>NW_027202270.1:33881333-34216333 GCF_024711535.1 Dipodomys merriami
TGAAATAAGCATGTAGTCTACAAAAGTATAAGGGCAAAGTGAAATACTGACTCTCTTTAGAATCAATGCAATTTAGTACATGACAGCTATTTTTTCACATTCACACAGCTATACAAATATAACATAAACAGACAATTTTTTTAACTTTGACACACTTAAAAACATAATTTTAATAATATTTTATTATCTTTAAGTAGTTGTACAAAGGAATTGCCATTTATAAAAGCAAGTTATATACAATGCAACTTGATCAGTGTCACCCCTTTCAACATGCTCACTCATCCCAGGATATTTTTGTACAGCTTTTTATTACCATTTGAAAGATTGATCATTTGCTGGCTATATAAAAATATTCGCACAAATCTTATTCTTTACATTGATTCTTCATTCACTAATGGGAAAAAAGACAGGGATATTTTCACAAGTTATGCATACTCATTCTCTTCTTTATCTCAACACTGTAGCTGTTTTTATAATATTCACAAACTTGCAGAAGGTTAGTCTCATTTCTCTTGCATTATATCACATATCTTAAATAGTGTTCCCCTTGAACTTGCAAGGGGAACTGTAAGAGGCTATCAGAAGAATCCTTTCCATAACCTTCCCTTATTTTCTCTCCCTTGGTTTTCTGAGTGCGTAGTGCAAACCTGGTGAGATAGCTTTTATAATCACAAAAGAAAGCTCACAATGTGATTCATATTTTAAAAACATTTCATCCCCAAGAGCTTTTTTCCTACCTTTGAAAGAATGTCAGCACCTTTGCAAGTATATTATCTCCCTATTTTCTAATAAAAACAACCCAAGCTGGGAGACAGTGTGAACTATTTAAAACAATGAATATCACTGTAATGCATTTTAGTGGAATCATTTGCTAGATGCAGAAAACAACAAAAAGGTCATTTTTGTGAAATCTGAACATGCATCTTTATATTCCACACACTTTGTTAATCATTGACTGAACAACATCGTGCCTGGAGCCAACTGACAGGAATTTTAACCTGATTAAATGTCCCAGTATGCCTTAATACCTTTAAATGGAATTTTTATGGTCTATTCTGCACGCACATTATTAATACAGTGCCATCAAGAAAACCACAGACACGCATAATAGCTCATCAATTTGTAACTAAGCACTTTTGACCTTGAAAAATCAGCTGTCTTTCAGATTAATGTAGTTACATTTTGGGCAAAAAAAAAGGATCATAAAATTATCATGCTTATTTTTGTAACATGTCAGGATGAGAATTAGGAGGAAAGGCCCTGCTGATGCCTTCTTATTGATATTGCTGTCAACCTCTCACATCTGAATTTGAAACTCAGAAACTTCATCCCAGTAAAAAATTCACTTAAACATTAACATTTCAGCTAAAGGAAGTATACAATACACTGCTGAGAAGACAAAGGGATAGAATATAAACTGCCACCCCTATTGATAAATTTTTGGAAAATTAAAACACCCAGATTTCCCCCTTTTGCATATTTAGATTCATACACATGTACATGAGAATAACAAAAAATATTAAATGAGACCTGCAAATTGAACACAGCAAGGTTCTACCAGCAAATGATCAGAAAGGAGTAAGACACTAAAATGGGTGTCAAGTGGTCATGGGAAAAAATTAAAATATAGTGAAAATATCTTTAATTAAAAAAGAAAATTTGGATGTAAGTATATATGTTAAATTGATTGTGTTTTTTTTCAAAAGTAATTTTGAGGGCAGTGTAAGATTGAAGCCAGTGCATTATGCATGGTAAGTGAGCAATCTTCCACTAAGCCCACTCCTAGCCACTCCAAGAGTAATTTTTACAGCTAATGCAAATGTATTCATTGTGTAGCCAGCAAAATGAAATCATGTAACCTACCATTTATAGCTGAGCATCAAGAAGGGCATGTTGCTGCATACTTATAATTCAAACTATTGGGAAGTGAGGCATGAGTTCAATCTAAGTCCAGATGTAGAGAGATTCTCAAACACAAAAACCAAAGGGCATAATTCAAATCCTAGAACACTCGGCAAGCCCATGCAGAGCTGTGGGTGAAATCTTTGATATTGAAGAAGAAAGAGAAGGAAGGAAGGAAGGAAGGAAGGAAGGAAGGAAGGAAGGAAGGAAGGAAGGAAGGAAGGAAGGAAGGAAGGAAGGAAGGAAGGAAGGAAGGAAAGAAAGAAAGAAAGAAAGAAAGAAAGAAAGAAAGAAAGAAAGAAAGAAGGAAAGAAAGAAAGGGAAAAAAGAAAGAGAGAGAAAGAGAGAGAGGGAAGGAAGGAAGGAAGGAAAGAAGGAAAGAAGGTAAAGGAGAGAGAAAGAGAGAAAGAAAGGAAGGAGGAAAGGAGGAAGGGAAGAAGGAAGGAAGAAAGGGAGGAAGGAAGGAAGGAAGGAAGGAAGGAAGGAAGGAAGGAAGGAAAGAAGGAAGGAAGGAAGGAAAAAGAAAATGGCAGAGAAGCAGAGTGCAATAAACTAAATTTATATTAACTCACCATAAAATACTTAGTGTTTTACTAAATTAATGATTTGCTATAAAAAGAGACTTTGGGAGAAATTACTGAGCAACATCATACAATCCCATGACCCTTCCCATCAAAACAAACACTTCCTTACATGAAATTCAGAGCTATTTTTTAATTTTTAATCTATCCTGACTTTTAAAGATTCATGGCATAATTTTATTCCTTTCAATATTTTGTTGGCTCATCAGCCAGCTCACATATATTCATTTATTATGAAAGTGGTTAATCAAATCAGTTCACTCCTTTTCCTCCAAGAAATACAAGATAATACATAGGACAATTAGGAGAAAGTAATGCTGTAACTTGATTGTTTTTTTATTCATAAAATGGTATCTTTGTTACTTTTCTGTTTTTGTTCTTTGTTTTTCTTTTCTCCTTCGTTGCTATTTTTTGTATATCTGTACCTTTTGCCTTATATGTAAGTGAGTTTGGGGAAGAGCAAAGAGGAGCACAGAAATGGTGAGACGAATGGTGAACAAACACAGAGTGATAATAACCAGACACTATGTTGGAAATGAACTCTGCAACTTGTGGGGAATGTGGTCAGAAGGAAAAAACCTAGGAGGAAATGAGAGAAGAGGTAACACGGTTCAAATAGAATTACCTGACTTATATAACTGTAATTCTTCTATTCATCAACTTCACAATAAAAATAAGTAGGAAGGAAAGTTAAAAAAGAAAAAGAAAAAACAGTATATTCAAAGACTTGAGGATAAAGAGAAACAAAATGGTATATTTAGACTTGAGGATAAAGAGAGTTGTCAAGATTTCATTTATATAACCCCTCTCTCAGTACCTTCCTAAAATAAACCAATTATTATAATCATCAAACTTTTCCCATCATACTGGAAACTAGAGAAGGCCACATTCTTGGTGAAAATGGAGAATGCAGTATCTTCCTGAGGAAGATGTCATATAATATATGAAGGGAATTTAGAATAATGTTAAGTAAGGAGAATCCAACAATGTCTGGAAAATCACTTTGATTGCACAGGGGATTCACATGAGGACTGCTAAACTATAAATATAACTTTCTCCTGGTCAGGAGCATCAGAACCTTCTGGTTAACAATATGTTATTCAGGGCCACGTTTGTCTTTCTTGGAAGTTGGAAATTATATTAAGATTACTCTTTTTTCTATCTAACTCCAGAGTTCAATATAAATTCTCTTGCTGAAGATCCTTAGATTAATTTGAGCTGTCTCATATATATATATATATATATATATATATATGGAACAAATGGAATAATGGACATCTTTCCAGTCTTCTATACTAGTCAGCTAGTGTAAAAATTAGAATCTATGAAAGATCAATTTAAAATGAACATCAAAAACTAGTTTAAAATATGTAAATCTACTTTTAGAAATTGCTTCATAGGGAAAGGTTATAGAATTCAGAAAGCCAGATGCTGCACTAGAGCTTTGATAATAAATATAGATAAAGATGACATTTTTTAAAATGAATATTATTATTGAGAGCCTGGGTGTAAATTTTGCACTAAGCAGGCTGAAAGCAAGAGGATTGTGTTTGATGTTAAACTCTCTGAACACAGAGAGTTCTATCTATCAACTGATAAAGAATTTACATATATTCTGGTAAATAATTTGCATATCTTATGACACATACATGGAAACAAATCTTTATGCCCATTTATAAATCAAGAAAACTAATGTTTTCAGATGAAGAACCGCAAAATACATATTCATCATATGCGTTATTTATTTAAATACATGATACATTTTTAGTACATGTGGGTATAGAACATCATGTAAATGCTTATAAATAAAAATAATATTTCTTGGAGTCATAGTCATATTCTTGGATCATGAGTGTGTCTGGTGAGCGATGGCAATCACAAGGCTCAGATCTAATGAAGGATTATTCTTTGATAGATCCCAAATGAGGTGGCATTATTGAGCAGTGGTGAAAATAGAGACAGTGCCCAGTCAGAGGAAGTCAATATTGGGTTCTGACCATTTCCTGTGCTCATTGCATTTCCTAGACACCATGGCATGAGCCGATCTGCACAATTCATTCTCACTATGATGGACTGAATCCTCCAAATCCATGTATGAAATCTTTCATCTCTAACCTTGTTTCTGTTACATAACAACATCAGCAATGCAAAAGTAACTAGTACATTTTATTTCTCTGTCTTACAATTTTGCAATAATCAAATATTAATTTTAGAACAAAGATAACTTGTCTTACATAGGAAAAGGAAAAAAATAGAAATTTAAGTTGTGGGAAAAATCATTTGACATATATGAAGGACATGTATGTCCTTTCATATTTTAGATTATAGTGACCATCCCATAATATTGGGGAAATTGTTTCTGACTTCACTGTAGAGGAGCCTCTCTATGATCCCTGCCAACTAGCCTTAGAAAGGTATGAGTGACAATGACTTACAGTAAAATGACTAGTTTTCATTGCTTTACTAGTATTTTAACCCAATTTAACAACAAGGTTTTTTTTTCAGTTAATGTGATATAAAACTGGGATTTGTAAACCTAGCTGTTTTAATCAATAGGCACTTTGATTATTTTTTTACTATTGTGGTTTGCTTCTTTTGATATGTCCAATTAGTCTGCTTTCTTTTATAAGGATGATCCATGCAGATTTGAGGAAACTTTTTCCTGCCAAGTTCATTTGCATATTTATAATATTGTACACAGTCTGCAAAGATAATCAATACAGGCAGAAGGTCATGGGCAGCCAAGGAGAAACATACCTGTTTGTACCATTATTTGCCAAATGATTTCTAGGGCCTCCTATGCTTGCAGGAACCACATTCCCACTTCTGCAGGGGACCAGATTCTTCTCTAATTGCAATGCATAACTGAAAAACTAGTAATTTTAACTTTCCCTAATTCACTGTGACAAACATGAACAATGAATGCAAGTTATATTAAATTAATAAAATGTATAACAATACATGTTTTTATAAAAATCACATATGCAGGTAATCAAAACCACTTATTTTTTAATTCTATTTTTATCATTAAGTAGTTGTATATGAATACAACAAATCTTGATCAGTGTCACCCCTTTCAACAATTCTCTCCATCCCTCCCATCAAAATCACTTAAATACTTAACATTTAGCAGAAAGAATCCCAAGAGTATTTTCTATGCATGAAAGATTTTTTTATTTGAAAAGAAGATATTTTAACCTTCTTCACAGGGCTATAAATAATTTGCAGCCACTTATAAATTTTATTGCTTTTGAGAATATAATATTGTTTCAGAGAGTCCTGGTAGACAATCTCCAAACTAAAGCAAATATCCAATTGATCACTTAAATAAAGCTTGGGCATTTCTAATTATCTCACATTCATTCTGTAATTAAATATGAACTTTGTACTTCAATAATCCATGCTGTGATTAATTCTCCTCTCTCCATCTCTTTGCACACACTGAAGCATGTACGTGCCCATGTATACACCATACACCACACACACACACACACACACACACACACACACACACACACACACACACACTTCTTTGGTTTTGATTTGGAGCATTATGGAACACATAGTTGAGCTCAGCAGGTTTAATATATCATAGATGTTCTTTGTTGTGTGCACTCAAACAACACCCGCATCTTCTACTTCCTCAGCGCTACAAGTATGGAGTGCTGATAGCTCCATTCTGATTCAAAGTGACCCCATTTAAGTCACTTTGTTCTCTCTATAAACATCTGCCTCACACTGATTGGTTGGTATAAACACAAAATTCTTCTAACCCTCAACACTGGAAATCTCAGAAAGACCATCTCAGCTTAAGAATACCCAGTAGAATTACAGTATCTTTGGGTCAGATGCCCTTGTGCAGCTGTGTTGCATTTGGCTTCTGTTCTCTCTGCTCTGCTGCTGCAGGTTTGTTGCACAATAACAATAATACAATAAACTTTCTGTAACAACATATTTGTTTCCAGGATCTATTTCCTGAAACACTCTACATAAAATATTCTGAGATTTTCTTTAACATTAAAAAAAGTATTAATATATATTTGACCTCTATAGCATGCTTAACCTCCCCTCCCAGCTTTTTTCTCCTATTGTGAAAACCCATCCCATTTTAGATTGTGAAAACATAATCAATTTCTTCAAGCACCTGAAGAACAGTTGTACAAACCCCATGAGTACAAACAGGAACCACTAACTCATCTTAATGTTTGTCATTACTTGGGTCCATTTTATTGATGATAAAAAAAGGAACAAGTTTACACTCCCACCAACAATGCAGTAGGGTTCCCTTCTGGCCATATCCCCTCCAGCATCTTTTGTTACCATAGCTAAGATATGGAACCAGCCCAGATGCCCCTTAGCAGATGAATGGATCAAGAAAATGTGGTATATATACACAATAGAATTCTATGCCTCCATCAGAAAGAATGACATTGCCCCATTTGTTAGGAAATGGAAAAAATTATATTAAGTAAAGTAAGCCAGGCCCAAAGAAACATAGGTCCCACGGTTTCCCTTATTTGCAATAACTAGTATGTATCTGAGACAAACAGAAAAGGTCAGATAAGATGACGTTAAGTGAAATGAACCCCAAGATAAGGACACAAGTCTTTTTTTTCTTGCTATTGTTTCTAATGTATTTATAAAGGACCATGTGATTTTTTATTGTTGCTTTGTATGTCCCTCCCCCATGATATACCCCTATATTTGATGTTGGTATAATTTGGGGAAGGGAAAGGAAAAATAAATTGTTTAAATAGGGATACAGGTTGACCCATTGCAACAATGAGATATACAAGATGCTATGTCAAAAAACAAACTTTACAATTTAAGGGAGGGGGATGTAGTTGTGGAGATGGGAGGGAAGGGATGGTAGGGGGAAAACAAAGAAGGAGGCAACAATGCTTGATAAGAAATATACTCATTACCTTGCTCATGTGATTGTAACACCTCTGTAGAATATTTTCACAATAAAAAAACTTACTAAAAAAGAAAAGGAAAGGACCAACGGTATGCACCCATTCCTATTATCCTTTGTACAGCCAGATGAACTGATGAAAGAAAAGGAAAGGACCAACGGTATGCACCCATTCCTATTATCCTTTGTACAGCCAGATGAACTGATGCTATTAGATTAGAGTCATTAAGGTCAAGTCAAGTTACAAGTCAGGAAGAAAAATAATGGAAAACCGTGCTGTTACAGTAATATTAATGATTCATTAAGTAACATTCTACCCTCTGGATGTTCATGAACTAATGTGAATCCAAAGTGTCATAGCAGCTATACCATAGCTCTCATGACACAATGAAACAGGGGAAATTTCATGCCATGTCATAGCAATGGACAGGTCAGTACAACATACTCTGTATTTTTTATTGGTGATGCTGAAGATGACTGTAGTAATTTGAAATTATTATGTACTTTACTTTTATAAATCAACTTAAATTTTTTATTTGGTGTCATAAAGCTTTGCATTATAATGGGATTCTTACAAGGAAATGCTTCATAATATCTAGGCCTCAGCTCTTCATGTGAATTGGATCATTCTACATGTAAGCACAGATATTGACTATGATCCAACTAGAAATTGCTATTAAGAAACAGCAATGATATTAAGCATTTATACACTGTTTACAATGTATCAGCTACTGGTCTTGTTTTCTTACATATTTGAAATCATTCTACCATTATCATTATAAATGGTTTAGGTATTGGATATGATAATATCATTAGTAACTGCCAGAGGTAGGACTACGTATGAGATATTCTGGTTCCCAAATTCTTATCATTGGTATCAAATTTGTGCTTTTACAATTAACAAAGCATTGGAAAGACAAACGTGAGAAAATGTAGCTGTTCACATATTCTAAACCAAGCACTGTAGATCACAATCTGGTAATTCACACTGTTGATACATTAGAGGCTATAGTATTTTTATTGGTTAGGAAATGTTATAAGTGTTTATTTTGATTTTTTATATTTTGGTGTTGGTCCTGGGGCTTGAACTCAGGGTCTGGGCTTTTTCTTCAACGTTAGTACTCTACCATTGGAATCAAGGCTCTCCTTCCAGATACTTTCAGAATCTCCCAGAATTTCCTGCCAGGGCTGGCTTCAAACTACCATTCTCAGAACTGAGCTTCCTTGTTTGGATTACAAGCATGAGCCACCAGCACCTGGCTTGAGTTTTTGTCTTAATATCAAAATATGAACTTTGTACTTCACAGTGTAGTAGTAAAATTATAAATATGCAGAAAAATACCTTGTGAAAAATTTCATGAGCTAATTGGGAAGCCTCCAAAAGTATTACTAACAGAATAATTATAGTTAATATTTTCAATGAGTTTAATGCACATTGGATATCAAAGAACTAAGTATTTTATATATGTATGTATATATAGGTATGTACATATAGCAATCTTATACAAATACTTCCAAATACAAATATAAATCTTATACAAATTACTTCTACAATAGAAATGAGCAATCACTTACCCAAGATTGATGACAGTGAGATTAAAAACAGCAAAATAAGTTTTGAGTTCAGATATCTAGTTCCAGAGTTCATATTCTTAACAACTTTATTCAACCTGTCAGAACAGAACACGCACATGCTTACAAGACACTACAGAAACAGAAATTATGTCTCAGAGATCCTCAAATATCCTGCATATAGAAGATCAACATGAGCACATGACAGAAGTAGAAAATGAATAGATAAACATAGGAGATGCAAGAAAACACAATGCCATAATTGAGGGGAAGATGTTAGGATCTACCACATATTTCTCAATTCTAACACTCAATATTAATGGACTCAATTCTCCAGTCAGAAGATACATTGGAAAGTTGGATCAAAAGTCACTTTTCACTGACTTGCATTACATATACACACACTTGTAAGTACATTGCATTAAATATGCAATGAAAATATTATCTTTCACGTAATAGGAATATGGGGAGGTATTGAAACTTCATTACTAATTGCACAGAAAAAAGAATTTCAACAAACTTGCATAACTTAAAAACATCTGAGACAAATGTCTCATGTTTTCTCTCAGACGTGCAACCTAGAACCTAAATACAACCAGATATGTTAACATAGACAGGGTTCCATGGATTTATACACAAAATGACTAATGAAAGGTATATTTAGAGGAGGAATACAAAGGCATAACTTCTCTGAACTGTTTATCAAAACAAGTATCAAGAAATGATTTTTGCTTTTGCTTTTCTTTGGGGAGGGGCAAAGAAGTTCAAAGAAATGGAGTAATTTTTTTCAATGTACACTATATCAAAAATGAACTATGCAACTTATGTGTAAAGCTGGCAGGAGGAAAATGGGGGAGAACGAATGAATGGGTGACATTGTCAAGACTCATTGTGCTCACAACCTGAATAAAATTGTAGTTCCTTTATGTAACTACTACTTAGTAATAACAATAAACTTTTTAAAAGGAAAAAAAACTGAAATTAAAGTTGATACAGAGTATTTCTGTAACCAGTTTGCTTAATATAAAACTAATTCTGGTTTAAAAGAAGTTTTACAAATACAATTTTCTTACATTCTAGAGGCCCCATGCAGTTAACTAAAAGCTACATCTACCATATCAAGTTTTCATGAGAAGTACATTTATTTTGACTCTTTTTATTTTGGTGTGTCTGTGTACACATGTGAAAAAAAAATCTGACTGTAATGATTCCTGCCCGTAGTTAAAGCTACTAGGGAGAAAAAGGGAGAAGGATCATGATCGAAGTCCAGCCAGGGCAAAGTCAGCATAAGCCCCACCTGAAAAACAAACTAGAAAAACCAGAAGGACCACTGGGGGGTGGACAAGCAGGAAGACCTGGATTCAATACCCCATACCACAATATAAATAATTAGATAACATATTATGACAATGTGATAGATGATAGATGATAGGCAGATAGATTAGATAGATAGATAGATAGATGATAGATAGATAGATAGATAGATAGATAGATAGATAGATAGATAGATAGATAGATAGATAGATAGATAGATTCGATAGAAAGTAAAAAGCAAAAACAAGCAGGACAGATAAACTAATTTTCTTCCCAAAGAAAACTTCAGAGGCCTGTGGCCATTAGAAGTCTCCTTATATGCGGTAGCTTTAAAAGATTTCATCTGACCTGCCAGTTAGCACCAGATCAAGGAATTACCTTTGTTCATTGTGAATCTCACTTCCTCTGTGTTGATCATTGTATTGAAACCTATTTACTTATAAGATTTTCTATCTTTTTTTTTTCTTAGCAGATGGGAGTCAATGTTTATTGTGCTCATGCGCCAGCTCTTTCCAATAAACCCAGCCATTTCCGAATCCAGATCAAGGATTAGCTATCATAAGGAATCTTAATGTTGAATGAGGGCCAAAATAGATAATAGTACTAATATACCAGCAGCAAGCCAGGAATGTGATTTCGCTCCTCCTCTGTAATGGTGACAGATTTGTACGAATGCTCTCACACTACCTTGCCAGACCCTTCTTCTGACCAGTAATGTACCATTTGTCAGGCTCCTGGAGGGGCAGATTGCGGGCTGCGGATGTGAATCAGAGCAGAGCCAAGAGCCCCCATGTGGGAAGTCAGCCTTGACTCAGTACAATGCACTAATTAACCAAGCTCTCCAGCTGCAGAGTCATATGCTATCTAAATCAGACAACTGGACAAAAGGGAACATGTCAGCTTAGAAAAAAATGTTTGAAAATGTGTATTGGAGAAGTGTTAATCTGTTGCCCTAGACTTTGGTAAAATATAAGACTTAAGATGAAATGATCTGATCCACATTATATAAATGTTAACTGAGCCATATGGACATGAGTATATTTTATAAATCACTCTAGGAGTAGCTAAATCCTCTTAAGTTAATAACCGGTAGGAAAATAAGATAAATGCGAAAGGACACCAGAAGAAAACATTTTACAAATAATTAATACAGTTGATACCTCTACTGAATTTCTCCATATTTCTGAAAGTGATGTAAAACACTCGCTTTCTTTGAGTCAATGCACCCTTCCATATCTGTTTCTAGAACATTCCAAACAAATGAGGCTAGCTGTGAGAACATTAGCATTATACAATGAGAGAAGACTGTTGAATTTATTAATATAATTTTAAATTCATTTTCCTTTTTAAAATTTTATTTCTTTCCTTATCCAAAACATTTGGTTTCTTTTTTAATAGCATTAGTGATCACTTAAGTTGAACTATCTCTAATAAATAACTTCATGTTCCTAATGGACCTAAAATTCATAATTCTACTGATATTGGTATGAAAGCATGAAGAAGCTAACTTTCATGTATGCATACCAATCTATTTAATGGCACAAATGAGGCTTAACCCAAATTAGTTTGCCTTTATAACTGTCTTTTTAAACAGTGGTTTATTGTCAACAAATGTGTTAAAAATTCATTGTATACCTGAAAAACAGCACAATGTATATTTAGTAATTAAAATTTGATTTTGTTACCTCATAACCTGATTAGATAACCTCCTTTTGTTTTCATTAAAATTCTTATAAGAGTCTCTCCTTATGCTGGTTAGATTACATTATTGTGACTTGAATGTATATTCCACAAGATGGTGAATCCTTTTATAGGAGGAAAATTAAATTAAGCTAGAGAATTATTTGGGTTTTAGGACTTAGAATGAAATTAATATAACAGAGATGTGTGAGCTGAAAAGGAAATCCATCTCTAGCTCACACATACCAAAACAAGGGCTACATAGGCACAGGCTACTCGGATTCTAGGAGGATTTTCTGACCAAGATACCATCCCTGCTCCTTGCAGCCATTTCTAGGCTCTTAAGGGCTCTAGCAAACAAACTCTTTTACCACGAAAGTAGCCATGTTTCAATATATTTCTTGGCTAACAATAATTTGGCTTTTTTTAAGGCTTCATTTCCATATTGTCTTAAATTAGGTAAAACTACTAAAAAGCATGGAATTCTGGGAGTAGACTAATTTTCTCCCCTTAGATTGGAGAATGTCCCTAGCTTAAGAAACAATGACTTGGGTTTTTTTTTTTTTAATTCTAGCTATCTTTGTGAGCTTCTTGATAATTCAATTTATTCTTTCCAATAAAAGCTACATTAGTAGCTATTTTTAAGACTAGTCTTTCTATTTAGGACCCAACATCCCTATGATATGGAATATTTTTTTGAAATGTTTAAAAAAGTACTTTGACTATAATGGTTAGGCCCTATCTTAAATATTTTAGAACTCCTAACAAGGAATCTTTCTGTTAAACCCTTTATATGCTTTTTTAAAAAATTTGTTACATCAAATATGGATTTATTTGTTTATTATTGTAAAGGTGCTGTTCAGAGGGATTTTATTATATATATAATATATAATATATATAATACATAATATATATATGCTTTGAGTAACTCAGGATTTCTGAAGAATATGAGAATGTGAAGCAATTCTATATTTTAACTTTTTAAATTCTGCCAGGAAACTGGCTATTTTCTTTGGTTCATTTGTCTTTTGCATTACTCCATAAGTTACTAAACCAAACCAGTGCTTGCTTCAAAAATTCTGCCAGTAAATGTTCTTGGCTAAATCCTTTGCATTTACTAGATACATATTTTGTTTTCATTCTAAGTTGCTGAAGGGAAGACTTTCACCAATTCTTCCACAACTTCATCTCATTAGTTTTCCTTGTTCCTGATACCAGTAACAACACTAACCTTTCAACTTCAAATGAAGAAAATAATTTCCCTATCATCTTCAACCACTAAATGGCCCTAATGTTAATGGTAAATGTTTTGGGTTTTGGGACTTATGTATGGTATTCTTCCTTCTCTATGGTTCTGTAATTGTTATACAACAAATCACACTAAAATTCAGTGTCTTAACACTTATTCACTACAAGTGCTCCATGGTGAACTCTCCCTTTACCAGAATTTTTCCCTTAAAGCATTGTAATATTAAGAAGACCCTCCACTCCTTCAGAAAAGTTTAGAAAAGTTCCCCGCATCTGTGCTAGTAAATACCTCCCTAAGCCTTGGGAACTAGATAAAATAGCTTCTTTTTGAGCTTATAAAACTCAAAAGTATCCATCATATCAATGTAAACTCAAAAGTATCCATCATATCAATGTAGGTGGTTTTAAAACTTAGTAGCAGATTCTCCTTTTCTCTAATTACCTGTCCCATGATGTAGCAAGTGTTCACAGTCATCAGCAGTCAATACCCATTTAGAAAGGAGGCATGACCGACAGAAAATTATCTTTTTCAAACTGTTTTCACAAAGAGATTTTGTGTTTAGAATGTATTGTAATTTTTTTTTAAATTCAATTATAAGCACAGGAATCATGTTGTGCTGTGAGTTTCTACATCCTAAGCAAAATGAAACCTGAGTAGTGAAGAGTCATTCAGTATTGTAGCTTATTTTATTTTAGTTTGTGTATATCAACTCTTAGCACTTTTACTTGCTTATAGTCTTAAGGATTTTATTTAATATATGACTTCATCTCAGAAGTGACTTGTTTCTACTTTGTCTTCTTTTATTTTGTAGATTTTAAAGGGAAATCTGTCTAAGAAATAGCTTTCCCTGGAAATGCATAGAAAGATATTTGTAGTTATTCATAGCTGATTCACTGCTTCATCTCTATTTTAATAAGGTGCTAGAAAGGTTACAATGCCTATTAGTATGTTATATATGTAATCAAGAAAATTGATCTTGATAGCCCCGAATTATCCAAAACAAAATCACAAATGGCTTTCACCCCAAACAGTACCAAGTAAATTTTCTTTTTGAAAATATTTTTATTACTATAAGTAGCTGTACAAAGAAGTTGTCATTCAGCAAAGCAATTTATGAACACAGTGCATTTTTTTTTGGCTGGTCATGGGGCTTGTGCTCTGGGCATTGTCCCTGAGCTCTTCAGCTCAAGGCTAGTGCTGTACCACTTGAGCGACAGAGCCATTTTTTGTTTTTCTGGTGGTTAATTGGAGATAAGAGTCTCACAGACTTTCCTGTCCTGTCTGGCTTTGAACCTCAGATCTCAGCTTCCTGAGCAGCTAAGATTACAGGTGTGAACCACTGGGGCCCAGCTACACAGTGCATCTTGATCAATGCCGCCCATTCAAACATTCTTACCTACCTTCCAAACTCACTTTTCCCTTACTTATCTTAATTTTAGGTTATGTACTGAATTTTCTTTAAAGTTGAAAATGTAGCCAGTCATGAAGAAAAGCATGTATTTAAAGTCCACATAAAAAATAAAGGACATGGAGTATAATTTCATCACATTTAAGTTTAATTAATGAAAATTTAACATAACTAGCTACACGTGACTGGTGAAGGCTTTATGGGATGGTACAGATCAAACACTTCATCCTCCCTAGAAAACAATGGAAGTGTATTGATTGGTCTATCTATTGTATTGTTTGCCAAAGGCAAACACTTGCCACCTGTGTTCTAAATAAGCTTGCCCAAATTTCCCATTTTGAGTTTGGCTATCTTAACTATCAATTGTCCTAATTTCCCCATTTTTAACATGGAAATTTCTCTAGAGCTTGAACACTTCATTGAACAGTAATTCAATTATCTGGAACCATTCCACTCTCATTTGTTCTTGTTAGGTCATTTTACTGGCAGCTTATCTCTGCTCGATAGAGACCCTTAGTCGTTTTCTGAATTACTACTAAGAATTGATTTAGTGAGCCAGGCATTTAACCTATCCCTAAACCTTGGTCCCTTCACTTGAATAAACTTCTTTTATATTGATTAGCTCATTACCACCCCTTTACGTTGTGCATCTGGTTTATAAATTGACATCATTATCAATCACTATTACTAATATTATTTTGTCTTATACAAACTGCCCACAGTTTAAGACTCATCATGATTTACTCTGATTCTTTGTTAAGGAATGAGACTGATCACTTTATGATGGTTTTATTTGTTTGATAGAATTGAAAATAGATCAAACAAACATTAAGGCAAGCAAGCAAGTACTGAAGAGCTTTGATAAATGAACTGGTTAGCTTTCATAGAAGGTCAAAAAGACTGCTAAGGAATTAGCAATGAACTGGGGGAAATGCAACATTTATTGTGTTTATAAGTTCTCCTCAGTTCTTTCATTTTATGTTTGAAAAATTGAGTATATTTTATTTGTACTTTATCTAAACAATGTTAATTTAATGTTTGACAGTAGCTATTTCTGTTTCCTGTTGCACTGGTTATATAAATTTGCCTTTTCAAAAGTAGAGTATCATTACTGAAACAGCATAGAATATCTGAAGTATTTATTAGGTTAATATTAATTATGCATACCTTTAAGTTTCACTAGCAAAAGAAAAAAACTATTGCTTTGTGGACTCAGTTCATTAAGAAAAAGTAATTACCCTATTAGTGCTTTAGGGTTATTCTTTCTCATAAGTGAATAAAATCAACATGAAAACATTTATTTAAAAAGAATGACTTATGGAACTTTAAAAGCACACATATTACTTTAAGGGATTAAATTTTCAGTCTTTAAAAGTTATGCCATTTTGGTTTTGTGTTTATGCTTTGCAGCTTTGACATTAAAATCATGAGGAACTTTATTAATCCCAGAAATAGAGAGCACTTTTAAAGAAATATTCTATCGACATAGAGTAATGTCTGTGCCTTAAGAGAATATTTGGAATTTAAGTTGAGATTGCAATTTAAATGAATTTAAGTGTAACTCATTTATAAAGGCTTTTACCAGACAGGGAATGTCTGATCCTAATTTTAGTCATGTTCTTGTAGACACTCCAAATACATGATTTTTCTAATGCAGTTAGCTGAAACAGCATATGGATTACATTTTTAGACAACTTGTAACTTTGAGGAAAATGTGCAATTATAAGTGGAACATATAAATAACATGTTTTCTATCAATGCAGGAGGTGTTACTCTCTTAATAATTATAGCAGGGACTATAATGGGAAGAAATTAATCAGAAGAAGGTAAAAGTTTCACATATAGAATACACATTTGGAGACATAATTCCAGTCCAATTATATGATACTAAGTTTTATGCATTTAATTTTACATAAGAATTTTGAAAGTAAAATAAATCTTTTATAGTAACCCAGATAGCTTTTTGCAAACATATTTTATTTAGGAATTCATTCAATTATTATTTTTCTTTTTTTAACAGTCTATGCTATGAAATATATGCTAGCCTCAAACTTGTGATCCTCTTACCGCAATCACCCTAGTTTTAGAATTACAAGCAAGCTCCACAACAGTGAGTTTACATATCAGTTTGAATATTCCAAATCTGTGCCTTCTTCATATATGTAAACACAGGGAAGAAATAGTAGTAAGCATATTCAGTGTTAGTGGGTGATTATAAAAGGAATATCTGGCTAAGAAAAAAATGTGATGTTAAAATTCTTGTGATGATCCACCTTTCCAAGATGAAAAGATAGTACTGAGATCTCAAAGAACACACTTGAAAAGATGCCTGCCCTTAAGTCTATAACCCTAAACACTTAAAGATAACATTCGCTGGATGAATTTAGTCTTAATAACACTGGGTCTATTCCAAAGTATAAGTAAAGTTTCTAAAGAGAAGTAGATTTCAAGACATGTTTATTTTACTTGTAAAACACACACACACACACACACACACTCACACACACACACACACACACTAGCGGCGCTCTCATAGGTAGCCCCACTACAGGTCTCTGACCAAAAGAAGATCTGGAAATGTACTCATTACCTTGTTCATGTAATTGTAACCCCTCTCTATGGTATTTTCACAATAAAAAACTTAAAGAAAGAAAGAAAGGAAGAAAGGAAGAAAGGAAGGAAGGAAGGAAGGAAGAAAGGAAGGAAGGAAGGAAGGAAGGAAGGAAGGAAGGAAGGAAGGAATGAAGAAAGGAAGGAAGGAAGGAAGGAAGGAGAAAGAAGATCTAGGGGCACAGCCACACTTTACCTCGAGAGACCCACTCCAGTCAAACTCTGAATAGTTAAAGACGTTTTCTACTACAAGAGGACTATCCTAGCAGGCAAATAAGGAAAGGGAAAAGAGAAACAGTGATTGGGACCCCTGCAGACACCACCTCCCGGGCTCACCGCAGAGGAGCACCCAAAAACTGAAGAAAGAGCTCAACACTAGACCCATGGAAAGTTAGGAAGGAGTCTGGTGAAGACCCTCCAAGCCGGCGAACAGCCTTCACCCCAACCCCTCCCGACTATGGGGAAGGAGCGAACTCAGCAATACCGCCATTGCCATTACAATCTGTAGGGAGCCAAGGCGAGACTCCGCCCACTTGGTGCTTGGCGGGACGCCTGGGCTGTGCGCGTGCACGAGCCAGGTAGAGTTCCCAGCCAATCCCATGACACCTGGTGACGGTGAAAGGCAGGCAACCAACAATAGAAAGACCCGCGTTCCGATTCTCATATATAAGCGGCTGTGTTTCGGGTGCACACTCTCTCGCGCCCAAGCTCTCCTACAACTAAAAGGCTCTCCAATAAAGTGTGATCTGAGAAGACTCCTGGTGTGGTGGTCGTTTTTCCTCGCTGGTCGAGTAGACGGTCACTACAACTGGTGCCGAAACCCGGGAACGAACCTGGGACGGGACCCGCGCGAGAGGCCGAATTGGAGCCAGAACTCAACACGCGGAGAGGAGAGGTCGGTAAATATCCCCCGGTATGCTGTTCACTGTAGATTTAGATATTTATTGGTTGCTTGCATTGCTTCTTCCTTTGTGGCTTGTCTTTTTGATGGTGCGCACTTGCCTCGAGGAGGGAGGGTTTGATTTAATCCAGGAAGGACGCAAAGTACTAAAGCAGCATCAGGATAGTCTATCAGAGTCAGCATACAGTAAGGGGGAGGAAAATAGGCCTAAAAGAAAAAGGGAAAAAAGAGAAAAGGATCCTAAAGAATTAAAGCAAGAGGGGCTGCAGCCCTCACAAAAGGAGAAGGGTTTTAGGGAGGGGCTCTCGAGGAGACCCCTGTGCCCTTCTTTAAAAGCAAACCGGTTCTCAGCCCTACATGTGGAAGGGCAGGACCAAGAATATAGTAATCTTGTGAGTGACTCAGAGGAAGAAATGTTAGAGGAGGAGGGAGAGCAGCTCGATCCAGCTGATAGTGAAGAGTTAGAAGAGGCTGCGGCGGAGCACGTGGCAGACAGATATGGAGGGTGGCGCCCCCTAGGGGTGGGAGTACCGCAGCAGCCAGGGAGAGGAAACGGAGCTGCCCCTCACCCGTCGGCCCCCCCCCCGCCGTGCCCGCCGGCAGGGAAGAGTCACTTTATAAAAGAAAAAACCTGGTCGCGATTAGCAGCCGCTTTCCCAGTTTTTGAAAATCCCATTACTAATGAAAGAAATTTTGAGCCGGTTTCCTACTCCAGTTAAAAGATTTAGTTGAGGCAGTCAGGACTTATGGAGTGACGGCCAATTATACCACTGCCTTGCTTCAAAGGCTAACTATTAATGCTATGATTCTGTGGGAGCAAAAACTGTTCAATATTTTCCTGAATTAGTGGGTAAACAGGCAATTTTGATCTGAGAAAAAAATAAAAAAATAAAAAATAAATAAAAAAAAAATAAAAATAAAAAAAAAAAACCCACAGCCCAGGCGTCCCGCCAAGCACCAAGTGGGCGGAGTCTCGCCTCGGCTCCCTACAACAATCACCAGAAATTGGCACCACCAGGTAAGCCCCTCAAATCAGCCCTTGACTGCAGAGCTGGTAGGATTCCCATGCCCCTCCCCCCTCCAGGCCTGCATTAGGCTCCCAGGAAACCACGGCCCAATCCATTGCTCTAAGCACTATGGGCCAACTGCCCTGCCAACTGGGCCCTCTGCTGGGACCTGCTCCCTCCCTGCTGCCACTCCAGGCTCTCACAGCCATGGCACCACCAAGCTGCTACAGGCATCTTCACAGACACACCACCCCCAAGGCTGCCTGCTGCCAGTCTGCCACCTCCCACAGCCTCTGCTGCAGATCAACACGACCCCCTGCAGCCCACACCAGCCTGCTGCACCAACCTCCACCTGGCCCCCCTAGTGCCAGGACTCCCCACACAGCCACAGAGGAGACCCTTCAGCATCAGCAGAGCCACTCCCTCCCCTCCCACCTCCCGCACCTGCTGATACCCAGACCCTCTGACTGAGAATCTGCCAACTCCATCTTACCCACCATAGCACAGGTTCTGTATTCCAGCACACTACCAGCTACAGACCTCGTGAATAACCCAACTGGGTCCATTCCCTGGGTGGCAATTTGCTATGGGACTCCAAAGCCCTCTGACCCAAGCCCCCTTCCAAAAGGGAGTGATCATACCAGAACAGAACACAGACATAAGCTCTGCTCCTAAGGCTCCTGTGGCTACCTGGGAAAGCCTGGGAACACAGCTCCAGGCCTATGATAGCAGTCTACAAAGGTGAAACCCCCAAAACTCCCTCCCACCGGCTGAGAGTGGGAGTATAGACAGCAGGCACCCTCCCCATCAAAAGGCCATCTGCTCCCAACCAAGCCACAAGGAAAGTGGACTACAGCAAGGCATACAAGGTTCTAACAGGAATCTGCTCTGAGAACCTGAAAAACCCATTCTTTAGGTTTTTGTTCTTGCCTTTGTTTTGTTTGTTAGCTTTTATCTCTGGTCATTTGTTGTTTATTTTTATTTCTATGTGTTACTTATGTGTATTGTGATTTAGGATTTGCTATTCCACTTAAAGCTTCTATTTTTCATTATTATTTTTTCTCCTACTTTCCAATTTCTTAATTTGTAAGGTTTTTTTTTCTTTCTTTTCCTCTCACTTTCCCCTACTCCTTTCTCTCCACATTATATTACTACTCCATCAAAGCTACCCTGCCTAGATCTATACCCAAATAAGGCCTCCTTCTATGTGTATAAACAATAATTACAGAGTTAACTTAGATTAAGTGACTCTCCAATAATATCTGAATAATCTTTCTCTAATCTCAGCAAGTCTCACAAATACACTTACATAGAACTTCTTTTTCTTACCTTCACCTCGATCTCTAAGCTACTGCCTACATAACTCTACCTCATATTCTTTTCTACCTCTTACACTCATTAACAAGGTCTTATTCTTCTGATACTACATATACTCCTCCCCTAAGCTGTTCTTACCTCTCTACTATCATTATACCCAAGTTCTCTTCTGAACTTGAATTCACATCTTTCCAACCCTAATCCTTTACTTCTCTATCTGCTCCAGCCCATTGATCCCTAATGATTTATATCTGATCCAGACCTAACTTAGACTTGGTTCTATATTTGACACAAACTTGGATCCATTTGACTATTCTGAGTACAAGGGGTTCATCTTGTTAACTCTAAGGAGCAGATTACTTATAAGCCAAACCGAGGTTTTCTCAAAAGTTACAACTATACATAATCTCAACTCCAAAGCCACAAAATCCCTCTCTAAGCAAAGAAAAAAAGGGCTAAATAAGAAAACACCTACACATAACTTTGAAACCCTAAGATCCATGACATCTACATGACATTGGGTTGACTCTGGTCCAAAAAAAAGAAAAAAGACTACAAGTCATTATGTTGAAAAACAAACTTTACAACTTTGGGTGGGGGGGATGGGAAGGGATGGGAAGGGGAAACAAAGGAGGAGGCAACAATGCTTGATAAGAAATGTACTTATTATCTTGCCCATGTAATTGTAACCCCTCCATATGGTATTTTCGCAAAAAAAAAAAAAAAAAAAGGACTGTCCTACTGTCATACCAGTGTGTGTGATTCTTTTCTCCAAATGGGTAGAACTAACTACAGAAACACAAGGAATATGGCCAATCAACAAACCCCAATACCATCTCCACATAAACAAGCTACAGAGAAGTCCCAGAATGACCAAGAGGATAATGCTCGAGATAGATGAAAAGCATGGCTGGTAAAGTTGCAGAATGAAAAATTGGACACCCTGGATAGGGTTATCAGAGAACACAATAAGGCCAAGCATTAGCTAATAGATGACTTCATAGTCTCCACAAATAAAAAGATAAAGGAACTCCAGCAGAGGGAGAAAGATGCTAATGAAAAGATAGGAACCCAGATTAAGGAGTGGATTGAAGCCTGATAACCAACTCCAGGAAGTAAGGCAATCTATTCAAGACTTAGAAGAAAACCTTAATTAGGAGCTGGCCACCATTAAGAAAGACCAGCAGGAAGCAAAGATGACAGACACCAAAGTAAAAAGCCTTCAAAGTAGAATGGAGGAGGTGGAAGACAGTTTAGACTCCATAGAGAAGGAGCACACAATTATTCATAAGAAAATTAAGAAGCATGACAGGTCACTGCAGGAAATACAGGTTACATTCAGAAAGCCTAATTTGAGAATAATACGTATACAAGAAGGCCTGGAGAGGGAAGCCAATGGATTAGGAAATATATTCAGCAGAATCCTGGCAGAGAACTTCCCAAATATGCAAAAGGACAGGCCCATCCAGATACAAGAAGCTTTTAGAACCCCAAATAGATCAGACCAGAACAGGTCAACTCACCATAACATTATAATCTGTACTGGCCCAATGGCCACTAAAGAAAGAATTCTTAAAGCTGTCAGGGAGAAGAGAACAATCACATATAAATGTAACCCAATTAAAATTACCTCAGACTTCTCTGCAAACATCATAAAAGCAAGGATGGCCTGGGAAGAGGTATGCCACACCCTAAAGTCAAATAACTACCAAGAATAATCTACCCAGCTAAGCTCTCATTCATAGCAGAAGGACAAATAAAAAACTTCCACAACAAGAAAAAATCTAAAGCAATATATCAGTACAAAACCAGCTCTTCAAAAAATCCTCAAAGACGTTCTGCATGTAAAAAATCAACAAATACAGAGTATAGGCAATGAAGTAGTCCACAAACAGAGAAAAACATAATGACAGATAAAATATCAGATAAAATAGACTTCAAATTAAAATCAATGAGAACTGATAAAGAAGTTCACGACATACTAATTAAGGGATCCCTCCTTCAGGAGGATATTACAATTCTAAACATCTACTCACTAAATAAGGGATCACTGAAATTTATCCAAGAAACACTACTTTCCCTCAAATCTCACATAGATCCAAAGACATTAATTGTGGAGCACTATCCCCAGTAGTAGATCAACCTGGTAAAAACTCAACAGAGAAACCTCAGATCTTAAAATCTGCATAGATCAATTAGACTGAACGGACATCTAAGGAATATTTCACCCAGCACCATCAGATTACACCTTCTCAGCAGCACATGGAACATTCTCCAAAATAGACCATATTCTAGGTCACAAAGTAAATCTTTCCAAATTCAGAAACATTGAAATTATACCCTACATTCTCTCAGACCACAAGAGAATAAAATTGGAATTCAACCCCAAAAGCCACCAAAGAAAATCCTGTAACACATAGAGGCTGAACAACACACTGTTGAACCACCAGTGGGTCATGGAGATTAGAAAGGAAATTCAAATGTTCATGATATTCAACAAAAATGATAACACAAATTACCAGCTCCTGTGTGACACAGCGAAAGCAGTACTCAGAGGCAAGTTTATAGCTCTGAGTTCCTACATCAACAAATTGGAAAGATCTGAAACCAACAATTTAATAAGACACCTAAAGCTTCTTGAAAAAGAACAACAAGCTAAACCCCAATCCAACAGATGGAAACAAATGATTAAAATTAAACCCGAATTATAGAAAGAATTAACAAAACAAACAGTTGGTTCTTCGAAAATATTAATAAAATTGACAGACCCTTAGCAAATCTTATGAGAAAAAAAGAGAACACAGAAATAAACAAACTCAGAGATGAGAATGGAAACATCACTACAGAAACAGCCAAGATTCAGAATAGAATAAGGGAATAGTTCTCAAACTTTTATGCTAATAAGTTTGAGAATCTGAAAGATATGGACAAATTTCTAGCAAATATTGACATGACCAAACTAAACCAAGATGATTTAAAACAACTTAATAGACCCATATCAAGCATTGGAATAGAAGCAGCAATAAAAGACCTCCCAACCTTTCTTTGATTTGTTGTGTTTCTGGGTCTCTATTAAAATTTCGGCCTGTGCCAAGGAGACCTAGGGTTTCTTCCATTCCATCCTGTAATGTTTTCAGAGTGTCTGCTTTGACTCCCAGGTCTGATCCATTAGGAGTTGATCTGGTGCAGGGTAATATATAAGGATCTGGCTTTAGTTTTCTACAAGTGATTAACCAATTTTGCCAGCTCCATTTACTGAAGAGGCTGTCTTTCTTCCATTCTATTTTTTTAAATCCCTTATCAAAGATTAGGTGGCTATATGTCTGTAGGTTCATTTCCGGGTTTTCAATTCTATTCCATTGGTCCTGAGGTCTGTTCTTGTGCCAGTACCTAGCTGTTTTGATTACTATGGCTTTGTAGTAGAGTTTGAAATTTGGTATTGATATTCCTTCAGCACTGTTCAAATCAAAGAAAGGTTGGACAAATGGGATTGCGTGAAGTTGCAGAGCTTCTGCATGGCAAATGGTATTGCTAGCAAGATTAATAGAAAGCCCATGGATTGGGAGAAGATCTTCACTAGCCATATAACAGACAAGGGTCTTGTTAGGTTTTGAAAAAGAGATAGCCGAGTAAGAACAGCACCACACACGTGGTATTCAGGTAAGGGGTAGGTTTATTCATCATTCCAGCTGGCACCAGGCCATATTTGTCCTCCACGCAGTGGGGAAAGGCCTGGGAAAGAGAGCTTGGAGAGCTGGGAAAGAGAGAGAGCTGGGAAAGAGAGAGAAAAGAGCTAGAAAAGAGAGAAAAGAGCTAGAAAAGAGAGCATCTGGGAAAAGTAGGAAAGACATAGCTAGGAAAGAGAAGAGAGCTGGGAAAGAGAAGAGAAGGAAAGAGTTGAGAAAGAGCTAGAAAAGAGCAGAGAGCCTCTGGGCCTGGGCTAGGCCTTATCTAGGGTATGGGTGGAGAAAGGTGTGGCCACATCTAATTCAGATGTGACCTCAGCTGATGCAGATGTGACCTCTTCCAGGTGTCCCAGTTGCCTAGATAATGCAGGTACTGGGTGGAGACTTTGCTGGGAGGAGGATGGAGTCTCCTAGCCATCCATGAGTGGACCTTACATTCCAGTCTTTTGATAATTATGAAAAAGGGTGAAGATTCTCTCTGGCTACTTCCTGCTGGCAAGGGGCATTGACAGTAGGGGTAAAAGGCTGAAATTTGGTCCCCTCCCAGAGAAGGCAGTGAGCAGCAGCTGTCCCTTGGTGGCATGAGTCCTTAGATGAAGTCTTGAGAAGTCTCATGAGCATTGAGGGGCTGGAAAAAAATACTAGAGAGCAAATAAATGGCAAGAGGAAGACTTGGGGCTGAAAATGTTGGTAGAAATGTCCCTAGTTACTTCTGACATCTGGCGACTAGGTAGAGAAGTCAGGTGACAAAGGCAAGAATATAAATTCCTGTTGTTAATAGGTAGACAGGTATAGACATTGGAGGGCAGGCTTCTTACTTCTACTAACCTCCCAGCTCTGGTTAATTTTGAAAGGGCAGGCACAAAGTTGCTGATATGACATCTTACTCCTCTTCATGGTCCCTTGTTCCCCAGACTGGCTGAGTCTAGGTGCTTGTTGCTGGGATGGCTTGTCCTAGTTGGTATTCAAGGTTTGAACTCAAGGCCTGGGCACTGTCCCTGAGCACTTCTGCTCAAGGCATCACTGAACCACTTTGAGTTACAGTACCACTTGCAGTGTTTGCCTGGTTAGAGATAAGAGTCTTGAGCCATGCTTCCAGCCTGGCTCTTTGCAGGTTAGTTGGGAAATGGAGTCTTAGGAATTTTTCAGCCCAGGCTGGCTTTGAACTGCAATCTTTGCCACAAAAGCCCTTTATTATTTCCGATTAAAACAGCTAGGAGATCAAATAGAATAAGTAGAGTTTACCTGGTTCTTATTAACAATTGCCAACAAATATTCTGAAATGACAAAACTCATTGGATGTGAGAATATTAGCACAGATATGCCCAATATTTTAGAGTAATGTGGTCAGTAGTAGAATATACAACACAAAACAAAAAAAGGCAAAACTCAAAACCTAAAATTTTGATAATGCTTAGACATCTTGATAACAAAGCACATCAGATGGTTGGGCCTCAGTTACCAGGGCCTGTGAAAAGAGCAACTTGTTAGCAAGGCACCTTAGAATAGATGGATGGAGTAGTAAGCTTGGTGGAAAGTTAAGGGCCAGATGGGGCCAAACCCTTAACTCACCATGTGGCCAAGATGGCGAATTCAAGATGGTGAATTTCTGAAAAAAAGCAAAGAAACCCTGAACATAGATCAGGCCTACATTGGCTAGCATTTGAGAGGGAACCTACAGGGGGGTCCCTGGGACCCAGCCTGCGTCACACTCTTCAAGGCACAAGCCAAAAAGTTGTAGAAAAAAAGGATACAAAGTTGGACATGAATGGCAGAGAGAGAGCAAAAAGAGCCTGAAATTAAACAGACTTCTGACCATTTACCATTGCAGTAGCAAAAACTGTCTACATCTGAGAATGGCATAAAATTAGGCTCTCTGGCTTTCCAGGGAGCAAAGGAGACATTTCAAAGGGGTTTCACGGCTCAGGCGTGATTCGCAGCACCCCATTAAATGAGTAGGAGAGTCGGTCAGGTGAATAAAGGAGAGCTGACCAGGCAGAAGCAGCGTCCTGACTTCCCCCAGAGCCCTCTAAAGAGAAATGGCCAAGCCCCCAAAGCCAAGCATCCTCGGCTTCAGAGGTGACCGGCCTTTCAGCTAAAGGCCATAGGAGCTCTCTGGCGTGGCATCACATCTAGACAGAGACTGAGCAACAGAGAACCGTAGAGAGAAGTTTCACTCACCAGAGTAGAGAAGTGGTGTGGACATGGATGTGAAGGCAGCAATGGTATAGATGCACTGTGTCCACAGCAGACATATGGGTTCCCAAAAGGCCGTCAGAACTGTGGGTATTCCTCAGAGCAAAAAGGGAAAAACAAACAAAAAAAGAAAAAGAAGGAAAAAAAAACCGGAGAGGAATCTCACCTATCTTGACTTTAAGGCCTTTATCCGAGTCACAGCACCATTTATGTTAGGTTTTTAAAAAGAGGTAGCGGAATAAGAACAGCACCACACACGTGGTATTCAGGTAAGGGGTAGGTTTATTCATCATTCCAGCTGGCACCAGGCCATACTGGTCCTCCACGCAGTGGGGAAAGGCCTGGGAAAGAGAGCTGGGAGAGTTGGGAAAGAGAGAGAAAAGAGTTAGAAAAGAGAGAAAAGGGCTAGAAAAGAGAGCATCTGGGAAAAGTGGGAAAGAGATAGCTAGGAAAGAGAAGAGAGCTGGGAAAGAGAAGAGAAGGAAAGAGTTGAGAAAGAGCTAGAAAAGAGCAGAGAGAGAGCGTCTGGGCCTGGGCTAGGCCTTATCCAGGGTATAGGTGGAGAAAGGTGTGGCCAAATCTAATTCAGATGTGACCTCAGCTGATGCAGATGTGACCTCTTCCAGGTGTCCCAGTTGCCTAGGTAATGCAGGTAATGGGTGGAGACTTTGCTGGGAGGAGGATGGAGTCTCCTAGCCATCCAGGAGTGGACCTTACAAGTCTCATATCTAAAATATACCTGGAACTCAAAAAATTAAATCCCCCAAAAACAAATCCTCATAGAAACAACTGCCCAATAAATAAGTGGGCTAAAGACTTAAAGAGAAACTTCTCTGAAGAGGAAAGAGAATGACCAATAGACACATGAAGAAATGTTCAACCTATCTAGCCATGAGAGAAATGCAAATCAAAACAACACTGAGATACCACCTCACCCCAGTTAGAATGGCTATGATCAAAAACTCTAATAGCAACATATGCTGGAGGGGATGTGAACAGAAGGAAACCTTACTTCATTGTTGGTGAGAGTGTAAACTTGTTCAACCACTTTGGAAAGTAGTATGGAGATTCCTCCAAAGACTCCACAAAGAGCTCCCCTATGACCCAGCAATCCCACTGTTGGGAACTTACCCAAATGATCACAAACAAGATCATACTAAAGCTACTAGCACAACCATGTTTATCACAGCATTATTTACCATAGCTAAGATATGGAACCAACCCAGATGCCTCTCAGCAGATGAATGGATCAAGAAATGTGGTATATATACACAATGAAATTCTATGCCTCCATCAGAAAGAATGACCTTGCCCCATTTGTTAGGAAATGGAAAGACTTGGAAAAAATTCTATTAAGTGAAGTAAGCCAGGCACAAAGAAACATAGGTCCCATGGTTTCCATTATTTGCAATAACTAGTATATGTCTGAAACAAACAGAAATGGTCAGATAAGTTGATGTTAGGTGAAATGAACCCCAAGATAAGGACTCAAATATTTTTTTTTCTTTCTTGTGATTGTTTCTAACATATTTCTAAGATGATTTCTTTGTTGCTATGGATGTCCCTCCCCCACGGTATAACTCCTGCTTTTATTGTATTTGATGTTGGTGTAATTTGTGGAGGGGAAGGGCAAAAACAAATTGTTTAAATAGGGATACAGGTGAACCCATTGCAACAATGAGATGTACAAGTCGTTTTGTCAAAAAGTGAACCTTACAACTTTGGCAGGGGTATGGGGGAGGGGGAGCATGGGAGATAGGAAGGGATGGGAAGGGGAAACAAAGGAGGAGGCAACAATGCTTGATAAGAAATGTACTCATTACCTTGTGCATGTAATTGTTACCCCTCTGTACAGTATTTTTACAATAAAAATGATAATAAATAAAAAATATGGAAAAAAGACTTGCCACCGAAGAGAAGTCCAGGACAGGATGGATTTACAGCTGAATTCTACAAGGCCTTCAAAGCAGAACTCACATCAATACTCCTCCATCTCTTTAAAGAAATTGAGCAAAAATTCTCTACCACACTCTTCTTAAGAAGCCAGCATAACCCTCATCCTAAAACCAGGCAGGGACTCATCAAAGAAAGAGAACTATAGACCCATTTCTTTGATGAATATAGACACAAAATTTCTCAATAAAATCTTGGCCAATCGACTCCAAGAACTCATTAAAGGAATCATATACCACAATCAAACAGGATTTCAGGGAAGCAAAGCTGGTTCAATATATGCAAAACAATTAATATCATGCATCACATCAACAACAGCAAGGATAAGAACCACATGGTTATCTCAATAGATGCAGGAAAAGCATTTGACAAGATCCAACACCCCTTTATGACAAAGGATCTGGAAAAACTAGGAATCCATGGAACATTCCTCAATATAATAAAGGCTGTATATGACAAACCTACAGCCAGCATTATACTTAATGGCAAAAAGTTAAAGCCATTTCCTCTAAATTCAGGACCTAGGAAAGGGTGTCCACTCTCCCCACTCCTCTTCAACCTAGTATGAGAATGCCTAGCTACAGCAATAAGACAAGATGCAGACATAAAGGGGATCCAAATATGGAAGGATGAAGTAAAACTCTCCATCTTTGCAGATGACATGATCTTGTATTTAAAGAACCCCATGGACTCCACTCCCAAGTTACTTGAGCTGATTGGAAACTTTGGCAAAGTAGCAGGATATAAAATTAACCCTCAAAAATCAATGGCTTTCCTGCCAATAATGAGAAGAGGGTGGCTGAAATTAGGAAAGCAACCCCTTTTGTGATATCCCTACAAAAAATAAAATACCTAGGAGTTAACTTAACAAAAGACATGAAGACCTATATAACAAAAACTTTAAAAACCTGAAAAAGGAAATTAAAGCAGAACTAAGGAAGTGGAAAAACCTCCCATGCTTCTGAATTGGGAGGATTAATATAGTGAAAATGGCAATACTGCCAAAGGCTATCTACAAATTCAATGCAATACTTATCAACATTCCAACCTCATTCTTCAATGAAATAGAAGCAATCCAAAAATTCATATGGAACAATAAAAGACCCCAAATAGCAAAAACAATCCTTAGTAGAAAGAACAGCACTGGAGGAATATCAATTCCAAATTTCAAACTCTACTACAAAGCCATAGTAATCAAAATAGCTTGTTACTGGCACAAGAACAGACCTGAGGACAAATGGAATAGGATTGAAGACCCAGAAATGAACCCACAGACCTATAGCCACCTAATCTTTGACAAGGAAGCTAAAGAAATAGAATGGAAGACAGCCTTTTCAGTAAATGCTGCTGGCAAAATTGGTTAAACACTTGTGGAAAACTAAAACTAAATCCGTATATATCATCCTGTACCAGAATCAACTTCAAGAGGATCAGGGACCTCAAAATAAAAGCAGACTCCATGAAAACATTACAGGAAGGAATATGAGAAAGTATAGGGCTCCTTGGCACAGGTAGAAATTTTCTTAATAGAGACCTAGAAGCACAACAAATCAAAGAAGGGTTGGACAAATGGGATTGCATGAAACTGCAGAGCTTCTGCAAGACAAAGGACATAGCTAGCAACATCAACAGATCTCCCACGGACTGGGAGATCTTCACTAGCTATACAATGGATAAGAGTCTCACATCAAAAATATACTTAGAACTCAAAAAACTAAATTCCCAAACAACAAATCGTCAAAGAAACAACTGCCCGATTAACAAATGGGCTATAGACTTAAAGAGAGACTTCTCTGAAGAGGAAATAAGACTGGCCAATAGACACATGAAAAAATGCTTAACCTCTCTAGCCATAAAAGATATGCAAATCAAGACAATGCTGAGATTCCACCTAACCCCAGCTAGAATGGCTATCATCAAGAAATCTAGTAACATCAGATGATGGGATTTGGTCAAAAGGGAACCCTACTGCAATGTTGGTAGGAGTGTAAACTTGTTCAACCACTCTGGAAAGGAGTATGGAGGTTCCTCAAAAGACTCCACATAGAGCTCCCTTATGACCCAGCAATCCCACTTTTGGGAAGTTACCCAAATGATCACAAGCAAGGTCATACCAAAGCTATTAGCACAATCATGTTTATCACAGCATTATTTACCATAGCTAAGATATGGACCTACCCAGATGCCCCTCAGTAGATGAATGGATCAAGAAAATGTGGTAGATATACACAAGGACTCAAGTGTTTTTCTTTCTTGCTATTGTTTCTAACATATTTATAAAGCAATTTTTTTTGTTGCTTTATATGTTCCTCCCCCAAGATATGACCTCTATTTTCACTATATTTGATGTTGTTATAATTTGGGGAGGAGAAGGGAAAAAACAAATTGTTTAAATAAGATACTGGTGCACCTATTGCAACAATAATGTAATGTACAAGATGCTATGTCGAAAAGTGAACTTTACAACTTTGGTAGGGGTAGGTGGGGATGTGGGGGGTTGGGAGGATGTGGGGGGATGTAAGGGTAAACAAAGGAGGAGGCAACAATGCTTGATAAGAAATGTACTCATTTCCTTGCCCATGTAATTGTAACCCCTCTGTATGGTATTTTCACAATAAAAAAAAGTATCAATAAAAAAAAAGAAAATGTGGTATATATACACAATGGAATTCTATACCTCTATCAGAAAGAATGACATTGCCTCTTTTGTTAGGAAATGGAAAGACTTGGAAAAAATTCTATTAAGTGAAGTAAGCCAGGCCCAAAGAAACATAGGTCCTATGATTTCCCTTGTTTGCAGTGACTAGTACATCTCTAGGACAGCAGAGAAGGTCAAAGGCCATGTACATACAACCATATGAGATAATATTAAGCAAAATATACCCCAACACAGGGACACAAGAGGATATTTTTTTCTTTCTTGCTAGTGTTTTTAATGCATTTACAATGCACTATGTGATTCTTTTGTTTCTGTTGTAGGTTCTTCCCACCATGGTATAACCCCTGTTTTCACTGGATTTGATGCCATTGTTCTGCATCTTGTATATACATTTTTGTAATTTGGGGAGAGGAAGGGAATATTGCAGAATGCTTAAATGGGGATGCAGGCTGACCCATTGTGATGATGAGATGTACAGGACATTATTATTGAAAATGAAAGTTACAATGTCTGGGGGAGAGGCGGGACAAGTTGGGGAGGCAGGGAGGGAAGTGATGGTAAGGGGGTCACAATGCTCTCTTTGAAATGTACTCATTACCCTACTCATGTAACTGTAACCCCTCTGTACAACATTTTTTACAATAAACTAAAGAAAAAGAAAACGTGTGTGTGTGTGCGCACACACACACACACACACACACACACACACACACACACACACACACTTAAGATAGTAGATAGAAAACCTGGGAGAAAACAAGGGAAGAAATGACACTGTTCAAAATGAAATGCACTGATTACCTGATTTATGTTACTGTAACCCCTGTGTGCATTACCTTTACTAAAACATTAAAAAATAATCACAATAAAACGATAGTAGGTAGATACATAAAGACACAAGGATGAATATGTTCTTTAAAGGATGAAAAAGACTGAAGGATCTTATATGTATGTATACACACACACACATACACACACACACACACATATATATACACACACACACATTAGGTATGTATGTATGTATAAATACAGAACAATGAAACCCAAAGAATATTATGTGAAAAGGAGGGCACTGAAGAGAAAGGAATTATGGAAATCTGGTATTGGAGGTAAGTCAGTTCAAAGTATACTCTGTAAATATATGAGAATATCACAATGAACAACAAATTATTAAAGTATAAATTATATTCAACAATAAAGAGATTAATGCAAAAATTATTTAATACACTTACATTTATATTACATATTATACCATAAGCATTATTTTATATAAAATATAACTATATAAGAAATATTATCTTAGCAAAATCTATTATCAATGAATTATGAAACACTAGGCAATAGTTTAAACTATTTTAGAATGCAACATATTCTTATAGGTATCAAATTTGAGTGTTGGTTATAAGTAAATAAATTTGACACTCTCCTTTGTTCTATAATAGGGAAGTCTCTTCCACAGGTAACAAACCCTGGTCAAAATAGTGTTTGCCATAAAAAATTGGCAAGGATTGGGATATTCTAAGTTACTACTATCTTACTACCAATTGAACAGTCCTGCTGCTTTGATCTGACAAATTGGTAATTATCAGTTAAATGCTGTAAACCACTGCTCCTAGACTTGTTAATTCTCTGGGAATCCCTTTGACCTTACCTACATGTAATTCCTGTTTCCCCACACCCCCATGGCCTTCTTTACTGTGATTCTTGTAATCACACACAAATAAATAACTTCCAGAGTCATCCAGCTCCCTAGGAATATCTATGCCAATTACATACTCTCTCTCAGCTCCCTAGGAATATCTATGCCAATTACATACTCTCTCAGACACCACACACAGAGACACACACAGAGAGAAATAAACACTAGGTGGATATGTCTATTCTGGACTTCATTTGCCCTCCTGCCTGAACAAGGATGCCATGGCACCATTTTTTGAGGACCTCCTTATTTCAACATCTCTTCATACTTTGGATCTAGTATCTCCTCACACATCTGGTTATCTCTCTTGCTCCAGCATAAAGTTGTTGATGGATATGGCCATGAATTATCTTTGATAAAATACTGGGGTAAGTAATTCTGTACAAATCTTATTTGATAGTTAAGGAATTTTGCTCAGATGGACCCAGCCACCATCCCCTATCTCTGCAAAGAAATGGTGGAAAGTAATAGGCTTCTGTCTGGAAAGAAGTGGGGAAACCATCTTTGAGGTAGGTGACATAAGACTTCTCTTCACCTAGGACTGAACTTGCTCTGTGTATTTGCAGGTACACATGCATAATCAATGTTGATAATGCATATGGCTCATGTGTGCCGATATATTCTATAAACCAATGTTCTTTTTGGCCATTCTTAGAAATAATGGTCTAATAGCTATCATTATAATCCCCTGAAGGTCAGAATCTTCACATATATCTCTGTCTTTGTCACTCATTGTGCTATTTTTGCCATCTTTACTTCTATTAAGTTCTGATCTCCTTGACCCTGCTATTTTGAAACCCAACATGATCACTGATATTAAATAGGGCAATTCTATAAATCTCTGCCACTGTCAATCATAACCTAAGAGAAAATCACCTCTCAAGCTCTTCAGAATATGGTGCAGTATATATACAGATATAGTGCTTACTTGAGCCCATTTTTTTCTTCTTTGTCTGACTAAATTTTTTTAAATTTTATGTTATCGTAAAGATGCTGTACAGAGGGGTTATAGTTACATGAGTAAGATAATGAGTACATTTCTTGTCAAGCATTGTTATGTCTCCTTTGTTTTTCTCCTACTAAAATTTTTAAATAAATGCACAGAAGTAAATACCATACCACAAAGTGGTTAGAGAATAGTGCCATAATATAGCTAGGGATGTACACATGACAGAGAAGAGATCATAAGCAATTCTTAGCCTTAGAAACTGACATAAGAACGAGTGGGTATTTATAGGGGCCCTCCACAAGTGTCAGGTAGGATCAATGGTGAGGTTTCCTTCAGCCACTCTGTGGAAAATCTGATATTGCTAAAGCCTTTTGCATGCCTTTCTTGGAAAATGTTTCAGGATGATGGTGGACTATATGTCATCCTTAGCCTAGTAACAAACTACTTGAACATATAGTTTAAATTCCAGGAAAATTCCTCCCTCACAGCAAAGTTTCAAATCAAGGATGGCTTTAAACTGGTCTTGGGTGAAGATGGACACCATAGTCAGCAGATCCAGAGTGGCAACATCCCTTTCAGACCAGGGCCATCATGATATCTCTTTTAGCTGTTACTGTTTGGCCAGTGAAAGCGGCACATGCCCACTTGCCTTCGTATTTTGATTTCTTTTTTTTCCCTTCAACATTCTCTCAACATAATTTTGTGGACATCAATCAAAACCTGCCATCTTTTAATTTCAGATTTTCCCAAAGTAACCCAGTACTGTATTAGAACTAGAAACAATTTCCAATAGAGTACTCTGTAAGGAACTTAACTTTGTCTTATCTTTGCATGGCAAGTCCCAACAGAATAAACAAAGGAGGACAAGTTAGTCACTGATTAACAGCAATCACCATGGGAACTGGAAATCCCAAGATGTTTCTAGCTTTCTGTGGGCAACTCCAAATGCATGCCAGCCAAACAAATTTTGGCAGGCTGGAGGACTCTGACAAAGAGATGCAGGTGCTGGCTTCAGGGGAAACAAACACATCATAGCAGCTGTGTGAAAATGGTGAATGAAAATGTGCCTGGAGTTACAATAGTATCTGTCTGCTACCTATGTCACTGTGTTTCTATATGTTTTTCCAACTGTCTTTTCAATAACAACATTCCCTTCCCTATATAGCACTTTTTTCTTGCAGTTTCAGAATACTGTTTTATCCATTCAAATAATTAAGTTGATTATCTTCGCTATTTGTTATTGTATTTTTCAATAACTTCAGCTTTGAAATAAATTATATCTAGAAGAGGAAATTCAAAAATATTTCCCTATTTTTAATAAGCTACATTCATAAAAGATGGTCTATATTATATTTCAAAAACAATAGGTATGAGAAAATTTCCATTTTGTAAATATCCAGGGACTTCATGGTGCTGATAACTAAAATATTTTGGCCAGTAGATTCAGAAAAGTTCTGAATTGCAAAAATATTTGAGATAAACTAGTATACTGCAAAAAACTACTCCATTCCACTTACTTATTTTTTCCCCTAGGCTACCACCTAAAGCTCTGAATTTTCCAAAAATCAATATGTCATATCAATGAGAAAAATATTATGTAATAAATAAGAGGAAATTCAAGCTCATTTTACAAATGTCATTCAAAATTAAACTAATATTAATGCATTGTATAGAGTCTTATAATCCATAAATAATAAATTAAAATGAAATTCAGCAAATGCTTTTAAAATTGAATTTAACATGGAAATCAATTGTCATTAGTGATATCTTGCTAACCAGGATTGTTTGGTAGATCCCTAGCTTAATATAAACTGGTTCAAATGAATAATGTAACCACATTCTGAACAAGGAACATTTAGCAAAATAGAACTGCCACATATTTTTCTTAAGATATTCAGGAATATGAGTTTAGTATTTTTAAATAAATACAATGAAATGCAAATTTAAATAAGAGATTGATATAACCATTAAACTTAAAAAAAATAAAATCCAAAAAGCCTGGCAAAAACTAACACATCACCATCCTTCCGGAAGGTATTTGTAAGGCTTTACAAAGCCTAGAGCTTTGAATCACTTATATCACAGAGAATAATAACAGTTGTGAGTAACTTAGAAACATTCTAGAATATTTTTTTTCACTGACCAGTAATCAGCAGTTTGACTATGGTAGCAAGGAAAGTGAACTGCTTAAATTGTGATTATTACATAGGGGAAATAATATATAACATTTGCCTGTACTATACTGTTCTTCCACTACACCTTTACCCCAGCATAGTACTATGATCATTTGGCTCTCAGGTAATTGAAATAAATTTTCTAACAGGTTATATACTGAACAACTTATGATGCATGAAAGGTATCAATAACACTTTGATAGATGTATGGATGACATACATAGGCAGCGCTAAATATCACAAAAAGTATCAGAAGGGTGAGAAGAGGAATATTTTTTAATATTCTCTTTCTGCACACAGGGCTTTTTTGAGATATTGTTCTTTCTGTAATATGGCTTCTATTTTATCTTAGTACACAAAATTAGTACTTATTAATAAAAGCTTATTAAATTGTATGACTATATGGGATGCTGGATATCACTTTGAATGTCTAGAAAATACTGAAAAACAAAACAAACAACCAAAGTAAAGCAATAAAGGCACTGAATAAAGTACATTGTTATTTGATGTGAGATAGCATTTTAAAGGCTTCAGTTGAATCCAGGTATTAATCAAAACTGAAACCACATATTATTAAGGATATTGCTAAGATATTAATTTGTAAAAATGTTTAGATTTTTTTATCTCTGTAGTTTGAGAGCAATGAAAATGAAATATGAAAAATATTATATCTATTATTAAATATATTTCATTTCAAAATCAAATATTTTACTAAGCTGTGCAAATTCTTAAAATAGCAAAGAACTATAAAAATAATATTAAATGTTGAATACGTTTACAAGATGGAAACTACTTCAATTTTCATGACTAGATCCTCATTTTCTGTTCAACTGTTAATTTTAGAAGACCCTAAAGTCACTTTGAAGTATTCATTATTAACATAGAACTGTGGTCACTTTAAAACTAATTAATTTGAATTTCTGAGCAGCACCATATAATTTTAAGATACAGAAAACATGGGAAACTGTACATTCACTATGTAGCAGCATTAATGTCTTCTATATTAGTCACTTGGACATTGATTTGTAGAATACTTATTAACTACCAATCAATCTTTCAAGGCACTAAAAAGATGGCATTGAAACACAAAATTTTCTCCTCATGGAGGAAAGTGATATTCTAGTAAAATTATATATGGAATTACAGATTTTTTAAGTTATAAGTACTAACATGTATATTAAGGAGAACAGGATATTCTGGGCAAGAGTTGATGGATGGTTCATCATATAGAAACTATTTTAGTCAATTTTGCTGAGGGAGTATATCTGAGTGGCTGCAGGTTCAAAGATGAGTTTTATGAAAATGCCAGATATAAATTGAACTTAATAAGATAACGAGGATTATTTAACATTATGGAAATCAGTGATGCAGGTAGGAGAGGAAATTTCATGGAAATATATTTGCATGGATTGGAGGAGTGAGATTATGCACAAATGGATGAGTTGGCCTTTCTTACTGGCTTAGAAGCATTTCCTTAATGTTAAAATGGAAAACATTGGCATATATTGTGTTAAAGAGCCCCAAATTGTTTTCATCTAGGTTATGTTTTACCCTTCAATGAGACAGAAAACAAGGTCATCTGCTAAGACTGATGATGAGATAGTGAAAGTGAGAATAGGTAGACAGTGTTAGAGATCTGTCTGGGACCATGGGAGAATTCATCCAGCAATGAAATTTTCAAGTTTCCTAAAAGACATTCAAATTTAGTGGCTATGCATTTACACTGAGATATGTAATCATGTTTCTTTCCAGTCATATTCACTTGACCATAGACAGGTTTAGAGTAGGTCGATAGCTGCATTTAACATGTGTTGAGAATTCTTTGCCAATCAAGAACAATGGAGAATCAAGACAGCAAATGAATGGAAGTCATAGAGAAGAAAGTTACATTGGTGATGGATCATATTGAGACGTCAGAGGACAATGAAGAAAATAAATAAAATGTTAATAAAATAATTCCTGAAATCTAAGTACAACAGGGGCAACTAGGAAAATTGAAGATAATATCCAGGAAATAGTATGCTAAAGTTTGAATGTATAGACTAGTCTGACATATTTAGATGAAGACTGACTACACAAGTAGGTATGTTAGAGCAGAAGATCTATACAGGTCATTAGACTGCGATAGCCCATGTAGTCATTCAAAATTAAAATGCTTAGAACAAGAGCAGCACTGGAAGCAGAGAGATTAAAATCTGTCCTGAATTTTTCAAAGAATCATGAAGAGTAATCAGAGAATCTATAGAAGGCCACCTTGAACAGACCGACTTGTACATCTCATTGTTGCAATGGGTCCAATCCCTATTTAGACGATTTTTTTTTCCCTTCCCCTCCACAAATTATACCGACATCAAATACAGTGAAAGCAGGGTTTATACCGTGGGGGAGGGACATACAAAGCAACAAAGAAATAATCTTATAAATATGTTAGAAACAATCGTATGAAAGAAAAAAAAACATTTGAATACATATCTTAGGGTTCATTTCCCTAACATCAATTTATCTGACCGTTTCTGATTGTCTCAGACATACACTAGTTATTGCAAATAAGGGAAACCATGGGACCTATGTTTCTTTGGGCCTGGCTTACTTCGCTTAATATAATTTTTTTCCAAGTCTTTCCATTTCCTAACAAATGGGGCAATGTCATTCTTTCTGATGGAGGCATAGAACTTTACAAGTGTGGTGCATGCGCTGGGCGAGGGGCGGGGAGGAGGGAGGAGGTTTGGAGGGGTGGGGGGGGGGGAGGATGGGAAGGGATGGGAAGGAGAAACAAAGGAGGAGGCTACAATACTTGATAAGAAATGTACTCATTATCTTGCCCATGTAATTGTAACTCCTCTGTACAGTATTTTCACAAAAAAAAAAACCTCAAAAAATAAAAACATGGGTTTGTTTCTAAAAAAATAAAAAGAAGGCTACCTTGAGGAACAGCATGATGTATTAAAGTTTAATAATGCGTGGTCAAAGTGAGAATTGAGGGAATTTAAACACAATGAAGAAATAGAAGTAGCAATGTGAAAGGACAACCCCAAATACTTACAGATACATGAAAAACATGCCCAACAAATGCTAATCACCCACAGAGTTGCATATATATCAGTAATTTCTCCCCTAATTTGCGTATTTAATAGACTAAATGACACCTTGACATTTCCCCATAAATTGTGAATGGCTGTCTCAAGTTTTTGTGGTCCCAACAGAACTCTGGAGTATCTTCTTCAATTATCTTTTCAAATCCTGTTTTCTCTAGATCTCTCCTCCCTCAGTAAATCCAGTTTTGTTTAACAAGTTATTCAAGGCAAATAATCCCAGAAGATATTTTTGAGCCTCTCTTTTCCTGAAACTTTATTCACAACTTAATTCTTCAACTTTTTCTCATATATATATATATATATATATGTTTATATATATATAATTTATTGTGAATATATATAAACTTCCATCCTATTTTTTTCTATTCAACATTAAAACTGCAGCCCAATCTACCATACCTTTTTCATGGGCTCTAAAATGATTCCTCATGAAACAACCTTTTCAAAATGAAAATTGCATTAATGTTCTCCTATTTCACACTCTAGAAAATACATAAACTCATCATACCTAAAAGAAAACAATAAAACTTTTACCCTTGTTTCTTAGAGTCTTCATGATCTTGATACAAGCTACCTCTGCTATTTCTTCCTCACTAGCTCTATTGTTGTTACCCTTGCTTTGCTTTTATTCTTTTGTATGTGAACATTATTTTCAGTCTTAAAGACTTACCACATGTGTTCCAGCTAACAGGAATATATTACTTACATATTACATAACTCTTTTATCTTATTACAAAGATGGTTCTCAAAAGGTTTTGAATGACACTTTTCTACAAATGCTTTTCTACACAATTTAAGTTGCCTTCCTCAGTCTGTGTTTATACTGGCTGATGATTGGTTGAGTTACTAGATGACTTAGGAATTCCTTTCCTAATCTGAAATTGTTTTATTGATTTAGTTAGAGGCTTATGGTTTGCCTTTCTGCACTAGAACTTAAGTGCCATAAACTCCTCATCCTATCTATTGTTGTGTCTTCACTGCCTAATTTGGTATCACACATAATGTTAGCCCAATAAATATCCATGGAATAAATCAATAAAATACTAGTTTAACTCCCAAGAACATCCAAAATCACTTTGGCACAGTAAGGAAAACTCATTACCCAAGAGTTTGGAAATATGAATTGCACTGACTTGTTTATAAACATTCATTTTGTTTTGTATTTCAGAAATTTTAATAAATTTTATGTCAAACCTTTCCTCCTAACCTAGAGTTCAATCATTGTTAGTGACTGTGACTAGATTTTAAAATAAGACATTGCAGTAACCTCAAATTTTGTCCTAAGTTCATATTTGTGGGAGAGGCAGTTTTATCCTTTCATTTGCTATCATAAATTGTGAGCAGTGCTCATGGATAGACTCTCCAATCTGTGTGTGGCTGCTTGTCAGATCTGGCAAATCAGCATTTCCTTGGAAGCACATATGGAGCAGCCTTATGCTGGTCTTCATTCTGCCAACAGGCATAGCAGTTCCAGGTCATTATATGCCAAGGACTTTGACATATTTTTGCCTATAGAGGGCCATGATTAAGACCTGAACACTACTGAAAGCCCCAAGATATTGGCCTTTCTCTCCACTGGTGCTTCAACAAAGAGGAATGAGAGACTCTGGGCCAAAACTGTGATCAAGATGAGAGGACAAATATTTTAGCTGGCATGTTCTTTCCATTATTCTAGTAGAGTTCATTTTTCATGTCAGCTGTAGGGTGCCAATTGCTTCTCTGAAGCTTTTGAGTTATCTAATGCTGTTTGAGGAAATGGTTTTTTTTTTTCTTTTTCTTTGTTCTTTAACAGAGATTGGGTATTTATGTTAATCTTTTGGCTCTGAATAAATAAATAGGGGTAGTTTTTATTCTTATTTATATAACATCTTCACTCTTCTTGTCTCTTTTGGAAGGACAATCCCTCAAGCAGTCAAGGATTATGCAGCCTAAGTAACATTGATAAAAACGGGGAACTAAATTAGTCCTGTTCTGTTGGCTTTAGTATAGAAAAGGTTTCAGAATGTTGGCCTGCTCTTCTTAATTTGGAATCACCAAAAGCCTATCCTTAGGAAGACCTTCAATGAGGAGGCTCCCAATCCTAATTTTAGTCCAACAATTCTGCTAGATAAAAAACAAAAAGTTGAAATAGTCTAGATACTACATTTATTTACAATTTCATAAACATTGGCATTTTCTTCAAAAAAGAAATGAAAAATCTATTTCCTGTTAACTTTGTTTTATGTTATTCTATGCTCAGACTAAGTATGTAGGAGAGAGGGATGAGGGTGTGGGTGTGGGTGTGTGTACACATACAGTAGATCTGCATGTTGCCTAAATCATTTAGGTCAAAACACTACACTGAATGTAAAACACGGGATTTTCTTTTGCAATAACATTTGAATAAAAATCACTCATTTTTTCCTTCTGTCTATATGAAATAACCTCCATAGGAAACAAATGTTAAAAATGAAAATAAAGCTTAAACAAGGTAACAAATCACCGAGAAAAAACTTACAAGATATCATCACACTGTTCCAGTTGTTGAGTTTTCTCTCTAAGGCTCTCTTTGCTCAGTTACTTACAAAAGTTGGTCCATTTAAAACTGCAAGGCATAAAAAGAGCTGCTTTAAATGGGTCACACTGACAATATAACTAAATTTTCTGCTTTTAGACAAGCATGATTTTGATTTTATTTCTTAAGAAAGAAGATCATTTATGTGCAGGATTGAATGCTTTCAATTTAAGAATTGAAGGAAATGAGTCTAAATTATAAGTCTCATGAATCTGAGATATTTTAGTTACATATAGAAGTGTCAGCTTGCTATATTAGAGGAATCTTAAATACTAACCTAACATAGAAAAGTTAAAAAATTGAAATATGTTCACCAATTTATTATTCATATTCATGTGCTTTCTCCCCTCTAAAGTAGAAAAGATATAAAATATTCAGAGAGCACATAATATAATAGAGCTATGTTTGTTTTCATTAAAAATAATTCCTAAACACCTCTTTCACAAGAACACATGAAACACATATGGAGATTGGTTATCAGTGCCAATGAAAGGATCATTTGTAATGCAATTATGGATCTTCAGAATCACCAATACATAAACTCGTTTATAAACTTCAGTTAAAATGTTCAAAAATATTTATTTGATTGCAATATTAATTATGTCTGTTATACATTTCATTATGTGAAGTATATTTTTTTATTTTTTGTGAAAATACTGTACAGAGGGGTTACAATAACATGGGCAATGTCAAGCATTGTAGCCTCCTCCTTTGTTTCCCCCTCCCATCCCTTCCCATTCTCCCCCCACCCCTCCACCCAATCCTCCCCCCCCACCAAAGTTGTAAAGTTCGTTTTCGACATAATGACTTGTACATCTCATTGTTGCAATGGGTCCACCTGTATCCCTATTTAAACGATTTGTTTTTTCCCTTCACCTCCACAAATTATACCGACATCAAAGCAGGGGTTATACCATGGGGGAGGGACATACAAAACAACAAAGAAATAATCTTATAAATGTGTTAGAAACAATCACATGAAAAAAAAACGTTTGGATACATTTCTTAGGGTTCATTTCCCTAACATCAACTTATCTGACCTTTTCTTCTTGACTCAGACATATACTAGTTATTGCAAATAATGGAAACCATGGTATGTGAAGTATATTTACAATATAATCATAATAGCAATCTCCCCAATGAATAAGAACAATCCATGATATCAGTGCCAATTTTTTATTCAATAATTTTTCGAAGTTAACATAAAATTGAATTTTGCTTCTTGAGGATGATCTTAAAGCTTATGAAAATTAGGATCTCAATTTTTAATTCAGAAATGAAATTTTAAATACAAATATATTAAAAGATTATTTGAGAATAAATTTGAAGTGAATCTGATATACCGAAAAACATAATGTGGAAAGAGGAATCAAAAGAGTAAAAAGAATGAAAAAGAAAAGAAAGGAAAGAAAGAAGGGAATGAAAAAGATCTAGCCAGAGAAGAGAGAAGAGAAAGCTTAAAAATACAAAAAAAAAAAAATCTGGGTTATTTTCTTATTCTTAATTAAAATGGCTATTTTAATCAAGTACAAAATATAGTTGTCCTTCCCTGCCAAAACCGAGGTTGAGTGTTCTCAACTGGACCAGTCACAGAGGCTCAGATGTACTTCTCCATGATACAGTAAATGAATAGGGGAACCAGGGACAATCATGCTTTAAATTAGATTGTATTTAATAGATTCTTTAAGTCAGAACTAGATTGTTCCATAAACAAAACTGATACTAAAATACTACATGAAAATGGTACTGATATATTTTCAGTATGTTTCAATGTTAACTATCAGAAAAGACAACTGCTGTGTTTTTTTTCTTGTATATAGATTTAAAAAGATCTAATTTGTGGAGGGAAGGAAGCAGTGAGAGGAGAGCGGAGAGAAAAGAGTGAGATGGAGGAGTAAACATAATGAAAGTACATTTTATTCATGTATGAAATTTTCATAACTAGATCCACTAAATAACTTTAAATTGGAGGTAGGAGAGGAGAGAAGGAACAATGGAATAGATATGATCCAACCACATTACAGGCTTGTATGGAAACCTATAATGGAACCATTCACATTGTACAGTGATAGATACTGATAAAACCTTAAACATTAATTTGCATATGAACAATCTTATCTGCAAAATATGAACCATTGATGGCATAAAACCTAATAAATACGGAGGATAATTGAACATGTAGAATTCCACATAAATTTCAAGTTACTTCCAAACTGAAATACTTGAAATACAGAACTGTGTTTGTGCCTCAAAAAATTAACTATTAACACAGTTGAATATAACATTTAATTTTGGATTTGCTTTGCTCTGTAATCTACTTCCTATCTTTGAATTGTTGTTCTTTCCATATCACCATTTCACTTTAGTTTATACATGGTTTATTCTAATTCACAAGCTATTCTGACACACATTTTTATTGATTTCTTCAAATAGTTATCCTGTGTTTCAATTTAGCGTGTCATGTGTACAATGCATTTTAATCAGAGTCACTCATCCCAAATCTCCCCCTAAACCATAAATCCAATCCCACTCATTTTGGCTTGTAATCTTGCAAATCCATGCATGCTTTTTAGAGAAAGCTCTATCTTGCATTTTCAAGCCAGTAGGATTAAAGCAAGGTTAGAAATAAGACCTTTTATTACATATTATCGTAATTATCATTGCTTAAATGTGCTATGTGTTAGGTTTATTTTAACCCAAGCTTTACACATTAATAAACTGTTATGTGGGTGGGAAACCTAAATTAGAAAAACTGTGATTATTGTAACAAGATTATTTTCAAAGAGATGCTAAGTTATGTGAAATAGTGCACTGGCATTTTATAAAGTTTACTTGATTTTTTTCTATAAAAAGGAATTAATATTTGTATAACTCTTTTGACATTTAAAAAATTTTAAATACATTTTTATTGTAAAAATAGTGTACATAGGGGTTACAGTTACATGAGTACGGTTCTTGACATTTTATAAAGAAATGTTTTCAAATAAGTAGTGTTATGATTTATATATAAATTATTCCTCAGAGGGCCCATGTGTTGAAGGCTTGATCTTCAGCTGATAGATATAATCATTTAAAGACAGACCTTTATCAAGGGGGCTATAATCCACTGATGAGCTCATAAATGAATGGGCTAATCAGAGACTAGGCGTAGATGGATGTGTCTTAACCTGACACTCCCTGCTCTCTCCCTCCCCCCCCCCCCCTCCTTTCTGAGTAACTTGAGGTGAGCAACTTTGCTCCACTACATCTTTCTGTTGTGGTGCTTTGCCTCACCAGTCCCAGATACAGCAAGTTCATCTCACTATGGACTGAAACCATGAGAAAAAATATGTCTTTCCTCCTTTTATATTTCTTTTGGTCTTCTTTCCGTTTTTGTTGTTTTGGTGGTGGTTGTTGTTGTTTAATTTAATTTTATTGTCAAGGTGATAGACACAGGGGTTATAGTTACATACGTAGTGAGTACATTTCTTATCGAACTTGTTACCTCCCCCCTCATTTTTCTTCCACTTTCCCTGATGTCAGTTTAACTAGTTATACAAGTTTGCCAGCATCAAGGATTATTAAACAATTTTAATGCAAGTTTCATTAAATTTTATGATAAAGATATATTCCAGTAAGTAACAAAGAAGGTATTTGGAGAAGAAAAATTAGTATGCAATGATTGGTCAGTCTTTTTTTGTCTAAAGGATTTTATTAAAAATGTAGGTTGCTTGAATATTGTTCACATGTAAGAATGTGCTAACGGTATTGAGTAATAACACAAATGATCATGTAAAATTACATAAAAATAGTCAAGGTCACTTACAATATGACAAATTTTGAGCCAGGTATAAGAAACTAAGTCTGAATAAATAACTTAAATGCCTTGATATTGTAATGTATTTTAAACTTAGTACCAAAGAGAATTAATTGCAACTTGAATGTAGTTCAGTGACTCAATTTCTACTTGCAGAAAAGTAGATACAATTATTAACAATTATTAAAATAAATAGACATTTCTTGAGGATATGACTGATATCTAATTACTCTTTTTTCTCAGGAAATTTTCATGGCATAATCACACATTTCTTACTTGTTTTCAAGTTAACATCATTCAGAGATTCAGCACTCACTCCTCTATAATCACCTTGCCAAAGACATCTACCTGTTTGCTTAAATGGTAAGGCTCATTTTATTTTCCATTATACCCAGCCTTTTGACAGTTCACATTCCTTTCAACCAATAACTTTATTTTCTTAACTCCCCAGGTAACAACTTACTCAATTTTCCCTTTAAGCTCCAGGATACCTCCTCTTTCAGGTGTCTCCCTGCTTGATCAAAAGCTTCCTGTTTCCTTATCTCAGAGTGCTCCAGAGCAAATTCTGTACTTGCTTTTCACTGTCTTCCCTAGAGTCTGTTTGGATGAATTTTTTATATGTAACCTCTGTGATCCTAAGCATGGACTTCTGGTTAAGTGTCTATCACATGTCAATGTAATAATAGACTTTTAAGTCTATTGTTCAATTGTCATCATTCTGTTAAAATCTGATAGGAACATACAACATGTGTCAAGTCTGAAGTTTACCTCTGCTTCCCAGCATAAGTGCTCTACCTCCTGCCCTGCCATTCCAAACCCAGGCACCACCGCCACCTTCTGCAGGCCTGAAAGATCTAAGTGTATTTGTGAAAAAACTTGAAAACCCATGTACATTGCATTGAGCCGAGCATTGAGGGTCTGGGTGTCAGTGAGGGTCTAAATCTAAAAGCCTTAGTTCTATCACCGATACATAAGACTTCGTGATCCAATACACCTTACATCATATCTATTTTGTATATAATATAAAATTATCAAAATCAGGCTGTCATGTTTACTTGATTTTTCTCAGAGATTTATTCTATCAATAGCTTCACTGTAAGAGGCTGCCAGTTCCATACATGAACCATTCAGATATAAGCTTTGAATTGACCCTTTTTACATTCCCACTCTAAATGCATTCCTCTGGTCAGCACTACATTCTCTACTGTGCAAATCTACTTACAATGGATCTATTCACAATGCAGTGTAATCTCATCATGTTCCAGCAATACTGTATTAATCATTGCTTTTTCTTTAAAATAATTATTTTCTTGTAAAGATGCTGTACAGAGAGGCTACAGTTACATCAGTAAAGTAATGAATACATTTCTTGTCGGGAATTGTTACCCCCTCTTCTGTTTTTCTCCTACTGTCCTTTCCCTTCCCTTCCCTACTTCCCCCACTCCTCTCCCGCAAAGTTGTAAGTTTCATTTCCAACATAGTATCTTGTGAGTACCATTGTTGCCATGAGTCATCCTGTGTCATTGCTTTTGACTGATCTCTATGATAGTTCACAGTGGACTCATCTCTCCATAGGTCCACCAACACCTCAAGGAGTATTCTGAACAATGAGGTCAGAGTGAAGTATTGAATAAAAGTAGACCAATTAGTTCTCTCCTGTTTTAGTTTCTCCAGCGTCAGAGTGATGGCTTGAGTCCTCTCAAGGATCTGGCATCAACTAGATTAATTTCCTTCCTTTTTTCAAACATTTGAGAGCTGTCCCTGCTTTAGGAACTTTGTCCTGGCTTTTGTCTATGATTCAATTATATTTACCCTAATATCCACAATGAAAAAATAATCCTCCTCTATCACTTTCAAGTTTTGTTAATGAAGCTGTTCTTAGCCACATTTTAAGCTCTGAAATCTATCTATTATCTTTTAGGTACATTCAATCTGCTATAATCTGATATTTATTTTTGAAGAGTTCTTATCACCTACTACATTGTTGAATTTTCTTACATGTTTGCTTTCACCTTAAGTTAAATTCTCTTTCTGACAGAGGCCTTCTCTACCAGTGTAACCCAGGCACCTGATTCAACATCTATAACACATGGAAAGACAAGGAAAATTTAGCAGATGGATATGTAGCAAAATTTTAGATTTAAACATCTATCCTAGAACCATGAATTGTTGTAAATTAATCCACATCTTAATAATGACTATAAGAATATGAAGTTATTATCATATAATATATAAAATTTCTATAAGATACACAGTTTATAATTATCTGGACATGTATATGTATGTATCTGAATGTATCCATTCAAGAAAATTTATTTTCCAAGTATATTCTGATGGAACATGAACCCAATGCCCACTCAAAACTTAGTAGATAAAAATGTAGAATACGTATAAGTAGATGATGATTCAGCTTTAAAAAGGAAGAAAATCCTTTCACATCTCAGAACTTGGATGGACCCAGAGGATATTATACTATTGAAATAAGCCAGTCACAAAACAACAACTACTATATATTAAAATTATAGTTGGTATCTTAGGTAGTTAAATTAATCAAAATGGAAAGTATAATGGTAATTACCAAGGGCTGTGGGAAAGAAGAAATCGGAGTTGATATTTAAAGGATACTGAGTTTTAATTTTGCAAAATAAATTTTGAAGATTTTTTTCAACAAGGTAAATGTTCTTTAGTATGTTTATTTGAGTGGTACTGAAGTTTGAACTAAAGGCCTTTATTTTCTAGGCTGGTCCTCTACCATATATTCAAGCTTATATTTTGATGGTTATTTTTGAGATAAGAGCTCATGAATTCTGTCATGGATGTCTTCAAATAGCAACCTTTCTCTTCTTAACCTCTCAAGTAGCTAGGATTACAGAGATGAGACAATCATGCCTTGTAATGATGTCAATATTCTGTTTTTTGGGGGGTATGTATGCTGGTCCTGGGGCTAGAACTAAGGTACTAGGCATAGTCTCTGGTTGAATGTACAAGGCCAGTCTTCTACCACTTGAGTCACAGTGCCACTGCTGGCTTTTTTGGTGGTCTCACAGACTTTCCTGGGAAGGAACTATGATCCTCCATCATCCTCCTGAGTAGTTAGGATTACAAACATAAGCTATCAAATCTGGTAATATCAATATTCTTATTTCCTCTTAATTGTGTACTTTAAAATTGGTTAACATGATAAATATTATCATGTAAATTGTTGTACCACAATTAAAACAATCTTTAATAATTAATGAGAAAAGTAAACGTTTCATGATCTATAAAATTTTGTGTCAAATATTTCTCGATAGTAGTGCTAAACATCAATGAGCTCAATTCCCTGATCAAAAGAGGTAGAGTTGCAGATTGGACCAAAAACAGGATATCATGATCCCAAACCTCAAGGTCTACTACAGAGCTATAATAACAAAATCAGCTTGGTGCTGGCACATAAACAGGCCCAACAATCAATGGAACAGATTAGAAGACTCAGAAACAAAGCCATACATTTACAGTTATCTGATATTTGACAGAGAGCCAAAGATGAATGGTGGAAAAAAATAGTCCTTCAATAATTGGTGTAGAGAAAACTGGACATACATATGTAGGGGGAAACTAAAACTTGGATCCCTATTAGTCATCATGCAACAATATCAACTCAAAGTAAATCAAAGACCTAAACTTCAGACATGTAGGAGAACCATTAGAACTTAGAGACTTATAGAACTATTTGAAGAGTTCCAGAGGCACAGCAAATAAGAGACAGATTTGACAAATGGGACTATATCAAAATAAAAAATTTTCTGCATAGTAAAGGACACAGTTACTAAAGTAGAAACCTAGTCAACAGACTGGAGAAAAACTTTACCAGCCACATATTCAATGAAGGCCTATTATCCAAAATATACAAGTAGCTCCAAAAATTAACACCCCCAAATTAATAAACTAATCAATTAATGGGCAAAAGGATTTAAGACAGATTTCTCAAAAGACAAATGTTCAAAAGATACATGAGGGAATGCTCAACATCCCAGGCCACAGAGGAAATGTAAATCAAAACAACTGAGATTCCATCTTACCCCAGTTAGATTATCTAACATCAAGAATTCAAACAACAACAAATGCTGACAGGGACATGGGGAAAAAGGAACCCTATTGTATTGTTGGTGGGCATGTACACTAGCACAATCGCTCTGGAAGGTGGTTTGAAGCTTCCTCTTAAAAGATAAACAGAACTTTTCTAAGACTCATCCATGCCACTCTTGAGCATCTACATAGAACATTGTAAATCAGGATATGGTAAAGACACTTGGGCATCTGTTTTTAAAGCTGCAGTATTCACAATAGGCAACTTATAGAAACAGCCTAGATGCCCCATAAGAGATAAGTGGATGACTAAAATACAGTATATATAAACAATGGAATTTTACACATTTATTAGATGAAATAAGATTAAGTCATTAGCAGGGAAATGGATGGACCTAAAACAAACCATGATAAGTGACTAAGCCAAGCTCAGAGAGACAAACAGAGCATATTTTGTCTCGTGTGGACACTTGATCTAAAATAAAACTGGACATGATAAATTATACAAGACTCTAGGAATTCACACACAGTCAGACTAAAGGAAGATTCCCTTAGGGAAGAACATTGAAAATACTACTTATACAATCCAGGAAATGAAAATTGGGGGGGATGGTTGTGATTGATGTTGGGGATGGTTGTAATTGATGTTGTGGATGGTCGTTGTGATTGATGTTGTGGTTGGTTGTTGTTATTGATGTTGTGGTTGGTGGCAGTGTTTGCTTTTGCTTGGTGCAGAAAGGGAGGAAGGGTGAACAAATGCAATTACATTATTCAACATACACTATGTGGAAAATTACCTATGTATCTTGTGGGCAGGGATGGAAGGATAAAACTTATGGAAAGCAAAGAAAGGGGAGCCATTGTCCAAAACAACAAATGTAATCATTACCTGACTTAGGAAATGGTAACCCCTCTGGATAACACCTTAATAATAACAATAAAATCATACTGATTTTTTTCTCAAGATTATAACTGTAAACAAATAGGAAAGTGTTCATAAAATTAGTATTTGGTGCAATCCAGTCTGAAATATTAACGTCACATAAATTAAATATTGTAAAGAAAAATAACCTATCAAAAGTAGTTTGGTTGGCCCTCACTTTCCATAGCATTTAGACACAAAATAAGAATTTTTATGCTTTGATAAATTTTAATACTCCTTTCTAAACCTTAATCATCTCACCACCCTTAATCCACTGTAATTTGGATGCAAAAACATCTCTTCAAATTCCAGTAATGTAGGTCTTACCAGAACCACTTGCTCTAGGATCTCTCCAATTTTTGTTATAACAATGTTCCTAAATTATGTCAATCAGTATATCCTCATTAAGTAGCTTTGCAGAGATATAACTGAAATTGGGTTTATCCTAATATTGTGACTTGGGGTGACTCCTTCTAGGTGCTGGGTTGAGTAGCTAAGGTCAGTCATATATACATGATTGGCTCCCAATATTCAGGACAAAGTCTCCTGTTTGCTTTCCAGGTGGGCAATACCTTTCATATGTACCTTGTTTTATTGCTGGGAATCATAAGTACACACACAAACACACACACACACAGATTCACATACACACACGCACACACGCACAACACTGTGATGGAATGTCCAGAATCTTGGTCCTGATTTCTTCTGGACTTTGTCTCATGTACTTCTTTTCTCTTATCTTTATACATTTATTGTGATAAACTGCACCATGAGTATAGAAGTTCTGGTTCTATGTGTCCTGAAAGTAATCACCGTGTCCTAAGGTCAATTTTGAAACCCTCAAAAAGCAGTGGTCTAAGATAATATACAGAAAATTATGGTACATTGTATAGAAAATTAAGGTTCCATAAATTATAGTACCCTGCTCACACATATGATGCTCTAATAGAAAAGGATATTTGAATGCAAATAAGGAGTTCTGATGCTGAACTTATTTATTATTACATGATTAGGTATGTAGATTATGTGTTGACTAAAAATAGGCTAACTCCTCTGAACCCATTGAAAGAACCCTTTGAAAGAGTATATGATATATATAAGCTTATTCCAAAATATTTAAACAGACTAACCACAAAGGTATTTTCTCAAAGATGCTGCTTAAATATGTTAAATATCCCATGGTGAGGGTAGAGAAATTTGTTTGAGGGGCTGAGAAGGTGGCTCAGTGGTAGAGCGCTTGCCTTGCATGCCTGAGGCCCTGGGTTCGATTCCTCAGCACCACATAAGAAAAAAGCTGGGAGTGGCGCTGTGGCTCAAGTGGTAGAGTGCTAGCCTTGAGCTGAAGAGCTGAGGGACAGCACCCAGGCCCAGAGTTCAAGCCCTGCAACCAGACCCCCCCAAAAAAAAGAAAGGAGAAATTTGTTTGAAAGAAATATTTTAAAAGGGAAAAATAGCTGTTTTAAAACTTATGTTCTGTGCTTATTGATTTATTTAAATTTTTATAATATTAATTCTGATTTTTCTTAACAATCTTTAAATGGACACATTTGATGGTGCAATTACAACCAGACAAATATTAGAGGTGAGAGACTAGGTCATGGAAATACTCAAGGCTGAAGTAATTCACTATGTTTAGTTTCACAATTCCTACGTGTGAATCTACCATCTTTTGCTGTCTAGAGCCTTCAGTGATGTGTGGAGATGTAACATGTTCTACATAGACACTTTTCAATTTTTCTCATTACACAGAAATATACTTGTTAGCTTTTTAAACATTAAATGAGTACAATTAGTGATCAAAACCCATCATATAGAAGTGTTTTTAATAAGTACTATAATTATGCTGGATGATAATGTGTTGTCAGAAATGGCTAATATTAATTAATTAATGCTAATCAATTGGCCAGCCAATTCCCACAGGTCTATGTCAAAAACCCTAAAGAAGTTGAGGTTTTTCCTTTACTTGAAGTATGTCATGTAGACTGTCAGTTTCATAAATATTAGAAGCAACCCATCCTGTTGCCAGGAACAAGCAACAGTTTACTATTGTTCTGATCAACAACATGAATTAATATTGTTCTGATCAACAACATGAATTAACATAACATTGCTTTTATTTTACAGATCCTCCTTTCCCTTGTCACATATACTAGATTAAGTGACATCCAGAGGAGACTGCATGGCAGGAGTGGTGTATTACCTTGGGCTTAGAGAACACAAAAGTTTTATAAAGACAGTTTTATATAACATAAATATTTTATAATGCCTCCATTTTGCTCTGGAGTAAGGCATTTTAATAAATAGTATAGTTGTTTGTTTTTGCTCTGTAGGTATATAGTATATCTTCCAAGGGTAAAAATCTGTACTTTGCTCCAAAAGTAAATATCACTTCTATCTCTCAAGACCTTTTACTCTATAAAATACCCATGAAAAGATACACCAGAACAAAGGAGATGTCCAAGAAATAAATGTCTCACAAGTCCTTTAAAGGTATAGGGATAACAGACACCAGCATATATCCACTACCAGGGAAAATAATTTAAATACCTTTCCCATTGAATCTAGGTGTAAGGATTATTAATGAGCATACTGATATTCAAGCACTGGATAAAATAAGACTTTTACTCACCATAGAAAAGAAGCATCAGTCCTAAAAGAGAATTTGAACTCACATAGCTTGTAAAGATCCATAGCAGCAGAGGCCAAGTAAATAAATGTAAATGGCCATGTACTTCCACAACAGATAGTCTGGTATGAAATGTGAGGAGAAGGGAGAGGGAGAGAGAGAGAGAGAGAGAGAGAGAGAGAGAGAGAGAGAGAGAGAGAGAGAGAGAGAGAGAGAGAGAGAGAGAGAGAGAGAGAGAGAGAGAGGTGGGGAGGGAGAAAAGGAGAGAAGGGGAGGGGGAGGAGGAGTAAGGAAGAGAGGGGGTAAGGGAGAGAGGGTAGGGGGAGAGGGGGAGGGAGAGAGGGAGAGGGGGAGAGAGAGAGGGAGAAGGAGAGAGGGAGAGAGAGAGAGGGAGAGAGAGATAGGGAGAGAGAGAGAGAGAGGGAGAGAGAGAGAGAGAGAGAGAGAGAGAGAGAGAGAGAGAGAGAGAGAGAGAGAGAGAGAGAGAGAGAGATTCTTAAAGAAAAATATCCCACATCAGGCAATCAGGCAAGAAACCAAGGACAAGTTAGTGGACTCTAACTCTTAGATAAAGAAGTATTCCAGATCCAATGCCAATTTTCATTTGAAAGAGGATCTAAACACCTCACTCATGAGACTACCTTTCCAAGAGTACTCCAGTTCTGAAACATGCATAAATAAGATTATCCATGTAGAAATGTTTCAAAACAGTCTAATGATTTTCCATATTCTTTACATTTTACAATGTTGCTTTGCAGTAACATTTCTTCTTTGAATTCTGCTGGCATATTCCAAATGATAATCACTTCTTTCTTCACAAGTTGTATTTTTCCATAGCTTTATTTTCCCCAAACTTCTTTTCTATTTTATCTACAGTAACCAAGCAGGATACTAAAGCTAGCCTCCATGATTCTGTCTCAGTCCATACTTACTTTCAATTATACCAATCTTTTCACACACACAAGCTGCAACAAATGGCTATATTTTTCCCTCACCAAACTTTAAAAACTCACTTTCATTTACTAATTCTGAGTTGAAGCAACATGGGTAAACATGAAAAATATTTAACATAGAGAATACTCGATAAATTATAAATATAATTGTATATGGTATTCTACAAATTACAGTAAATGATAGAAGAGAAAAATGAATTATCTACATCTTTTCCCTTGAAGTTCTTCATGGTCAATTGAGAGATTATATGTAAAAACCTAATTCTTAATAATGTTATCAACATTATTAGTAATATCTATAATATTAATAATAATAACAACACTTTCTTGAGAAATAGATTTACAAATGGTAATGGTGATGCATTCTAATCAAGATATCTTAGAATAATTTTTCTGTCACATATAAAATAACATTTTTATAGCAAATATCTGAAATTTAAAACTGGTACATTACAAAATTTATGAGAACATAGATAAACTCTCACTAAAAGTAAATTCAGTTGATTAGTTAGCCAAAGTATCTACAATGACAATGGAGAACTATATCATGTTCCTACCATTTAAAATATAGAATTAACTCACATTTTTCAAATTTCAGTGATAATACTGAAAATTTCTTGATCATGCAAATAGCTTAAGGATGAACAAAGCAAACAAAAAGTCTGTAAAAATGTTATCTAATGTGTTTTGTTCCATAAGATAGTCAATATTTTAAATGAGAAGAGAAGTCAAGGTGTCATTGTGTTCAATATTCTGAAAAACACAATATAGCACAAACTCAAAGATTGTATTTTGAAACGATATTTTTGCCATTAGTTAGAAAGAAGTTATTTAATAAAAGAAAGAGTTGTAACAATATTTTGTGCTACCTTAATATAGAGATTTAGATATGAGTATTGGGTATAATTTTACCAAAGTAAATACTAAAGTATGTAATTATCATTAAAATTTTGAATTATGCAATTTTAATGTTTATAAAAATGTCTACTTAGCTATGGGATCCTTGGGGAGGTCTCAACATAGAGAACTGTTTAGTTTGCAGAATCATAGAAAAATGTATTCACATTAACATGACTTTTTGAAAGTAATTAAGCTATCAATGTTAAGGATTCTCTGTGTTTATAAATAGTTGGGAAACTTTCTACACAATTTTTAACTTCACCGACAGAAACATATTATAATATAGATTCTCTATCTATTTGATCAAAGAAAACCAGTACTAATTATTCAGGATAGTTGCCATAGAAAAAACTTATACTTTAGTTGCTTGAAATACACTGTGGAGAGTGCAAAGTAATTTTTCAGACCTTCTCTTAATTACCCAAAGTTCTAACCTAGGGAGTTTTGATTGCATTGAGTTTTGCATTTTGAACTGTCAGCAAGTCAAAAATGCATGATGCTTGATTTGAATTTATCAAAAGGATGGTTAGCAATCAACTATGTAAAAATCTGTCCTAAACATTTAGGTAGTAGGGCATCAGTTCACCTCTTCTCATCCCACATACAACCAGCAAGTAATTTATCAAAACATCATTTCCAAACACATCCAGGACTCTCTCAGAGTAGTTTTCATCATTTTTCTCATTTTTTAAAAACTGAGTGATGTTGAACAACACTTGACAAATGTCCACTTACTGTATGTTCTAAAACTAGCTCATCATGAAGTAAAAGAAATAGTTATTAACTGATTGGTTAAGAATTCAAAATCATTAAGGAAGTATTATATTTTAAATATGTCATCCCTGGGAAGTATAAGGTCATTGCCTGATTGTGTAATGGTTCTTTTGATGTCTCAATGAGTTACAGTAGCATTTACACAACATGTATACATAAAAGCTGGTAATGCTAAGATGGGAAGAATTATACACAATTTCTAGATATCTTCTCTACTGTTTCTGATTCATTAGATTAAGGAACGAGCTCAAGAATGTATATTTTTTAACTTCCTTTAATTTAGCACAAGCTAGATATTATTATAATATTTGCTTGAAAACTCTTGCAACAATATAAGATGTTTCTGAGAGTCCTTCAGTGTGGTCCCTGGGATGAGTAAAGAAAGTTGAACTTCATATACGACATGGACTTGTATTGATCTCTGCACCTGATACAGAAGTGATTTTCCTGTCAACTTAGAGAAAAATTGCTGTTTCACTCTTCAGAGGATTAGAATCTGAAAATGTCTAAGGATTTAGGAAGAGCTACTGAGAAGAGTCACAGATGTCATAAATGGATACTCTCCTCAAATAATAACACACACTGGCCAGGAGATGAAAACAAGAAAGTAATTGTTGGGTTTTCAACAACTTGGAGATTACAAATCTGTCTCTCTCATGATACTTTTCCATGAAATTTCACATTACTTTTGTCTAGAAAATGTATATGCCAAGAGAAATTCCAAAATACTGGTTTAACTGCAGACATTAAAAACATGGCTTCCCTGCCAACATTTTGCTTTTCTCCAACAGCCACCCACTCCTACTCACTTTCTTTTTCAAGGAACACAGCGTGAAAGAGTCCATTACAGTGACCAAAACTGTTAGCCTGCCCTTAAGTATACAGAGGCAAGGATAGCCCTTAGGGGAATTGTCCTGTGTTAGTCATCCCCGCTCCTGCTTACTCACTTACAGCTGAAAGGGTTGGAAAAGAAAAGCTCAATTGTCACCTTCAGATATGCATGGCTGGGTAGTAACCTAACTTCAATGAACATTCTCCCAGTGGCAACACTGCCTCTCTTCATGAAACACCTGGATCCGCAACACTGTCTACAGGGAGGACAGTGCCTTACCACACACAAATCACTAAATGCAGTACTTCACACAAACACCTTGAAGGGTGAAAACCATACAGATGCAGCAAAGGCACTGAGGGAATGAACTCCATGAACAAATTAGGTAGAGTAGGAATATATATTAATGTAATGAAAGCGATAGATGACAAACAAATTGTCTACATCAAACTGACTATTGAGAAGTTAAAAAATATTTAGTCTAGGTTTGACAACAACACAAAGTTGCCAGATCTCACCATCATCTTTGAATATAGTACTAGAAGGTTCAACCCGAGAAATCCATCCACATGAACAATAGAGAGCACACATAGAGGAAAAGAAGAGTTCACATTTCCTCGGTCTATAGCTGATATGATTCTACAAATGGTAAGATCTAAAGACAGTATTAAAATTGATCAGATCAATAAGCAACAGGACACAAACTATAGACAAAATCAGTAGCCTTTTATATGCTAATAAATTTTCTGAGAAAAAAATAATCAAAACAATCTCATTCCGAATATCCCCCATAATTACCATCTAGGTAGAAATTTAACCAATGAGGAAAAAGACTACCAGAAAGAAAATTATAAAATATTGATGAAAGAAATTGAACCTCTCTAGAGAACACCTTAATAACAATCAAACTGTATTTTCAAAGAAAAATTGAAGACCACAAGAGATGGACAAACTTTCCAAGTTCATGGATAAGAAAAATAGGCAATCCCTTTAAATGGCAAAGACATTTTTTACAGAATTAGATACATCAATACAAAAGTCTATATTACATCCCAAGTAGTCAAAGAAATATTTGGGCAATAAAAGCAAAGCTGGAAGCTTCACAATAATTGCAAGACACACTACAGAGATGAACTCTAGTATCATGGCGTCAGCATTGAAAATAGCACATAGGTGGATGGAACAGGATTGAAAACCTAAAAATATTTTCATACCTCTATTCATAACTAATTTTCAGAAACATGCCAAAAATACAAAAAAGTAAGGCCTTTTTCTCCTTGGCACAGGTCGAACCTTCCTAAATAAAGATCCAGACACACAACAAATCAAAGAAAGGCTGAATCAATGGGACTGCATGAAACTGTAGAGCTTCTGCATGGCAAAGGATACAGTTAGCAAGACAAATAGATAGCCTACAGATTGGGAGAAGATCTTCATGTAGTTTGCACAGACATATTCAATGGAAGACGACAAATAATTTCTTCACACATTATATATATATGTATATATATATATATACATATACATATATATATATATATATATATATATATTTCTTCTTCTAGCTGGCCAGTGGTGGCTCATATCTTTAACCTTGATACTCAGGAGGCTGAGCTTTGAGAATCAAAATTTGAAGCCAGCTTAGGCATAAAAATCTGTGAGACTCATATCTGTAATTAATCATTAAAAATCCAAAAGTGGAGAACAGCCTCAAAAGACTCCACATAGAGCTCCCCTAGGATCCAGCAATCCCAGTTTTGGGCATTTACCCAAATTATCACAAACAAGACCACACTAAAGCTACAAGCACAACTATGTTTATTGCAGCATTATTTACCATAGCTAAGATATGGAACCAACCCAGATGCCCCACAGTAGATGAATGTGGTATATATACATAATGTGGTATATATATATATATATATATATATATATATATATATATATATATATATATATATATACACGCACACACACACACACACACACACACACACACACACACACACACAATGGAATTCTATGCCTCCATCAGAAAGAATGACATTGCCCCATTTGTTAGGAAATGGAAAGACTTGGAAAAAATTCTATTAAGTGAAGTAAGCCAGGCCCAAAGAAACACAGGTCTCATGATTTCTCTTATTTGCAATATCTAGTATATGTCTGAGACAAGCAGAAATGGTCAGATAAGTAGATGTTAGGTGAAATGAACCCCATTTTGCACATTTGTAAGATATTTCTTTGTTGCTTTGTATGTCCCTCCCCCACGGTATAAACCCTGCTTTCACTGTATTTGATGTTGGTATAATTTGTGGAGGGGAAGGGCAAAAAGAAATCATTTAAATAGGGATACAGATGGACCCATTGCACCAATGAGATGTACAAGATGTTATGTCGAAAATGAAATTTACAACTTTGGGGGAGGGAGGGTGAGGGGGTGAGATGGAAAGGGATGGGAAGGGGAAACAAAGGAGGCAACAATGTGTGATAAGAAATGTATTCATTATCTTGCCCATGTAATTGTAACCCCTCTGTATGGTATTTTCACAATTAAAAAATAATATATATATAATAAAACAAAGAACTCAGAGAAAAAAGAAGAAAAAATCCAAAAGTGAATGTGTGACCCAAGTGGTAGAGTGCCAGCCTTGAATGAAGAAACTAAGACAAGAGCTTGAAGCCCTAAGTTCACTCCCCACTGCCAGCATAAGAGAAACAAATTCTACCACAGAAGATATATGTATGGTAGATAATCGAGGGGCTTAGGAAGCAGAGATCTCCTTACTGGAAGGGGATCAGGAAACAGAGAAGTTACTGGGCTGGTATTTGAAGTAAGCAGTGTAGCCTATGGTAAAAACATGGGTTCAAATACTAGCTTCACTATTTGCTATTCTTAGACAATTTGTCCACACTTGACTTTAATTTCTCATCTGTAAAATGGAAATACAAAAGGAATTTATCAACAATATTGAGAATATATAACATACTATAATTCAATATTTTTGATCAGATCAATTTCAGTAAAAGATTTGACAAAATAATGGGAAAATTCTTGTGAAGGGATTGGTAGATGTCTTAAATATTAATGTTTAGCAAATCTTCATTTTTATCATAAATTGAAATTTTTAAGAGGCCAAGTTGAAACAGAATAATCCATCTGGCAGAAAGAACAGAGAAAAAATAAAAAGTCTCGGTTTATTCAAGCAAATACTTTGTAAGAAAGTGTAATTTGAGGGAAAAATAACAGAAATACATATGATATGTCAGGTTAGGATTTACTGGGTAATAATTTTACAAGTAAGCCAGATGCCAGTGGCTGAGATCTGATTGTGGTTGAAAAACCATCCCAAAAATCAGGAAAGTATTGAGACTCTTATCTCCAATTAACCACCAAAAAGCTGTAAATAGAGTTGTGCCTCAAATTGTTGAGTGAATGTCTTGAGAAAAAATGTTAAGTGACAACTCTCAGACTCTGAGTTCAAGCCCCAGTACTGGCACAAATAGTAAATCTTATAAACTAGACTAATGTTAAGATTTTAGTTGATCACACCTGCTTTACCCTATGTATGGATTGTACACTTTGAAGTGGGGTAATTTTTCTAAAAACTCTGTGGAGAAATTCAATCATAAAATGGTTCTAACTTTCTAGGAGCTCAGAATTCATGGAGAATCCTGCATGTCTGCTTCCTATGAATGATTAAATCCTGATAGGTCTTTCCTAATATTTTCATACAGAGAAGTCCCACATTCTCTAAGTTTGTATTCTCCTACAAGTACAAAGAGCAATAAGCCTAATTTTCTGCGCTACATGTATATATATATATATATATATATATATATATATATATATGTGTGTGTGTGTGTGTGTGTGTGTGTGTGTGTGTGTGTGTCTCATAGTCTTGTGTGGAAAGTGTTGTCAATAAATGTGAAATGTTCCTTGTGCACATATGTCAAACTTTTTGTATTAAATATATAATCCAGGTATACATCATCTATCAGAGCAGTATTTTAAGCATTAAACAAAGAATTTATAGAATATTTGCATAGTCACATGAAGTTTGTTGCTATTTATTCTTAAATAATGCTTAAGACTAATCGACTACTTTAGAGTTTTATTTTCAATAACCACCTATTATACCTATTAAATTTTAAATTAAAAAGGGGATATCACCCGTCAAGACAAACAACCCAATGGTGGTAATTCACTCTTTCAGTTTGAAGTTTACAGGACACTGACTCTTCAGAAATAGGCATGAATTTTACAGCTGGACCCTGAGGATTTCTGAGTCTAAAATACAAATTGAAGGTATCTCTTTCTGTATCCATTCTTACCAGTTCTAACAAAGGGAAGATTGATATGAAGAATGAATGTGACTATAAATTAAAAGAAAGACCTTGCAGTGGGTAAGAAATGACATTAAATAATACTTTTTGTGCATCTCCTACTCACTTTGCATTCAGTGCTTCTGTTTCCTCTCACCTCCATTCTCTTTTCCTTTCTCATTTTTCTATGTCAAACAGTAAGGAGTTTTAAATGTGATTATCTGGTCTAAAGTGATTTCCTAGTTGCTACTAATAAATTTAGACTTCTGTCATAATGTGCATTTAACAGGAATCCAAAGGAAAGCTTTATATTTTACAAAAAGTGGGAAGGAAGGTCATAGAGTGATATTGATGTTTATACTAACAAACTATATTGAAAATTACAAATCATTATTACTTTCCTTGTTTGTCCTTTTTGTTAAAATATTATTGTTTGAATAAAATTATTAAATACCTACCATTCACATCTAAAATAATAAGCTTTCCACATTGTCCAAATATTAGGTTAGAGGTAAACTTTTTTCAGATTAATAAAACTAAATGAAACATTAATTATTATGTCTCTGGTGTCTGAAACAATTGAACTACGTTATCAATATGCCCTTAGGGAAAATCATTCCAGTGATTCCATGATTAACATAAATGCTGTGCATAAGCAATTTTTGCCTGAACTTGTAGATTACATTATTAATTCCACATAGATTCTCTATTCTAAAATCAACCTACCAATGTTTTCGCATCTCTAACCAAGTATTCAAAATTAATCAACTCTGAAGCAGCATGTTTTGTGACATGACAGTAATGTGTCTGCCATAACCAATCAGGTGAAACATCATTGTATGGCAGCCAGTTCAAAGTGGGACTTTAAAAATTAATGAGCAGAGGGAGTAAAACAAGCACACTTCAACCTTTTCTTTCTTTGAAGGATCTAAAGAGGACAGATAGAAAAACTAAGGTTTCTTCAAAGACGGCTATTTAAATTTCAAATGAGCTGTTTTACATTGCTAAATTTTAGATAAAATTAAGTACCATGCACTTACCTATCAATGTCTTTAAAAATGAAAACTATTCCTTCTATAATCTTTTTTGTCTGAGTTCCTTCTAACTGGGGATAATTTGTGGTCATTTAGTCACACTTCACCTTACCAAGTTCTCCCAAATCATTACCCTTCAAAAGATATTGTATCATTAGAGGCACATGAAAAGTCCCATTTCTTTCCATCTTATGACTTTCATCTCTCATCCCAAGAACCAAAGAGAACAGTAAGCAAGTACTTATGAAATAGTTATAAGTTATCTGATTTCATACAAAGAATCTGAAGTACACCTACATTTTAGGTTTGAGGAATATTTTCTACATTACACTGACTTGTGGCCTTCTTTGATGTGTCCTGACACTATTGTTTTACATAGCTAGCAATTCTTTCCAATGGCAACTAAAAGAAGAAAAGCTCAAGAGGAGCACATCATATTTCAATGTGACTTCTGCGAGAAGAGTTAAGAAAACACTATTGTGATATGGGATGGAATCACAATGAAGTTTTGTATAGTTCCATTGAGTTTTCTATATAAGACCTGTGTCCTTCATTTTATGAGTATTATATTTAATTTAAATCATTGTCCTTCTGAATTTAACTTATTTTTGTTTAACATGATGATATGCAATTCTATCTATTCTTCTATAAATAAAAATAACAAAAATGATATTTACTGGCTCATAAAAAAGTCCCTACTAAAAATGCTAGAAAAATTTCTTCAAGTCCACCAAAAGAAAAAAAAGTCATAAAATATAAACTTGGGCTCTTCAATAAGATAAAATGAAGTAATTTCTGAAAGATAAATAGTAAATATTTTAGGATTTATAAACTACTGAACTCTGACATTTTACTAGAAAGACATCTATTACATTTTTATTTGTTAGTCAATGAGGCTGTGTTTTGGATTAATTACCTTAATCATTTCTGAACTTTTTTTTGATCTTGATATTTCTCATTTTTTTTAACTTTTTATTTACATACCTACTGTTCTTATATCCATTATGTTTATTTTGAATTTAATTTGCTCTTCACTTATTTTATTTTATTTTCTCTGGTCCTAGGGCTTTAAATTAAGGGCCTGGAGCTGTCCATAGGCATTTTTTTATCAAAGCTGGCACTCTTAACTACAGTTCCACTTCCAACTTTTTTAGTGCTTAATTGGAGATAAGAGTCTCAAAGTCTTTCCTGCCAAGGCTGGCTTTAAAGCAGGATCCTTAGATCTCAGCCCCTTAAATAGGATGACAGACGTGAGCCATGGGCACTTAACTATATTTTATTTTTACTATCTTTAAGTGGATACAAAGGGGTTTTAATTCTACATGTAATTTTTTATAAGTGTAATGTATTTTGACCAACGTTGCCCTTCTACTTTCTTCAGGTTTAAGCTCAGCACATTTATTTTGGTCCTCTTTATGTTCATTTATATTAAGCTTATCCAGATATTTATTGGTATGAATGTATTTCCAAGTATAAATAAATGGTAGTATATATTTTTCATATCCCTTCCAAGATGGCTTTTTAATTTTATTATCATGTTAACTTTATAAAACAAATTGATTATGTAATTTTTATACATGCATATAACAGCAACATTTCTTTTTACCCTATTTATGTCTTTCCCTCCTCACTGCTCTCTTCCTTCTTTTAAATAGTTTCCCTGAAATGTGTGTGTGTGTGTGTGTGTGTGTGTGTGTGTGTGTGTGTGTATAGTTGGTGGTGGTGGTAGTCGTGGAGCTTGAACTCTGGGCCTCTTGAGCTCAACTGCTAGCTCAAGGCTAGCACTCTACGACTTGAGCCACAGCACCACTTACACCTTTTTCTGTTTATGTGGTGCTGAGGAATTGGACCCAAGGCTTTGTGCATGCTAGGCAAGCACTCTACCACCAACTCACAGTCTCAGCCCAACAATATTACAATTTTTAAGTGCTTTCTTTATTGCTAGATGAGTAAAAATGATTCTTTTCATAAGGAAAGACAAATAAAAAGTAGGATGGAATAAATTAGCCGGCTTGAAGGCTCACATGTAAAGGGTCAAATGATTGCTCAAAGATGCTGAGGTAATCTAATCAGAAAATATTGTGTTTTCAAGGAACAGGGCTAGAAGGACTAGATATTCATATGGAAACACTAAACTTCAACCTATACCTTTCACTAAACATAAAATTTAAAAATTGTCTCAAAAGGGACCATAGCCCAAAACATAAATATTTAAAACTGTAAGACCTTCAGAGGAAATAATACAAGTAAAAGAATTCAGGAACAAGCCAAACATTATCTACAAGTCTTAGGATTCACAGAGAATGGGCTATTAAGTGACAAATTGAAACTTTATACTGCATCAAAATTTAAAATTATCTATTCATAAAAAGACATTCATTAAAGTGATGAAAAGTCAATAACCGCAGGAGGAAAACACTTGTAACTAGTAGCTAGAAAAGTAGTTGATCCAATTATTTCCTTCAATAGTAATCACAGAAATCTAAATTGCACTCAATATTTGTATACTTACAAAATTTGTACGATATACTATCATCCCCAGGGATGGTGATTTTGAAGGTGAAGTCTTTGTGGATAACTAGGTCAGGTATGGAATCACCACACGGATAGAATTAATGCCTCTTCTGGAGATGGGGGCCTCCAGAGCATAATCACATTGAAACCTTGTTCTCCTATGTCCAGCTTCCAGAATTATGATAAATAAAGGTCTGTTATTTAAATTCCACTTAATGTATGGTACTTTATTACTGTAGTTTAAATTGAGTAACTTTTTTTGTCTTCTGGAGGTGTAAAATTATATAAACAACTTAGAAAATTATAACTCAGGCATTTAAGTTAATTTCATTCTTATTTACCCAAAAGAAACAAGAACATGTCTACAGAAAACTTGTACATGAATGCAAATAGATTAGTCATAATTGAAAGTCTTGGAAAACTAGTTATATACATTTTAACAAATTATAATATATTTACACATTGTACAATGACCCCACAATACACATAAAATATTGATACAATATAGACACTATATAGATTGAAATAATCCATCACAAGGATATATACATATATTAAGTTTCTAAAAAAGTATTGTGAAAATAAGTGGTATCTTTCAGTAAAGAAATGCCATTAGTAAAGAAAAACTTGTGGGGAATGTCAGTATGCTGTATCCTGATCTGGTGATGGCTAAATCTTTGTCAAAAATTTCTCAATCTTAATATATAAATTTGAGTACAATATTTGATCCGAGTTTCCAACTAATAGAAAAATTATTTGAGTATGAATTTCCACTAGAAATTTGAAGCTGCCTTCAGTGGCCACTATAGATAATAATTATGAAGTTGCTGGCTTTTAGATGGCAAGACCTAACTCAGTGATAAAACAATTATCTAGCATACAAAAGACCCTCAGTGCATATCTCAGCTTTGCAGAAAAGAAAAATCAAGAGTGCTATTTTAGTTTTTAATTAAATTTAATCTTTGAAATAGCCTAATTTACTGGGTGTTGGAGTTTTATGCCAATAATCCTAACTACTCAGGAGGGTATGATCTCAGGATGATGGTTAGAAGGCAGCCTGGGCAGGGAAAGTCCATGAGATTCTTGTCTCCAATAAACTCCTAAAAAGCCAGAGGTGAAAGTGTGGCTCATGTAGTACAGCATACCTTAAAGCACAAAAGGTCAGAGATACCCCCTAGGCATTGGCTTCAAGCCTTAGGACCAACACACAAAAATTGAAAATAAAATAAGTAAACCCAAAGTCATCAATATATCATTCTTAATTTAATTTCACAACTTCCTAATGCACTAATAATGTATATGTTTTTAATAAATAACTAGCAGATTTTCAAATAATCAATGAGATAAAATACAGTTCTAACCAAGTAACAATGACATCAAAAACAAAATCAAACCATTCAAAAACACCATTTCCAAGGACTTTTATTGGCAATCCATCTTTTTTCTTTTTTTTCTTTTCTTTTTTTTAATTGTGAAAATACCGTACAGAGGGGTTACAATTACATGAGCAAGGTAATGAGTACATATCTTTTCAAGCATTGTTGTCTCCTCCTTTATTTCCCCTTCCCATTACCCCCCTTAATCCCTCCACCGCCCCCCTACCCTCCAAACCCCCATCCCGCCCCATGCCAAAGTTGTAAAGTTCATTTTTCGACATAACATCTTGTATATCTCATTGTTGCAATGGGTCCACCTGTATCTCTATTTAAACAATTTGTTTTTCATCCCTTCCTCTCCACAAATTATACCAACATCAAATACAGTGAACACAGGGGTTATACCGTGGGGGAGATACATACAAAGCAACAAAGAAATACCTCATAAATATGTTAGAAACAATAGCAAGAAAGAAAAACCATTTGAGTCCTTATCTTGGAGTTCATTTCGCCTAACAACTTATCTGACCGTTTCTGCTTGTCTCACACATGTACTAGTTATTGCAAATAAGGGAAACCATGGGGCATATGTTTCTTTGGGCCTGGCTTACTTCACTTAATAGAATTTTTTCCAAGTCTTTCCATTTCCTAACAAATGGGACAATGTCATTCTTTCTGATGGAGGCATAGAATTCCATTGTGTATATATACCAAATTTTCTTGATCCATTCATCTACTGAGGGGCATCTGGGTTGGCTCCATATCTTAGATATGGTAAATAATGCTGCAATAAACATAGTTGTGCTTGTAGCTTTAGTATGGTCTTGTTTGTGATAATTTGGGTAAATGCCCAAAACTGGGATTTCTGGATCCTAGGGGAACTCTATGAGGAGTCTTTTGAGGAACCTCCATAATACTTTCCAAAGTGAGTGAACAAGTTTACACTCCCACCAACAAACAGCTTGGTGCTGGCACAAGAAGACCTCAGGACCAATGGAATAGAATTGAAAACACAGAAATGAACCCACAGACCTAGAGCCATCTAATCTTCGATAAGGGAGCTAAAAAAATAGAATGGAAGAAAGACAGCCTCTTCAGTAAACGGTGCTGCCAAAACTGGTTAATCACTTGTAGAAAACTAAAGCTAGATCCTTATATATCACCCTGCACCAGAATCAACTCAGATACTCTGAAAACATTACAGGATGGAACAGGAGAAACCCTAGGTCTCCTTGGCGCAGGCCAAAATTTTCTGAATAGAGACCCAGAAACACAACAAATCAAAGAAAGGTTGGACAAATGGGATTGCATAAAGTTGCAGAGCTTCTGCATGGCAAAGGACATAGCTAGCAAGATCACTAGAAGCCCACGGATTGGGAGAAGATCTTCACTAGCCATACAACAGACAAGGGTCTCATATCTAAAATATACTTGGCACTCAAAAATTGAATCCCCCAACAACAAATCCTCAAAGAAACAACTGCCCAATAAATAAGTGGCCTAAAGACTTAAAGAGAAACTTCTCTGAAAAAGAAATAAGAATGGCCAATAGACACATGAAGAAATGCTCAACCTCTCTAGCCATAAAAGAAATGCAAAGCAAAACAACATTGAGATTCCACCTCACCCCAGTTAGAATTGCTATAATCAAGAACTCTAATTAAACAACAGATTCTGGAGGGGATGTAGACAGAAGAGTACCCTACTCTAATCCATCTTTGACTTCTTGATATCAATGCACTCTCTTTTAAATATTGTGTCTAGAAGAGAGTCTCTATTTTCCCGTCTTTCCCCATCTATTTCCCTGCTATTTTCCTTCTATTTCTTCTTTATTTCCGAGCTCATTATCAGTCTACCCAAGGAACTATGTTTCTCTCATTGTTCAGCAAAGTATAGTCCTCTGTGAGACATCTAAATTGGTTTGTTAGTTTTCTACACATATGTCATCTTGAGATAACTTGCTACACTATGTATCTAGTACTGATGAAAAAGCAAAAATGAAATATTTTGTCTTTCAATGTATGACTACTAACAAAACCTAGATGTCTACCTAAGTTCTTAGAAACTCCAGGGTTAATGATATGGCTGATATGCAAGAACATTGGGGAAACAGCCTGTTTTTGGCTGAGGCCAATTTGCTCTGTCTCTGCTGAATATTAATAACCTACAAGGAAAACTTAGCCATGTTTATCTTACAAATTTGATATACTCATAACTTCAATATCATAAAGCATCAGTTAGCACTGCTGTTGGGATATAATAGGTAGTAAAATTATGCTTGTTGGAAATTGGAAAGTGCTTTTGTAGCAAGTATAAGAATTTTAACATTGTAAACGCTATTTCTTCTACTTTAAGACTAGTTTATGACTTTCCAAAAGTTTTCTTATATATAAAATATTGTTCATTGTTTGTTAACACTAAATGCTTTAACTTAACACAGTGTAACAATCATTAGTTTATCACCTACTGCTATGTGTGAAGCACTATCATTTGGTTGCTTATTTTGGATTATCCATTCTTTGCCTGATGAAAGTAATTTTGTGAATTTGTGGCTTAGTTCGTAAAATGATTATTAAACACACAGTTCTTAGTAGAAGAAACAAAAATAGCAAATTGTTATAGGATTAAATGTTCAACAGTCTTATCCATAAAGTAAAAGCAAAGCAAAACTACACTAAGATTCTATCTTCTCTCAGTCGGAATGGCAATCATCAAGAAAATAACAATAAACGCTAGCAAAGATGTGGGTGAAGACACTGGTGGGAGGCTGGGAAGGTGGCTCAGTGGTAGAGTGCTTGCCTTGGATACTGAGGCCCTAAGTTCAATTCCTCAGCACCACATAAGCAGAAAAGCCGGATATGGTGCTATGGCTCAAGTGGTAGAGTACTAGCCTTCAGCTGAAGAGATGAGGGACAGAACTCAGGCCCAGAGTTCAGGACCCATGACCCGCCACACACACACACACACACACAAAAACACTGGTGAGAAGAATGTAAAGAAGTGGACCTACTACAGAAACCTGTATAGAAATTTCTCAAAAAACTTACCCCACCAAAACACGCTTTGTATATATCTGAAGGAGTATATATCAATATATGGTCAATAAATAGTCTTACTTAATACAGCTCTATTCCCAACAGCCAATCTTTATAATCTTGCAAGAAGCCCAACAACTGAAGAATAAATAATATATATATCTATGTACACACAAAATGTGGTATGTTTGGGTGTATGTGTGTCTGTCTATGTGTGTTTATGTATAATTACTGTGGGGCTTTTGGGGAAATGAAGAGGAGGGAGGAGAGGGAAAGAATGATAGAGAATGAATAATATTGGAATGCCTTGTGCCTATACATGAAGGTGGCTATATACGAAGGGAAATTACTGAAAGCTGTTGAATGGGGGAATCTGAGGAACCGGGAAAGAGAGAGCAATAGAGTAAATTATAGTATATTCACTTGTGAAATTCCATAGTGCTTTGTAAAATTAATATACACTAAAAATGAAAACAAATGAGAGGAAAGTAAAACAGATTCTGTGGGGAAATAGATACAAGTGGGAAGAGGGAATGCAAATGGAAAAGTATGAATGAATGAATGAATGAATGAATGAATGAATATGGTTGAAGTATTTTTATACATGTGTGAAAATAGAACAACAAAATGTGTTGAAATGTTGTTTTATTCTCTTTAAGAAAAAAAGAAAAAAGGGAAGAGGGAAGTTGAGTGATAGAAGAGATGAATTTGATCATTGGTATATTGGTACATTGGTACATTGTATGCATGTATGAAAATACCACAATGAAAATCTTCTGTAAACCTGACATGTGCTAAAAAGTCATTAAAATAATTGAGCCTATTAATTGCATTAATCAAATATGTGAATTTAATATGATATTTATATATGAAAGTATGCTGTTTCTTTCAGTACAAGATACAACAGATAATGGAAGTCAATAAAAATAATTTTATTATTCACTATTTTGCCCACTGATATATCATACCCTCCTAGCATCTTAATATTCTGTACTGTAATGTTATTAATAATTAATAATATAAATCTCATTATCTAAGTATAGAGGATCAGCAAATCAATTGTACTCTCTTCATATAGAAGGACATATATTCAGTTCAATGATTGACTCCTCTGTAAGAAGTTTATGGTTTCAGCAATTTTCTTATCTTTTTCACATTAGTAACCAACTAAGTATCTGACAGAAAAAATGACAAGAAATGAAATTTAAATACAGCATAGGACCATTCCAATGCTGCAAAATCATAGAACTAAGTATTAGTATTTCTGTATTAGTGATTAATACAGTAATTAATAACATATAGTCATCCAAAACCAATTTATAGCCAGGCATGGTAACATACATATGTGTGTAATCACAGCTCTTGGGAGGTAGAGAAAAGAGAGACAAGATCAGACCAGCCTGGGCTACATTGTGAGATTTTGCTTCAAAGAAAAAAATATTTTTCAATCATAAATTTCAGAGACCCAATGTATGATTTGAACTTAGTGAAACCTAGGCTTTGTTGCTTATTTGTTTGTTTCAAATTTTTTGGCTTGTTATTTGTAGTACAGAAATGTAAACTAGTCTTTTGTCTGTATTTGTAATTTATTTCAAAACATTCAAATTATAATTCAGATAATATTGAAGGTGATACACAAGACTCCTTAGTAAGAAGTTTGAGATGATTAAATAATCCCTCTTAAGAAGCTCACAAATGGCACTATATTATATAAAAATATTTAACAAATTTTCCAGTAATATATTTAACGTAATGAATGATGATGTCTCTATACTTTTGATCTAAAAAATAAAAATTCCTTCACATGCATGCATAACAAACATTATCCTTAATTATTCTAAGGCCTCTGTGCTCACCTGCATCCTTTGGAATATAGCATACTCTGGACAAGTAGGAATTCCAAGTACTGAACAGTCTTAGTTGCCATGAACTGAGCATGTGCCTTAGGCATGACTTTTATGGCAAGAAATTTACAGATTTCAAACAATGAAACTTACTCTCTACTAAAAATATGAACATTTAGGGACAAAATAAAAATCACAAAAGGACTTTATCCAAGATAACAAATGAAAATATAATGAGCCAGAAAAACAAAGTATATTCATTTATAAAGCCTGTATCCCTCATGGTTTTAATATATTTATTGTAGTTCATCTTGCGTTGGATCTTTGCTCATTGAGATACCTCGAATGCAATAGTAAGTAACATTACTCATAATCTCATGGAATTTAAAACCTTCGTTATTTTATGAACTTAAAGAAATATGTGTTGAGTGAATGGGATGGCTGCTATTCACAAAGACTAACATATGCCAAATCCCCAAAGTGAGAAAAAATATATTTGTATTGGAGATTAATATACCAACACTGAAATGGCAATGAAAACGATCAAAAATAGTAGTCAAAGTAGTGTGTGATTTCAAGATGTTTCCATTGGCAAATAATATGTCATTTTATGTAATGTCAGAGTATGGCAAAAATACTTACATAGTTTACATTTTCTATTACTTCATGTGTTTTATAGAAATATTAAACTTTCCAATTGTCACATGGATGAAGATGATAATGATGCATGCTGGAAGTGAAATAAAAAGGATTGTAGAAATAAAATGTCACTGTCACATAAAGGAAACAATTTTGTTATTTATTTTATTTATTTTAAATAGTTTGTATTTTAAATAGTTTTGCATTACTCTGCAGTACACATTCAGAGGCTTACCTCAGTCAAGAACGTTTCAAATCAGCCCGTATTAAATATGTAGAAAAAAATGAAAGAGAGAAGGAAAATTTAGAGAGAGGGGAAAAAGAGAAGAGAAAGGGGAAGAGACAGAGCATGAGCAGAAGGAAGAAGAAAGGAGCATAGAAAAGAGAAGATTATTGGCTTGTATTCTGAGATTCATTACAATTCCATAAAGATCTCTTCAAACCTAGAAAACTTAAAATTAGGAACAGACTCAGAACTAACTTAAAGATATATAATGTAATTCTCAGCTCATTAATTCTTGTGGTAAAATTTATTAGGTCTGAATTCAGGTTTTCAGCTCCTATTAACTGACCATCTTGTAATTTTGAACTTTCTTTCATCTTTCATAATACTGTACTACACAACTCCAACTAGGTGTCATTTAGGTCTGCTATTAACAAGCAGTTAATATGTCCTTTGAATTATACAAATAGCCAGTACTTAATTCTTAAATTTTATAATCACTATAGACAATAAACATGAGCTCTTCTTTTAAACAGAAAATATTTACATTTTCCAAGTCTTTACAGGTCTTGGCATAGAGTCAAATTCTTACTCACTCCAAACAATTGCTAGCTAATTTAAGTCTTCATACCTTAATTACAAAACTGGTCCCAAATTTTCATCCTTCTATACATTGTAATCTTTTGCTATCTAACTCTATATTACTCTGATATTCAAATTCTCAACCTACTTGGGTAAATTCATTTACACCATAACTTGTTAATCATCCTATACACATAGGTTTATAAATGCTTATGTGTTTGTACTCCCCACTTACATCTTCTTGGATATTTACCACATTTTTGCCAGTAACAACCAAAGCAAGTCCTAGCTTATCTCAAAGGAAACAAAATTTGGGGTAAGGCTGGCCATTCCAGTTACCATTTCAGAGAAAAGCAAAGATAGGCTATTCTCTGGAATTCTGATTAAACCCGAGCTTTGAGCAGAGGCAAGCACAGCACCCATCACCAGCTCAATTCAGAAGCGTAAGCAATCAATAGTTATTGTTCTTTGCTGATGAGGTCTTTGTAGCACGTTGTTCTTCAGCACTATTTTGGCAATCTCTTACACAGGTGCAGACATTTAGGTGTATTTTTAAAAATTCTTTTTCCATTGATCGCACACGTGAAAGCCTTTCTGATAGAAAAACAAACACCTTTCCATATTTTAATGGTCTGCATTCATTTGAAAGATATATTTAACTTGATGTTTATCTACTAATATACATTTATAGTTATTACCCGAAATGTCAACAACATTGTAATGAATGTGGTTAGAAACCTTGCAAGTATTTTAGATGAAGATTTGAGAAGAAAAGCAATGGTAATCCAGCAAAGGAAAAAAGACTTGGAGGTAGACAGGATGTGTAGAATTTTCTAGAAATGGATCTGCGTGGGAAAGAGAGTAGAAAAAGGGCAAACAGTGGAAATCAACTTCTTGGGAACATATTAGAAAATTTTCTGCTATCAGATAGTAGGACCTGAAAAAAGATTAATTCTGGTTTCCAAAAACAAATCTACAAGTAAACACACTGAAATATATATATATATATACATATATATAATACACACATGATATATATATATATGCACATACTGGGACATGATAAATTATATGAGACTTTAGACACTCACATACTGAGGCAAAAGGAGGATAGGTATTTGAGTGGTGGACAAAGGCTCAATGGCTATGTGACTATTATCATATAAAATAATACTCTATGAAATGAACTCCAAGAAAAGAAAACAAGAGACATTTTTAGTTGTCATTGTTGATGTCTTATTTTCTTTTCCTGTTGTCTTGTTTGTAAGCTTGTATTTTGGAGGGCAAGGGAGGGCACAGGAAAGGTGGAAGGGTGAACAACTATAATAGTGGTACTCACTAGACACTATATGCAGAATGAACTGTTTATCCTGTGGGTGGGGATGGGAGGGAAAAACAAGCAGAGAGAGTAATGGAAGGGGAGACATAGTTCAAAAAGAATTCTACTCATTCCTCATTACCTGATTCATATAACTGTAACCTTTCTATATATCAACCCCTCAGTAACAATAAAAATAAAGAGTGTAAAATGCCACATGATACCCCAAGAACATTTAAAGAGAAATAAGTTTTGCATGACAAAGTTTGTGAGCTATGAAATCATTTAAACATCTTAAAGTTGTGTGGGAAGTTATAGACTCACTTTTTCAAGAAAAGATTTACTACTCTGGTAAATCTTGGCCACTGAAATGAAAAATAATAAAGATGTGATTGTTTCTTTTATTATTTCTATAATATTCTTTAGAGACACCACCATTAAGTTGCAATAAATTGTTACAATCACCCCAAATACCTACTGTCAATATATTTTCCTGTGAATTTTAGTGCCTCACATCTTTTCTATTTGAAATAGGAAGTGAAAGAAATAAAAATTAAGCTTAAAAAGAAAATGCTGAATGAAAAAAAATTAATTGAAATAGAAACTGCAATTGTGAATTAATACATGTGTCTAGAGAAATTAAAGGGTTTTTACTGTAGGAAAATAAGTTATATGTTTTCCCATAATTATAAGAAGACTTAAATTCCAATAGCTAAAATAACTAGATGAGCTATTATATCATGAAACAGTAAGTCCTAATGTAGAGAAACTCAAAGGAAATATTGTCAATGATGTCAGTTATATCTTTGTCCCTGAATTTTGGCTTAGTTTATTTCTGATTGAGAAGATGAGTACTAGCTAAAGAAATGAAAATAAAATCTCCATTTCCTACAGAAAAGGTAGAATTAGCTTTACCTCTCAATCTCTGTCTTTCTCTCCCTATAAAGTAGATAATTGCTAGTGGATTAGTGAGTGGTTAACCAGTCATATTCCTTTTTCTTTTTTGAAATTAAAAGGAATAAAGACACTCTTTGCTCTAGGCACAAATTCAAGTAACATTCATCCATTGTTTGGGACTGAACAAGAAGTGTGTTAAATAAAAAGTAGAAATTTTGTAAAGGATCAAGGAAAAATAGAAACTCTTGTATGACTTGTAAGATGATAGCCAAAAATGCACTTTATATTCTGTCTATATAGAAAAGGTAACTATTTCGTGTAACTATAAGAATGTGGGATATAAAGGCATTTTCAAGTGATATTTTTCTACCATTCCTGAGAATTAGAAGTATGAGAAAAATCTTACTGCCAGTAGTTTTATAAAAGCAAAATAAGTAGCAAGTAACAAATTGCTCTATTCATGTTACTATTCTTCCTAAATTACATGAGTAGAGGTCACTAAATCATTGAATAGCGCATGTTACAAGATTTACATACTTTTTAAGATTTTTAATTTTATATCTGTGCTGCATTAAGTAAAGGAAAATGCCATCTATTTTCTTATTTAAAGGAAAGTAATCACCTTATATATAATGGAAATGTTGGACAGTGAAACCTACCGATGAGAAAGTAATTAATGAATTAGTAGTAGTTTGAACATTGTATTAGAAGCGATCACATTCTAGAATGATATTTTCACACATTTGAGTTTTTACATATAAGTAAAGGGGTGGGTAAAAACAGTGAGTGCTGAGATATCCTACAAAGTCTATATAATAAGGTGCCTGTTATTGGAAGATAGTCTCACTTGAAGAACATTGACTTGAAAAACAAAGAAAGAAATCTGGATAAAAAAATATATCACAGGACCAAAAATGATATAGCTGCTGAACCAAAAAATAACATCATATGCTTTCAAAATTTTTATTTACTTGATTTTTATTATGATTCCTTGGTACAACCTACTTTCATTTAAAGCTGAGTAACTAAACTATGCTAAGTAATATACTGCAATATTTTCTGATAAATGGCCACAAGGTGTGATTTCCTGATGTTTTAAATGATAGGAAGATAAAATAAAGATAGTGTGCTAGAGAATCACAGCTAAATTGGGCAACACTTATTAAATACATGCTACCATAACTTTTCCTACTTACTTTCATTAAAACTGAAGATGCATTTAAGCTAGAAAATTATGTAAGAATAATAGGAGACAAAAATTCAAAAGATAAAATATCAAATCTGTATGTTGAACAAATGAAAAGCTCTAATGTATAGGACAATAGTTAATAATAGTGCTCATACACAGAAATGTTGCTAAATGAGTAGATTCTGTCTGCATTTTCCCCAGGAGGGGAAAGCAGTAACTGTGAGAGGATGGGTATGCCCATTTGTTACATTCTATTATCCATTTTACTATATACAGATGGTATAACACTATGCTGTGTGCCTTTAAGATACACAATAAAACTTATTTGAAAATAATTTTTATGTGAGAGGACAGGAAGAGGGTACAGAGACCAGATAATGGTTTGTGCTTCAATTGCTTAGGGACACATTTTAAAAGTTTCCAAGTCCACTTCCATTATATGGGACTGAAAGGGAGAAAATAACTATAATTCTAAATACAAAATGACTATCCCAAGGAGAAATTTAAACTGAGCAGGAACTTTAAAAAATATGTAGTAGAGCTACTTAGAGATCTCTAGGTGACATTGCAAACCATACAGGTAATCAGGGACAACTAAAAAAGGACCAGAACTGATTTACAAAAGCTGAAAGCATTAAGGTGGCTAAAAATTAAAGTTTTCTTTGCCAATAAAACAGCAAAAATAAAAATATTGATTTATTCTTTTTTTTTATCCTTCTATGATTATCAAGAACCAGAATTTCTGGATGGCTTTTCAGAAGCTGAAAATGAAAAGCTCTAATGTACACTTTACTCTAGGCAGAGATAAGACATGACTGTTCTGTGGTTAGAGTGGTACATGACATGTCTTTCTAGATTTCAGAGCTTAGATATTATGTGTTCACCGTCACCGGAATAGATAATGCCAAGCAAACTATCCATCCTTAAGCTAAAAGATTTTTCATTTCCTTGGAATTCCAAAAATCTATCCATGATTTTTTGAAATTATAGTTAAATATACTATAATCCTCAAAAGAAGGGGAAATTTCCAAACTTACAGGTAGGTAGACAACTATTTTTTTAATTTAACCAGAAATCTATTCAAATAAAGTATTCTTTCTAATATGATTCTTAGAACCTAGCTTACTGAGTAATGGCAAATCAAATACAGATCTATCATTAAGAGCTACATTTTATAGAAATAACAGAACCTATAAAACATCAGTATACATGCAAATTATGGCATGGCTAAACTGAAATTACATATTCCTTCTTAAACCTAGTGGCCTGTATAACGATTCATATTCTTCTTATACTCTAAAATTGACTAATACAGAGAAGTTTTCATTGTCAATGAAAAAGGAAAAATAGTTGCATAACTTTCAAGTGTTTTTTTTTATTGTGAAAATACCGTACAGAGGGGTTACAATTATATGGGCAAGGTAATGAGTACATTTCTTATCAAGCATTGTTGCCTCTTCCGTTGTTTCCCCTTCCTCTCCCCTCCCGCCTCCCCCCGGCCAAAATTGTAAAGTTCGTTTTTGGACATAACATCTTGTACATCTCATTGTTGCAATGGGTTCACCTGTATCCCTAGTTAAACAATTTGTTTTTTCCCTTCCCCTCCACAAATTATACCAACATCAAATACAGTGACAACAGAGGTTATACTGTGGGGGAGGGACATACAAAGCAACAAAGAAATCATCTTATAAATATGTTAGAAACAATCGCAAGAAAGAAAAAAACATTTGAGTCCTTATCTTGGGGTTCATTTCTCCTAACTGAAGTTCTTTTATTGTATGTTGAAATAGTGGTATAATAGTATCATTATTATTGAGGCACCATGATTAGATTTTCTCTTGTATTAACCTGCATAGGAATGGACTCTTCAATCCAAGATAGCAATAGGACTGCACAATCTATACAATGTTTCTGAACCAATAAAGTTTTCCCCAAATCAAATCATTAAACCATGAGCACCTACATTCTGCAGGAGATTAAAAAACAAAACAAAACACCACCATTCTCTACAGGATTCTAGGACTCTAAACTGCTCCCTCCCCACCCCTAAGCACTAGCCTATCAGAACTGCTTTAACCTATATTCAAATGCAGACTACTATTTGGATTTTTGAGACACTTAAATACTGCCAGCTGTTATTTATGCTTTTCTGTATTTACACTTTTCCCTGAACAGAGAAGCTGTTCTATTTAAATTAGAACCCTCTACAAACTTTCCACTTCTGTTCTATAGATAACTCTGGCAGTCACTATCAGTAGGGCCACACCTGGCTAATTATTGCAAGCACACAGAATCCCAGCAGTCATAATTTCCATTCACATGCTCATGCTTTTCAAAGGCACATCATTTGCTAGCCTGGCATCATCAGCTCTTGCTTGCTTAATCCTATTCTCCTTACTCCATAATAGTTTCTTTGTACTATTCATGGTTACCAGAGATGTAACTGAAAACTACACATTTAAAAAGTTATGCTTTCTATTTTAAAGTTTGTCAGCAAGTCGAAGAATCTGGAACTTACACTTTAGTGACATTCATTTTATTTTTGTTGTTCAATTTAAATGTAATGTGGATGAGATTGGAAATTTATTGAAGCCAGGCACCTGTGGCTCATACCCCAGCTATTCACGAGACTAGGATTTGAGGATTACAGTTCTAAACCAGCCTGGGCACGAAAGTCCATGAGACTTTTATCTCCCATTAAGTACCAGAAAGCTATAAGTGGAACTATTATTCAAAGTGTTAGAGTGCTAGCTCTCAGCAGAAAAGCTCAATGACAGTGCCCAGGCCCTGAGTTCAAGCACTGTGACTGATGAAATAAAAAATAAAAAAACTAAAAAAATCATGTCTTAAAAGGCAGTCCTTGCCGGGGGGCTAGTGGCTCATGCCTGTAATCCTAGCTATTCAGGAGGCTGAGATCTGAGCATCATGTTTCAAAGCCAGTCCATGAGACTCCAATACACCATTAGAAAACCGGAAGTAGCTCTGTGGCTAAAGAGGTAGAGCAGCTTGCCTTGGGCTGAAGAGTGCAGGGACAGCACCCAAGCTCAGAGTTCAAGCCCCTGGACCCACAAAAGGAAAAGAAAAGAAAAAGGCATTCCCCCGAAACACTGATCACAGTTCTTGGCATATAGTATTTTTATAAATGCACAAGTGTTGACTTAGGACAAATAAATCAATGTATACATGAGCAACTAGGATGGCATGTAAGTATACAAAATGCAAATAATAGAACCAGATAGCAAGTCTATTAATTTGTACCATTTTAAAATTTCTCCTTCTTTAAGTAATCTGAGGAACTCGTCATAGCTACATAAAAACCAATTCTATCTTTTTCATTAATATTATGTCTTTTCATTTCCAAGAAATATCAAAAGCTCTAGGGTCACATTTTTTAAAATTCAAATGTCATCAAAATAGATCCTGCTCTGTATTCAACATAGAATTTGTACTGTTTCCCCCATTCTGTATATTTACATTGCATCACTTAAGAATGACAAAAATATAGCATAATAAAAAACTATATCTTGACCTGCAGTAATTAATGTCATTTTTAGAAACATGTATTATATGTCTTTTTTGTGTAGACATGATTCTAGGACATGTCTTCCATGTAACCCTTGGAAGAACAGCTTTTAAAAACCTCTCAAAAAGGGACCTCATTCTCTTTTTGACTCTTAATAGTTATGAGGTTAGATCTACCAATATTTGCTACATTAAACAGTAAAGCTGTTCAGGTCTTTAAAATCCATTAATTTGTTTCAAATAAAAAGTCAGCCTGATGTAAACTTCATCAATAAATTAAAAACTTTACATCAGTAAATTAAAACAATATTTTTAGACACAGAAAAAGCACAGATGTTGATTTGGATTTTTACAAATGGCCTTAAGTACTAGCTAAATAGAAGTTTAGTTTAGTTTAGTTTCTTCTACATTCACATCATGATAGTACATCACAGAGCTACTGGCAATTTCACTGTATATTTAGAGGATAATTAGAGTGGAAAAAGTCAATTGCATGTCTTTGCGTTGATGTGAAAATTATTTTTCTCCTTTTTATTAATATTAAGATATTTCATAACAGACATAGATTATGTAAGGCAAGGTCCTCTTGTGACATTTCCATACATCTATGCAGTGTACCCCGATCAACCTTATCTTCTCTCTCAGTTTATGTTCCCTTCTTCATCCTCTTAAAACAGTTTCAACAGGTTTCATTTTATATGTGCACATTAAGTACTTGAACCACATTTACCTTCTATGTTTGTTCTCCTCCCTTCTACTGATACCCACAGTCTAGCAGAGCCTGTTGTACTTTCCTGTCATATATTTTTAGTGTATATAAGTTGCATCACAGAACTTCACCATGTCATTTCACATGTGCATATGTTGTTTTATCAAGCACCCTCCCTTATTGCTTTTTCCCCCATCTCTTGCTGCTAAACTATTGTTCAGCACTTTTCAGTAGGTTTCCTTGTAGTCACTATTATGCACAGATTCATCGTACCATAATATTAAACATTCTCCATTATTCTCTTTCCCTCACCCATCCTCTCAGTCTCTTAGAATTGTGTGTGTGTGTGTGTGTGTGTGTGTGTGTGTGTGTGTGTACATGAGTGCATAGTCCACAATAATCAAACTGTAGAATCAACCAGGGTATCAGCATAAAAATAAAGAAAATAAAACTGTCATTTGCAGAAACATGAATTAAAAATATTTTTTTAAAAATTTTTATTGTGAAAATACCGTACAGAGGGGTTACAATTACATGGGCAAAGTAATGAATACATTTCTTATCAAGCATTGTTGCCTCCTCCTTTTTTTCCCCTTCCCATCCCCCCCCCTCCACCCAGCCAAAGTTGTAAAGTTCGTTTTTCTTTTTTTTCTCTTTTTTTTGTGAAAATACTGTACAGAGGGGTTACAATTACATGGACAAGATAATGAGTACATTTCTTATCAAGCATTGTAGCCTCTTCCTTTGTTTCCCCTTCCCATCCCTTCCCATCCTCCCCTAAAGTTCGTTTTTCAACATATCCACTTGTACATCTCATTGTTACAATGGGTCACCTGTATCCCTATTTAAACGGTTTGTTTTTGCCCTTCCCCTCCACAAATAATACCAACATCAAATACAGTGAAAGCAGGGGTTATACTGCGGGGGGGGGGGGGGAGGGGGGAAGGGACATACAAAGCAATCATCTTATAAATATATTAGAAACAATAGCAAGAAAGAAAAGAACATTTGAATCCTTATCTTGGGGTTTATTTCCCCTAACGTTAACTTATCTGACCTTTTCTGCTTGTCTCAGACCTATACTAGTTATTGCAAATAAGGGAAACCATGGGACCTGTGTTTCTTTGGGCCTGGCTTACTTCACTTAATATAATTTTTTCCAATTCTTTCCATTTCCTAACAAATGGGGCAATGTCATTCTTTCTGATGGAGGCATAAAATTCCATAGTGTATATATACCACATTTTCTTTTGATTTCACAGGTCCTGCATAGAAATCTCTCTTAGATCTACAAGTTTCCCATACTACATGTAGAGAATATTTGCTCTAAACTTGTCTTCTTTTTTTTATTTTTTATTTTTTTAATTTTTTATTTTTTTAATTGTGAAAATACTGTACAGAGGGGTTACAATTACATGGGCAAGATAATGAGTACATTTCTTATTGAGCATTGTAGCCTCCTCCTTTGTTTCCCCTTCCCATCCCTTCCTATCCTCCCCTCCGCCCCCCCATCCTCCCCACCCCCCCACCAAAGTTGTAAAGTTAGTTTTTGACATAATGACTTGTACTTCTCAATGTTGAAATGGGTCCACCTCGTCTTCTGAGTAGCTGTTATTAGGACAGTTGACCAATGGGGGACTTCACATAAAAACAAGTAGAAAAGATCAAAAGCTATGTATATGTGACCATATAAGGTGATATTAAGTGAAATGAACCCAATGATAGGGACACAACTTCTTTTTTCTTTCTTGCTATTGTTTTTAACGTATCTAAAATGTACTATGTGATTTTTTATAGTTTCTCTTGTATCTTCTTCCCCCACGGTATAACCCCTGTTTTCTCTGTTTTTGACATCAGTGCCCTGCATCTTGTATATACATTTTTCTAATTTTGGAAGGGGAAGGGAAATAACAAAATGCTGAAACAAGGATACAGGTTGACCTACTGTAATGATGATATGTACAAGACACTATGTTAAAAATGAACTTTACAATTTGAGGGGGGAAGGGGGAGTTGAGGGGCTGGAGAGGGAAAGGATGTAGGGGAAAAACAAAGGAGGTAACAATGCTCCATAGGAAATGTACTCATTACCTTACTCATGTAACTGTAACCCTTCTGTATACTATTTGTTTTGGGGTTTTTTTTGGGGGGGTCCGGTCGTGGGGCCTGAACTCTAGGCCTGGGTGCTGTCCCTCAGCTCTTCAGCTCAAGGCTAGCACTCTACCACTTGAGCCACAGCACCACTTCCAGTTGATTTTTTTTCTGCTTATGTGGTGCTGAGGAATCTAACCCAGGGCCTCATGCATGCAAGGCAAGCACTCTACCACTGAGCCACCTTCCCAGACCTGTATACTATTTTTTTTACAATAAAAAAACATAAAAAAAGATTAAAAGACTTGATTGAGATAACAATTATAGGACTTGGTTGAGATGATTGAGCAAGTAAGATGAGCATTGGATTACTCTGGAGTCTATTGACTTCAACCCTAGAGTTAAATCCAAGGTACCACACAAAGACTCAACACTTATGATAAGAACATCTGTTTCTATCCATGATAGAGGATCTATTAACCAAGGAGAATTTTGATAGATAAATCTCAACTAGTTCTAGATAAATTTGGTACAAACCAAATTACATATGCTAAAGACATTCCTTCAAGACTAGGATTGTGGAATGCTATCTGATGTGATGGTAGTGACAAAGTCTAGAAGAAACAGGCACACAGGAAAAATCTATGGGAAAAAATAATTCTCTTCCTGAGAAAATTGGCAAAGCTCTTTTACCTGAATTTTAAATCCAGAGTGGTAGGTGAAGCTACTTTAAAGTAGAAGGTTGGTTCTAATAACACAGGAAAGACTTGTTCTATATTTAGTCATCTACAAGGGACAGAGATCCAGAGGCGATGCTGACCTTAGTAGTGTGTAAAATTGAGGATTCTAAGTGTCATTTGGCATGCACTAAATTAATAATATTTTATGCTAACTAATGTATTAATATCCATCTATTGTGAGAGAACTTGCCTCTGAACTGTGTTTAATTATTCTCAGAAGTACTGTGAAGGACAAGAATGTGCCAACTCAGCACTATTCCTAGAAACTAATTACTCAGGAAAAAATAAATTGTAAGAATGTAGTAACATGATAGATATTTTAGAGCTGCATGCACCAAAATTTCCTTTAAAGCTCTGAAACTGGGCCATTCAAAATAATGAGATTACTCCTTAAAAATGCTGTTTTCCTATATAGTATCTAAAAATGCATAACTGTTTTTTGAGTATTTGATAACAATGCTACACATTCAAAAATTATCCTGAGTTAAATATTGTACTTCCTCCTTTCCAGGGATTATTTTATTCAGTATGTAGAATACATTAATGTGGATTTTCCTTTGTTGTCATTTTTGTTGTTATTGTTTTGGTTCTGGGGCTTGAACTTGGGGCCTGGACCCCTGAGCTCTTTTTGCTCAAGGCTAGCATGCTACCACTTGAGCCACAGATCCCTTTACAGCATTTTGTGGTTAATTGAAGATAAGAGTATCACAATTTTTTCCTATGTAGGCTGGCTTACAACCGCATCCTCAGATTTCAGACTCCTGAGTAACTAGGATTGGACATCAGCCATTGGCTCATGGCTTGTTGTCCTAATGTTTACACACAGAAACAGAAGCTCAGAAAGATTAAATAATTGCCTGGTAAGAAGGAGTTAAAAATGATAATAAGAATAAGATTGAAAAAATGAAAATTTATATCTTTACTATTGTGCTTTATGACTTTTGATGAACTTTAGAGTTATCCAAGATCCAATCAAATTAAAGGCAATTATGTGGCCTGAATCTCTGCTTTTTGGAGCCATCATTTTCCTGGTTGGAATATTTTCCTTGATGGAAACTATTTTTAGATTGTAAGAGTGTTTTTTTAATACATAGTAGCAACTTCCTAAAATAATTATTGCACTTATGTGGATAAAATAACAAGTATCATTTCATAAACAAAATCCTTTCAGTAATGAATATGCTCCTTTATATAAAGATCTGTTCAAGTAGAATTTCTAAGATCAGTAACTGATTACAAGAACCTTTGGAATGATAATCCATTTATTATTTCAAAAACTATGCACAATTTCCACATAAATTCCAAGTCAATTGAAAGTCTTTTAAGTTCTTAGTGGAGAAACCCAAAGCTTGGGACTGTTTAGAATTGTATATAAAGATGTGTATATGTTTTGCCCAGAAATGTCAAAATACCAGACAAAAACAAGGAGGGAAAATACAAAATATATTTTTGCCTGATGAGGAGCAGGAGAAGAAGGGGGGAGGAGGGGGAAGAGGAGGAGGAGGAGGAGGAGGGGGAGGAGGGGGAGGAGGGGGAGGAGGAGGAGACCAGATGTCCTAGACTTGTTTCTCTTCCTCCCTTGTAAAATGAGGATTGCAGTAGATTACAGTGTTAGTGATGATTGTGGTAACAAAGTCGACACTCTACTGTGTGCAGAGCATGCCAGATATGTGCTGTACCTTCTAAATGTTCAGTATAACAAAACACTTAACTCTCATAGTAACACTATGAAATAAGAACCATGATGGAATCCAGACTACTGCTAAGAAAGCTAAGCTGGAGGGGGAGGGAAGGGATAGTTGGACAACAACAAGGGAAGGGGTAACAAGGATTGGCAAGTAATGGACTCATTGCCTTACTCATGTAACGGTAACCCCTCTGTACAGCATCTTTACAATGAAATAAAATCTAAAAAATAAAGCTCAGCTTAGGTTATCTAATATTCTTAACTCTATGTAACAGAGTTGGAGTTAGAATTCAAAATGCTAACTTGAAATTTGTTCTTTAAAAACACTAAGCAATGTTGATTAAATAAAGTCTCTACTTATTAAATAAGCATATTATCAACTAGTTATTAAATAGGTTATTGTAAATTCTGCTAATTTTACTTTTAAAAGAATTTTTCTTTTAAAAGCAATTGTAAACTGAGAAACTGGGAGAAGGAATTGTACAAAAAATAAAGGATATCTACAGTAGAGCCTGGAAAGAGAAATTAAGATGTTGATTTAGTTTACTTTTGTCATATCCTTTCTATTAGAATTACATAAAAATTCCACCAGATGGTGCAGTAAAAAGAGTATCTTAATTAATTATTTGCACTTTTTGTCTACAGCTGCATTTAAAATTCCAAGCATGCATTTGAAAACATCCTAGCTCTGAATGACTAGTTTTAATTCATTTTTTTTTTACTTGAGCCTGTCTATGTGTTCTGGGTTGCATTTGTATATTTAGTGTACTATTTTCTCTAGACTGAAACATCCGTAAGTGTACATCCATTACAACTAAGGTGATAGAGGTTGATTCAAGCAACAGCACAAGTTTAAATGTTGATAAAGGGTTTTTACTTTACTTTGTAGATAAATACATGCTATTATCAACATAAAATAGTCTACAGTCTATGAGACACAGTGCCATGGCACAAGGACAGGTGGGAGAACATTTTCCTGAAAACGGTTGTGTAATACTTTTTTTCTTAATAACAGCCTGATTAATCTAATTGAATGGCATGTGTATTTGAATGTGGCTCTTCTGACATGGACATGGTTACAAATTTAATTTGTCCTGTTGTATCTAATTGTAAAGAAGTCAAATAACTACATTTCCATAAAAAGCAAAGTGACTCGACAGTAGGTTATATAATATTGGTCTTACCTTAGCTTCTTCCAGAAAAGTAGAGTCTGAGAAATGGGTTATAGACTTTCTTTCCTTTTTATCATACCATGTGTCATAATACTTTATTTGGTCTTATTAAGAATGTATTTTATAGTTAAAGATTAGGTTTTTCTGATCTCGACTCTGTTTATCATTTGTTTTCCTTGATTTGTATCCATAATATTATATATGAGTTCATGGGTTGTCTTAGAACTTTAATATCATATATATGTAAATGTGTGTTAAGGCATATACCAGTAATTAAATGGACAATTTTATGTCTTTTAAATATAAGAATATAAGCATATAAGTAAGTACCTAAACTATAATTTATTATGTCAATAAACTTTTATCTCTGTTTCAAAATAAATAAAAGTATTCTCAGAACTTTGCCATTATTGAACTTAGTATACTTTCAGTCCTAGGATACTTATACCCACTGATTCCGGCTTTGGCACTAGGCATGTGAACAGCTCCAACTCTCCTTTACCTTCTATTCTGATATGTTCCTCTCCACTGCCTGGATTTAGAAGAGCCTTGTCTTGTTCTTCATCTAGCACAAGAATAATATGTTTTTCCAACCCCTTCATGGTATTTTCTCTCTACAATAGGCACAGTTTGGAAGATAATTCTCTAGAAATATTACTGAAGGGCAGTGCAATGTTTGTTTTGCATGTGTAGGCCAGTTTCGAACACCAGAATGTGTTCGAACACATATTTGCTAAAGGCATTTGGATTCACTTTCACATGGAACACAAGTTCAGAGCTCTGGGGGTACATATCATTCATTGATCATTGAAACCACATAGCTAAGCTTACTTGCCAGTGTGCTCATTATATTTCCACCACAGGTTTATGGGATCCTCGAGAGACAGAGATGACACCAAGTATCCTTCCCATCCTTGCTACTGAAATTAGTCATTCCACTCACTGCACAGGCTCCTCCTCATATGCCAGTTCTTGTTTTCAATCAGAACTTAAAGACTTTCAATTGACTTGGAATTTATGTGGAAATTGTGCAAAATTATGAAACAATAAATGAATTCTTATTCCAAAGTTCTTGTAATCAGTCACTAACCTTGGAGACTATACTTGAACAGACCTTAATATAATGGAGCATATTTGTTACTGAAAGGATTTTGTTTATAAAATGGTATTTTTTATTTTATCCACATATGTGCAGTAATTATTTTAGGAAGTTTCTACTATAAAATAAAAAAAAAACAAAATAGTTTATTGTGTGTGTGTGTGTGTGTGTGTGTGTGTGTGTGTGTGTGTGTGTGTGTGTGTGTGTGCGCGCGCGCGCGTGTTCATGTGCATGCGCAAGCCAGTTTAGGGGCCTGAATTCAGTGCCTGGATGTTGTCCCTGAGCTTTTTGGCTCAAGGTTAAACACAACTAAGCAATTAGAGCCACAACTCCATTTCTGTTTTTTGTTGTTGTTGTTGTTGTTGTTATTGTTTGTTTTTTGGGTTTTTCTGCTAGTTAAGATGAGAGTCTCACAAATTTTCCTTCCCAGTCTAGCTTTGAACTATAATCCTCACATCTTAGCCTCCTCAGTAGCTAGGAATACGGGCAAGTGCCACCAGTGCACAGAACTAGTTTATCATAATTAAATTTAGTTGAACACATCTTTTATGGCTGTATTATTTTAATATCTTGTGAAAATGATTACAAATTAAAAGAACAATAATGAGTACAGAAAATTAGAGGATTCAAATTAATTAGGATTGTCATGAAAAATAACTGAAACACTGCATAAATTATATTAACATTATTTTTGTACTGTGATAAAATCAAGAAGACATGAACATCAGATAACCAGATTAATTTGTTCATGTATTCACTTGGATTAGAAATATTATAAACAATTTTAAACCTTAATTTTTGCCTAACATTAAATAAAACTCTCAAATTTTTCTTTTCTGTAATAGATTGTTATCAATATTAGTATCTTACTTCTTATATTTTTGCTGGGCAACTAGTCTTTACTTTCATTATTTCTCTGAGCCATTTTTTAACCTTAAGAAATTAGTACTTTTAGGGGCTGGAAAGATGGCTCAGTGGTAGAGCGCTTGCCTTGCATGCTCAAGGCCCTGGGTTCGATTCCTCAGCACCACATAAGCAAAAAGAAAAAAGCCTGAAGTAGCACTGTGGCTCCAGTGGTAGAGCGCTAGCCTTAAGCTGAAGAGCTGAGGGACAGCAACCAGACCCAGAATTCAGGCCCCACGACCGGACCCCCCCCCCAAAAAAATTAGTACTTTAAAAACATTTGAAGGGGGCTGGGAAGGTGGCTCAGTGGTAGAACACTTGCCTTGCATGCCTGAGGGCCTGGATTCGATTCTCAGCACCACATAAGCCAAAAGAAAAAAGCCAGAAGTGGTGCTGTGGCTCAAGTGGTAGAGTGCTAGTCTTGAGCTGAAGTGCTGAGGGACAGCACCCAGGCCAAGAGTTCAGGCCCCACGACCGGACCCCCCCCCAAATAATAATAATAAAAAAATAAAAAATAAAACATTTGAATATTTTCTTCTCCCCATTTCTAGAATTGAATGTTTTTGTAACTTACCTTAAATTTATGTAGGTATTTATTAGTCAGTCTAATCAATCAACATAATAAACATTGATTAAAAAAAAGTAAGCAAAGGAGTATTAGTCCATAGGTCCCTAAAGCACTGAGTAGAACTCTTTTATGAAGAGTTAAGGAAATGTTTGATGTCTGCTTTCTGCATGATGTAAATCACTCCTATGGAAGTGAGCTTTAGAAAGTGGTCTCAGTACAGGTACAGAGGATGTAAACAATGCAGGCAAAATAAGGCTAAGGGTTTTATATCCCATGGATGTCACTCCATTATTTTTTTAAATTTTTACTTTATTGTTATTGTAAAGGTGATATATAGAGGTGTTACTGTTGCATAAGCCAGAAAAAAAGTGCATTTCTTCCTCATTTTCTGTTTTTCCTCTCAGCACCCCACACAAGTTGTATAGTTCATTTTCAATATAGCGTCTAGTGTGTATCACTGCTGCGTTTGTTCACCCTTTGTGCCACCATTTTTGTGCTCCCCCTACCCTCCCAAGACAAAAAAAAACCACCTTACATACAAGACAAAAAGTACAGTGAAAAAGGAGGGGGTGGGGAGAAACAGAATAACATAGAACCTCTGGATTCCTTTTCTTGGAGTTTCTTTTGATAGGCATCATTTTATAGGATCAAAGGCACATAGCTATTGAACCTTTGTGATTGTCTCCTAAGATTATCTTCCTTTGGTCTCACTGTCTGAATGCTTAGAGTCCTATATAAGTTATCTGGTCCACGTGTATTTTTTTTGTCTTTTACCATACAGTATGCTTCCTTGTAGATTTATAGGCATTTTTCTATTAACAACACATGAGGGAAACTATGCAATCTATGTTTCTTTGGGTCTAGTTTACTTTGCTTACTATAATTTTTCAAAGTCTTTCAATTTCCTTACCAATGGAGCAATGTCATTCTTTCTGATGGAAACATAGAATTCCACTGTGCATATATGCATTTCTTTTAATCCATTCATCTACTGAGGGTATCTGGGTAGATTCCATATCTTGCCTATGGTAAACAATGCTGCTATGAACATGGTTGTGCTGGTAGGTTTAGTGGCACCTTGTTTGTGTTCTAGAGGATAAATGCCCGAGAGTAGAATTGCTGAGTCATAAGAAGCTCCATTCTTAGTCTTTAAGGAATATCCACACTGCTTTCCAGAGTGGTTGACAAGTTTACACTCCCATCAATAATGCAGTAGGGTTCCCTTTGGCCACATCCCTCCAAGCATTTGTTATTGTTACTTGTCTTGATAATAGCCATCCTAACTGGGGTGAGGTAGAATCTCAATGTTGTTTTCTTTTATGGCTAGAGATGTTGAACATTTCTTCATGTACCTATTGGACACTACTATTTCTTCTGAAAAATCTCTCTTTAAGTCTTTTCCCCACTTGTTAATTGGGCTGTTGTTTCTTTGAAGGTTTATTTTTAGGGGGATTTAATTTTTTGATCACTAAGTATATTTTTAGATTTGGAGGTGTTATCTGATGCATAGCTATAAAACTCTTCCATTTTGTGGGCTATCTATCTTGTGAGCTATGTCTTTTGCCATGCCATTTCTTATCCAATTAGACTTTGTATGAAGCTATTGACACCTTTAATATTTATTATCTCATTTACTTGTTGCTGTTAGCAAACAAAATTATGCTTCTCATCTTTTTCTTATTTACGTATTTTATAGACTTTCCTGGTTCTTTAAACAGAAAAAACAAACAGAAAATATCATCCTATTTAGGCTACAATCTCTGTGAATTTAAAAGTTATCTTTCATATTTTATAGCACTTCAAGTACAACACATCCCTATAAGGGTTATAAAAATAACTACAGTTATTTTGAACTCTTAAAAATCAGAGAGCTCTTATGGCCAAACCATACATATATGATTATAATTAATGGGCAAATTATAAGATCAATTATTACCCCAAAATCCTAAAACAAAAAAGGAATTTTTTACCAAACACAACAAAAATAATAAAATAAAAAAGAACAATAACCACAATTATTTAAATAATATATTTATATCTATACATATAAAACGTACATATCTGTCACATTCAGTTTTACAAATTTAACTATTGTGAAAAATACACATAATTTAATTGCAATTAAAACCTTACCCAGTTACTTCAACTATGTGATAGAAAACTTAAAAAAAGAATCACTAAGGCAGAAAAATATGATGGCTCAGACTTTAATCCTATTTACTCAGGAGGATGAAATCTAGAGGATCATTGTTTGAGGTCACTCTGAAGAAAATAAAAATTGCAAGACCCCAATCTGAACCAAAATGTGGGCATGATGGTACATCTCTACCATCCCAGCTATATGAAAGGATGAGATCAGATTCACAGTTCCAAATTTGTGAGGCATCATATCAACAGGAAAAGCTAGACCTGCAGGCAAGAATCTGTCATTCTAGCAATGGCAAGAAGCTTAAATAGAAGGATCCATCACCAAGCAGGCCAGGACAAAAAGTACAAAAGGATCACAAAAATAACCAGAACCACAACGGTGAGGAGAATAACACAAATTGTAGACAACCTGCGTCACACTCAGGAAGCGCTGAGTTCAAACCCCAGGACTTCCAAAGATGAAAATAATAATTTTTTTAAAAAAAGAAAAGCACAAAAAGGGTCTATGAGCACTTGGTATTCTATTCCTTGACCAGGTAGCAGACAGAACAAACTTAAAAGAAAGTTTTCAGCCCAACAGATGTATACTTTCTACTGCAGTGGACATAAAGCTTTGCTTTTAAGTTTGTTTGTTGACTGATTTCTGTATAGTATTTGAGCTCTTGATGATATACAAACAAGTTCAACATCCAAAGTTCAAAGAGTATGCTGTCAAAATCAGAACAAAGTGATACCAACAACTTTTCAACCTGAGAACTCATACAAGTCCCGCTAAATCTATGTCCTATGATGTATTGAAATCTGGTATAAAGACATGATTGCTCCAAAGGAAGGGTGACATAGCAAATAAGACAAAGAGACCAATGAATAGATGAATGTAAAAAAGCAAGTAAATCTTGTCATCCATTACCAGGCAAAGACCTGTTAATCATAACCTATAATCAGAGCTGTGCTCTCAAATTTCTTCTACTAACAGAAATCATAGATTACAAACTATACACAATATATAGCAGGACATTAAAAGAACAAGAATCTAAAAACAGTAACAGAATAAATTAGAGCAAAACTTCCATTTCTGAAGAGTGAGATATACCCCGAATGCTGGCAAAGGCCAATTAGGGTGTGAGTTGCTTTGAGTGACAGTTTTTGGACAAGACTGTTTCCTCAGGACAAGAAATTAAATCAGTGAGATTCCAACCTTTGGAGGGAAAACTCATAGTCAAAATCATAAATAATGTAAGTTTCTTTTAAGCTTTGAAAGAATTCAGATTCTGAAAAGCTGGCTTCTTGATGAGAAGTTATTTCAACAATTGCAACAACTGTATTTAGTTCACAGTGGGAAAAGCACAGTGTTGAACAACAGTATCACACCCCTATCTGACCAGTAAGGATGTCTATGGATTTACAGATGTCAGCATAGCACATGTCAGGGATGAAGTTGTTTGTGTTAGTGAGTTAGGAACTTGCAAGGAAATCCTCAAGACTGCATCAATTTGGAGACAAGTGTTAGACAAAATGGTACCTGTGCACAAGATAGTAAGTTCTGATTTTGTTTTTTGCTTTTGTTTTTCATTTTTCTTTTTTTTCCTTTTCTGTGGAATTTGTTGTGCTTAGTTAAAACAGTGTCAAGGCAAAGTTCAAGTTTGCTGTCTCAAATCATAAACACACATTTGATACTAAGCCCCAGTGATTGCTTGAGAAGGACATGTTATAGGTCAGTGCTTCAGATGTGTTATCTTTGTCCCCAAGCAGAGACTCCTGTCTTTGCAAGCCATCAGTATGACAACCATGCAAGTTGACTCTCCTGTATTCTCCACCAAACATAATTGTGTTGATTAGTTTTTGTTGACTATATCTCCAATTAATCAACCTATGAGTAAGCAAGGTTTATTTTGGCTTACAGTTTCAGAGGTTGCAATCCAAGGCTGGTCCAGTTGGCCTAGTTCTTTTTGGGCATGTGCCATGGTGATATATCATGGAAGAAGCACATAGAAGAGGAAGTTGCTTATGTCATGGAAGCCACTAAGCTAAAGAGACAGACAAGAAAAAGATGAATCCCCATAATCAATTCAAGGACAAACTCCAAATGATTCATCTTCCTCCAACTAGGGCTCTACCTCCTAAAGCATCTACCATCTTATAATAGAGTCATAAGCTGGTGATCTAGATTTTACTTCATGCATCTTTGAGAGACATTTTGCATGTAAAGTGCAGTATTAATCATAAAGGTGAATATAGGTATATAGTATTAATCAACAAATGACAGGATAGAATATGTTATTCGCTTTTTTTTCTAATTTTTTGGTTGGTCATGGGGCTTGAACTATGGCCCTGGGCCCTGTCCTGGAGTTCTTCAGTTCAAGGCAAGTGCTCTATCACTTGAGCCACAGTGCCACTTCTGGTTTCCTGGTGGTCTGGCTTTGAATTGTGATCCTCAGATTTCAGCTTCCTAAGAAGCTAGGATTACAGGTGTGATCCACCCGTGCCCAGCTGCTTTGCTTTATTTCTAAAGAATAAAGAATCTGTAGATTTTATGCATCTTGTATATACATTTATCTAATTTGGGGAAGGGAAGGGGAATCACAAAATGCTGAAATAAGGACACAGGATGACCCATTGCAACAATGACACTCACAAGACACTATATTAGAAATTAACTTTAAGCCGGGCGCTGGTGGCTCACGCCTGTAATCCTAGCTACTCAGGAGGCTGAGATCTGAGGATCGCGGTTCAAAGCCAGCCCGGGCAGGAGAGACCGTGAGACTCCTATCTCCAATAAACCACCAGAAAAACCAGAAGTGGCGCTGTAGCTCAAGTGGTAGAGCGCTCGCCTTGAGCTGAAGAGCTGAGGGACAGCGCCCAGGCCCAGAGTTCAAGCCCCACGGCCGACAAAAAATAAAAAATAAAATAAAATAGAAATTAACTTTACAACTTTGGGGGTGGGGAGTGAGGGAGGTAGAGGAGGGAAGCGATAGTGGAACAACAACAAGGAGAGGGTAACAATGCTCAACAAGAAATGTACTCCTTGCCTAATTCATGTACTGTAACCTGTCTGTACAGCATAAGAACACATAGAGCTCCCCTATGACCCAGCAATCCCACTTCTGGGCATTTACCCAAATGATCAAACAAGGCCATACTAAAGCTACCAGCACAACTATGTTTATCACATTATTCATCACAGCTAAGATACAGAACCAATCCATATGAATAGATCAAGAAATTGTGGTATAAATATACAATGGAATTGTATGCTTCCATCAGGAAGAATGACAACACCAAATTTGTTAGGAAATGAAAAGACTTGGAAAAAAATCACATTAAATGCACTAACCCAGACCCAAAGAAATATAGGTCCCATGGTTTCCCTTATTTGCAATAATTAGTATATGTCTAGGATAATCTTAGCAGATGAGCAGAATCGCTCAATAGCTATAACTATATAAGATGATGCTCAGTGAAATGAACTCCAAAATATGGACACAAGAGGTTTTTCTTTGTTGTTGTTGTATGTCCTTCCTCCTATGGTATATTCCTATTGTCATTGTATTTGATTTTGGTACCTTGCATCTTGTATATACATTTATCTAATTTGGGAAGGAGAAGGGGACTAACAAAATGCTGAAACAAGGTCACAGGATGACCCATTGCACAATGAGACTCACAAGATAGAAAGTTAGAAATGAACCTTACAACTTTGGGGGAGGGGGTGGAAGAGGTAGGTGAGGGAAGGGATAGTGAGAGGAAAACAAAGGAGGGAGTAACAATGCTGGCCAAGAAATGTACTCATTACCTTACTGATGTAACTGTAACCTCTCTGTACAGAATCTTTACCAGAAAATAAAATTTTAAAAAAGAATAAGAAGAATACTAGAACTTAAGATAAAGGGTAACGAAAAGTTTAGTATTGTAAAGTAAATATGTTCAATAGAGTAAAAGTAGAGATTACCAGCTCAAAACCTCTGTTTTTGTTTTTAGACTCATAGAATTTTTTCAAAATCTTTTGTGCTTTATGCAAGTCAGTCTTAGATTTTTAGCTTCTTGTTTTAAGTAGCAATATTAATTCCAAAACCTACTTTCTGAATCAACACTGTAATGAAGTCATTCCACATAATAAAAGTTATTTCTTTTAGTTATAGATTATTTTTCATCCTGATAAATTTTGGTGAACATGAAATTGATATTTTCAAGTAATAACTGAACATTGATTATTAATTTTGATACATTTCCAATCAGAGCTATCTAAAATGTTACATCTTGAGTACAAGACGTTGCTTCAAAACCCTAGAATACTAGTTAGGAAGACACTATTGCGATTGTCCTGAAAAGTATTAAAGGTTTATAACAAATAGAAAAATCAAAAGAAATATATTTGTTTGAGGCAATCACTAATTTATCTGATATATTTTATGTTTTAAATTTACATATTATAACTCAGGGCCAAGGTGCTGTCACTGAGCCTCTTTGTGCATTAGGCTAGTGTTCTACCACTTGAGTCACAGCACCACTTGCAGCTTTTTGTGAGTAAATTATTGGAGAAAAAAACTCTCAATGATTTTACTGCCAGCCTGGCTTCAATCATTAGTTCTCAGTAGCTAGGATTATTAGCTAGGATTACAGGCATGAACTACCAGTGACTGGATGTATAGCTATAGAGATGGAGAGAGAGAGAGAGAGAGAGAGAGAGAGAGAGAGAGAGAGAGAGAGAGAGAGAGAGAGAGAGAGAGAGAGAGAGAGAGAGAGAGAGAGAGAATTTATACTGATTGGATCAACCTTACTTTAAGAAAAGTATTTAAACCAAAAGCAGTGTACTTCATCTTTTAATGTAGTTATATAGATATATAGACACATTCAGATTTATGGTCTAATTCATATGATGTGTAGAATTGATAGTAAATCAATTATCTATACCGCATAATACTCTATCCTCTGTCTATCCATGAATAAGCATATTATATTTATATATGCTTTTCCCAAATTATTTTAATTCAGTTTACTCAGAGGTATAAGTTTTTCCAATTTAGACAAAGCCTGGTGGTCCATGCCTTGTCTAACTACTTAAGCAAGGGAGATCAGATCAGATGATTAGAATTGTTGACTAGCTCAGGCAAAATGTTAGCAAGATCCTATCTCAAGGAACATGCTAGTATGGCCTGAGCCTAGTTGTCCTAGTTATCCAGGAGAATTTTAGTAGGAAGACTGCAGCCTAAAGATGGTCACAAGCATGAACACAAAAAGGTATATAAAAATAACTAAAGCAAAATCAAATGCTGGGGATATGTCTTACATAGTAGATTCCTATCTAGCAAGCATGAATTTAAAACCCTAGTACCACAAAAACATAAACAGAAAATGTGGGTCAAGATCAGGAGAAAAATTTTAAACTGTATTATTATTAAATGCCATTAATACAGAAAATACTTTGTTTAAATTTATAGACTATTTGAAAAATGATTTCTGAAAGAAAATATGACAGCACTTCCTTTGGATATAAGAAGTTTGTTGAATGAGCAGATACAAACATTTCATCACATGCTATGACATGAACAAATATATATTTTTCCAAAATAGAAAAATGTTCAATGTCCTCAATATAGGGCTGCCTTTTCTATTATACCAATTACTGTCAGTTTTGAAACATGTGAAATAAAATACCACAAGTAAGACTAGATTTCTTTGTAAGAAAGATACAGTATTAGCTCTATAATCCTTTCCTGTTACATTTATATCATCCCATCTTCGCAAAGAACAGCACTTTATCTATGATTAGCTGCACCACACTGAAACATATATTTTCCACCAGATCTTGCTGTTTGACGCTTCAACCCATCTCACAAAATGCCTCCATCTCACATTTCAGCAACATTAGATGTGCAGGTCTGCAATATAGTATCAGAAAAGGTAAGAATAAAGGACAACTCATTCTATCAAACACTATTAAAATCACCTTAAAATTAAATTTTATTTTATCTTATGATACATAGAATTAATGGCAAAATTAGTAAAGTTTTGTGTGGAAGAAAGGAGAGGAACATGGAGTAGAATTAAAGTTTGCTTTTTTTTAATATTATTTTATTTTATTTGAGAACATACTGTACAGAGGGGCTACAATTACATGGGCAGGATAATGCATACATTTCTTACCAAGCATTGCAGCCTCTTCCTTTGTTTACCCTTCACCTCCCTTCCCAGCCTCCCCCCTCCCCCCACCCAATTATACCACCCTCCCCCCCCCACACCGACATTGTAAAGCTGGTTTTGACATGACATTTTGTACTTCTCATTGTTGCAACAGGTCCACCTGAATCCTTAAACGACTTGTTTGTCCCCATCTCCTCCACATGTTATACTGACATCAAATATAGTGAAAGCGGGGGTTACACTGTGGGGGAGGGACATACAAAGCAACAAAGAAATAATCTTATAAATGCGTTAGAAACACATGCATGAAAGAAACGAAAACATTAAAATACATATTTAAGGGTTCATTTTCCTAACATCACATTATCTGACCTTTTCCGCTTGACTCATACCTATACTAGATATTGCAAATAAGGGAAACCATGGGACCTATGCTTCTTTGGGCCAGAGCATTTTTCTGCCTCTTCCAACCAACCGACTTAAAGTTTGCTTTTTAAAAGTGTATAATATACAATAAACAGCAGGTATTATCTTATTAGAAATCAAGGAAAATTAGCAGAACCAAGACAAGAAAAGAACAAATAATGGTTACCTGTCTAGAACTTGCTGTTTGTAGTAAAAGTATTTGCCTCATCTGGGAACTTGTTAAGAGGTAAATATTCCAGCCCATCCATAGACATTCTAAATCCAAACACACATCTTGACAAATTCTCCAGGTTCTTGTGTGCATAGTACTGTGTGGGAGACACTGAGCTACAACACAAGTTTCTATGCATCCCTTTCTTTCATTAAGCTTTGAATACATTTTTAAACCTTTCAAAAAATCTTTACTAATCCTATCAACTTGCTTTAAGAAAGATATTTAAACCAAAAGCAGTGTGTTTCATTTTGTAATGTGTGTTTATTATCTAATATACTTGAGGCCAATATTTATGAGCTAACCAAAAACAAGTATAAAATGGATTGGTGCTTACAATTTAAATATTTAGTTATAAATTTATAAACTTTTGCAATTAATTTTTGGTATGAATTAAGATCTTTTAAGTGAATCTTGAAATCTGTTCAGGAACCTCTATGGAAAACGTTTTTGATTGCAGAACTTATATAAAATGTAATTTAAGCACACTTTCTATAATTTTGCTCTTCTTTCTTTGAAGTGAGAACTAATTTATTTCAAGAAATTACTAACAGTTATAGATTTTGCAATTGAGACTACCTTTTATACTCTTTTGCTTATACATGATTACATTACAAACTTTTTTGACAAAAAAGCAAAATTTTCTATTTGTACTTTTCTTTAATAGTTTCAATTGATATTTTTATTGTTTTTTATTGTGAAAATACCATACAGAGGGGTTACAATTACATTAGCAAGGTAATGAGTACATTTCTTATCAAGCATTGTTGCCACCTCCTCTGTTTCCCCTTACCATTCCTTCGCCCCCATCCCCTGCAAAAGTTGTAAAGTTCGTTTTTCGACATAACATCTTGTACATCTCATTGTTGCAATGAGTCCACCTGCATTTAAACAATTTTTTCCCTTCCCCTCTGCAACCAATACCAATATCAAATACAGTGAAAACAAGGGTTATACCATGGGGGAAGGACATACAAAGCAACAGAAAAATCATCTTATAAATATGTTAGAAACAATAGCAAGAAAGAAAAACCATTTGGGTCCTTATCTTGGGGTTCATTTCACCTAATATCAACTTATCTGACCATTTCTGCTTGTCTCAGACATATACTAGTTATTGCAAATAAGGGAAAACATGGGATTTATGTTTCTTTGGGCTTGGCTTACTTCACTTAATTTAATTTTTTCCAAGTCTTTCCATTTCTTAACAAATGGAGCAATGTCATTCTTTCTGATGGAGGCATAGAATTCCATTGTGTATATATACCACATTTTCTTGATCCATTCATCTATTGAGGGGCATCTGGGTTGGTCCCTAGCCATAAAAGAAATGCAAATCAAGGGTTGTGAAGGTGGCTCAGTGGTAGAGCACTTGCCTTGCATGCCTGAGGCCCTGGGTTCGATTCCCCAGCACCACATAAGCAAAAAGAAAAAAAGCCGGAAGTGGCACTGTGGCTCAGTGGTAGAGCGCTAGCCTTGAGCTGAAGAGCTGAGGGACAGCGCCCAGGCCCAGAGTTCAGACCCCATGACCGGACCCCCCCCAAAAAAGAAATGCAAATCAAAGCAATATTGATATACCACCACACAACCGTTAGAATGGCTATAATCAAGAACTCTAATAACAACAGATGCTGGAGGGATGTGGACAGAAGGGAATCCTATTGTATTGTTGGCAGGAGTGTAAACTTGTTCAGCCACTGTGGAAAGCAGTATGGAGGTTTCTCAAAAGACTCCACATAGAGCTCCCCTAAGACCCAGCAATCCCACTTTTGGGAATTTACCCAAATGATCACAAACAAGACCATACTAAAGCTACCAGCACAACCATATTTATTGCAGCATTATTTACCATAGCTAAGATATGGAATTAATTGATATTTCAATAGCAAGAATAATAAATAGATTCCGGAAAGCACATGTGATTCTTCATACTAATAATACATGGTTAACCTATGATAAAGTTATGGGCACACATAAAAGCAATCTAAAATTCATGAGACTTGAATGTGAATTTCAAGTTGATTTCTTAGAGAACAAACTAAAATAGAGAGGATAATTTGAAGAGGGATTATTAGAAACTGATCTTGCGAACCACATCCATAGAAGGAAAAGAGAAGGAAGGAAAGATGACAGATGCAGAGTTCAGATGTGATGCTCGCTGAGAAAATTAATAATTATGCACTTTGCATGCATAATGTCCTGAGTTCAATCCCAATTATCTATCTATATTGATAACTACATGGATATATCAATATATCATATTCTTTTTGACATTTGTGTAATATTTCAATACATATACGTATACATATACATTATGTATACATGTAGTTGAGCTATTTTACTGTGATTATAATAAAATAATAATTTAAACATAAGTCCAACAATAGTGTATCTTGATGTTTAAAATGAATTGAAAGAGCTACTTATGAGACATGGCTACTTACAATAAGATTTGCTTTTCTAAGCTTTGCAAACATTGATTTTGTTGGAGAGCCCTATTTTTCACTGAAACTGGGTTTATTACTTAAACACAATTCACAAGCTCTCATTATCCATGATCTAAGACAGCCTGAATATTTTCTTGAAACCCAGTGCTTATTTTAATTGAAAAAAAAATTGACCCCTAAACTAGAATGTTGTTTGAAAAATTATATCTTACTATAACAAATGACTCTGGGCTGTGGTCTCCTCCCTAAAATGCTGCAGAACATTCACCCACTCTTTCATTACCAATATTGCTTTAGCAGCAGTGCTAAACACATTAGGAAAAACATTTTTATATCTCAAGTGTAACAAGTCACTTTTGATTCCTTATAGAGCTTACAGAATTAAGAGGTAAATAAACATCTCCAATGTGTGTGTGTGTGTGTGTGTGTGTGTGTGTGTGTGTGTGTGTGTGTGTGTGTGTGTGTGTGTGTGTGTGTATCCCCAGAGAGAAAACTTGAGTGACAGTTTTTCTAAAAATTATTGTGTTTTTCTTATTGTAAATAATTTGGAGGCTTTAACACCTCAGGAAAAATCAATCTCTCTCTTTCTCTTCAGCCATTTAAACAACATTTAATCAATATTAAGTAATATAAGCACTTATCACAATGTGAGGTAAAGGCAATTTGGGAAGGACCTTTGCCTACAGCTCTTTAACATTTTAATCTATGTGGAAAAAAAACCCATCACCCTGATAAGCTCTTCCCTCTGATACTCAGGTGGAAGAAGGTTCTCAGCAGCTGAGCTTAAGGATCCTTGAAATTTAACACCCATAGCAACAATACTTTTGAAATTCTTAGACAGTTCCTTCTCTTTCTGTCTCTCTCATTGTCTCTCTTCTTCTCATTTTATTGAGGAATAATTATCGAAATAAATTGTATATATTAAGGCACATTAGATCATTTGGTAAGCAATGCATTTTGTAAGGATTATTACAATTATTCTTCATTTCATCCAATTTACCCCTTTGAGGTGATTAGACATGCTTGATTTTCTCAGAGCATTCAGCTTAGTAGTACAATAGGTTATACTTAGTACAGCCAATCTACTGTGTAGTAGATCTACAGTATTTATTCATCTGTAACAGTAAGTGTATGACCTATAACCACATCTTCACTACCACCCCACCCAATCCCTGCTATCATTATATACTCTGTTCCTCAGTTTGACCCTCTTATGCTCCATGCATGAGTGAGATCATGTAGTGTTTGGATGATTTTATCTAACATATTGTCATCCTAATATTGTTTTAGTCATGAATGTTGAATAGTGTTCAACATTTACTCTATAAGTTATTACCAGTATAGTTATTAAGTTGTGGGCAGTTTGAGTGTGCTTTAAATAAAAAATTAAAAATTGTTGTAAATAGACCCATATTTAATGAAAAGACCTTAACTTTAATAAAAAATACATAATATACAAATCACAATTTCTGTGTCAGTTCATCAAGCTCAAATTAACTATCTTAGCTTGTAATCACATCTTGGTTATTATGTATAATTCTGTAATAAACATGTCGACATAGATAGTTCTTCAAATTTGTGATTTTTGTTTCCTGTGGCTTTAAAGCCAAACATTGGGATTGATGGATCACAGACGAGTACTATTTTTTATTTTTTGAAGAATTTCCATGCATACTTGCTATAAAATTATGAAAGTTTGCAATTCTGTATAATCTGGGCATTTCTCTTATTTGAGGAATAATCATCACTTACATTAAGAAAGAATTTTTATTTCTAAAATACCTCTTGGTTTTCAGGGTGTTAATGGTAAGGAACTATTGAGAATATGATTAGCATAAATTGTCTTTGATGTACTCTACAATTACAATTAAGTCTTTAATTGGATTATACAGGCCACAAACATAGAAACATAACATAACAATTGCATTAAAGCAATAGCAAATAAAGTCTGAAACATAGTAAAAATTAGGGAAGAATAGAATTAAATTAGAAATTTTAACTCCTTAAATTATATCAAAATGTCTCTGTACTCTGTGAGTTCTAGAAAATGCTTCAAGGAAGAAGAAGGGGCAGGAGGAGAAGAGGGAAAAGAAGAAGGAGGAGGAGAAAGAAAAGAAAGAAAGAAAGAAAGAAAGAAAGAAAGAAAGAAAGAAAGAAAGAAAGAAAGAAAGAAGATCTAATTAAATATTAAATATTTGAATCTATGTACAAGAAATAATTTATAAAACTGGGTTGCTATTTATTTTTATGGCTTCACTATATATACTACAAGCACAAAAATTCAGCTATATTATTTCCTGTTTTTTAAGTTACAATTACATAGCCAATTATTTGCTTCATTCTCATTTGCATTAAATGATAAACCCTCCAAATATTAGGACTCATAGCTAGTTATTAGTATAAGACACAAATTTTAAGCTGTAAGAAATAACCCATCAGACATATTGATTGAAAGAGTAGCATGACATAATTTCAGGGAGGGAAGACAGGAAGATGGTGGAGGTGCAGCTAACTGAGCTCTTTTCAAGGAACCAGAGTTTTAGCATTGCAGAGATAAGTCCACATTTAGGGAGTTAGACTAAGTGAGCAGTAATTATACATAGATTTTGGCTAAAAAGGAAAAAAACAGGCAGCCTGCTTAAGGTTCGGCTGCAGCCAGAAAGAGCTTGGACAAAGGGATCAGAGACAGAGTGAACACAGCATTTAAGTCACCTCCAGTGCAAACTGGATGATTAAGAGCAGAAAACCACATTCTACTGGCCACAGACTGCAGATTGTGGACAGGCTGAAACACCAAGGGAAAGCGCCTTGAAAACAAGCAACAAGCCAAACCCCAATCCAGTCGATGGAAATAAATAATTAAAATTAAATCAGAATTAAATGAATCAGAGTAAATAACATAACAAAGATCAACAAAACAAAGAGTTGGTTCTTTGAAAAAAATAATAAAAATTGACAGACTTAGCAAATCTGACTAAAGGGAAACAGAGAGAGAGAGAGAGAGAGCACCCAAATAAATAAAAGCAGCAGTGAGAATGTGAGAATATGAACATCACTACAGAAACAAGATTCAGAACATCACAAGGGAATACTTTGCCAAACATGTTAACAAATTTGAGAATCTGGAAGAAATGGAAGCAATTTTAGCAAATACTGATATACCCAAACTGAACCAAGAAGATCTAAACCACTTAAATAAACCTTTATCAAGAATTTATACGGCAAAATAGAGCATCCCATCCAAGCTCAGCCCAGGACCAGATGGATTCACAGCGGAATTCTATAGGGCTTTCAAAAAACTCACTCCATTACTCCTCAAATTATTCAATGAAATTCAAAGGGAAAGATCACTAGAAACACAACAAGTCAAAGAAAGATTGGATAATTGGGATTGCATGGAACTGCAGAGCTTCTGCATGGCAAACAACATAGCTAGCAAAATAGAAAGCCCACAGATTGGGAGATCTTCACTATCCATACAACAGACAAGGGCCTCATAACTAAAATATACTTAGAGCTCAAAAAATTAAACATCCCCAAAGCAAATCTTCAAAGAAACAACTGCCCCTCTAATAAGTAGGCTAAAAACTTAAAGACAGATTTCTCTGAAGAGGAAATGAGATGGCCAATAGACACATGAAGAAATGTTCATTATCTCTGGCCATAAAAAGAAATGCAAAGCAAAACCACATTGAGATTCCACCTCACCCCAGTTAGAATGCCTATTATCCAGAAAACAAATGATAAAAGATGCTGGCAGGGATGTGGCCAAGAGGGAACATTACAACACTGTTAGTGGGAATGTGAACTTGTTCAATGACTCTGGAAAGCAGTATGAGAAGTTGCTCAAAAGATTAAACATAGAGATCCCCTATGATCTACAAATTCCATGCCTGAGCATTTACCTAAATATTCACAAACATGGACACGCTAAAGCTATCAGCACAACCATGTTCATTGTAGTAGTATTTTCCATAGTTAGGATATGAAATCAATCCAGATGTCCTTCAGTGGATGAATCAATCCACAAAATGCAGGAAATATACACAATGGAATTCTTTGCTTCCATGAGAAAGAAAGACATCACCCCATTCATAAGGCAATGGAAAGACTTGGAAAAATCATATTAGGTAAAGTAAGTCATACCTAAAAACATAGGATGCCAGATTTCCCTCACTTGTTATATATGTCTAGGATAATTCTAGCAAAAGATTGCAAATAACTTAAATCTATGTGCATATGACCTTATAAATACGATCTTATAAATATGACCTTATAAAATGATACTAATCAAAATGATATGAAAACAAGAGCTCTTTCTTTTTTTTTAACCTCCTTTGTTTTACCCCCTGTTGTCAATGTTTTTTATTTCAGTACCCTTTGTATTGTATATAGGATTATCTGCTTTGAGGATGGGAAGTGGAATCATAGAAATGGTAAGACAAAACACGAAGAATAAACCAATGCAACAGTGATACTGACAAGACACTGTGTTGGAAATGAACTTTACAACTTGGGGGGGGGGTGATGGGGGTTGGGTGAGGAAGGAAAGTGGGAGAAAATGAGGGTGTGTTAAGACCGTTCAAGAAGAAATATATTTATTACCTTACTTATGTAACTGTGACTCTGTACATCACCTTTCCAATAAAAAAAAATCTAGGTTGACAATCAGGAAAAGCATCTCAAAGTTAGAAATATATCTGTTCTATAAAACCTGAGTACTCTTATTAATATCAGTGAACTGTATTGCAAATCTCTAATTCTATAATGTAAAAGCTAAGATTTCTTTACATAATCTTCTTATGAAGCAATGATATTTTTTCTATGATTTTCATTTAATTTTCTCCAGTATGTTCTAGTATTATTGTTTGGGTTCATGCCCTTCTTAATCCCATGGGTTGCCATGGTGTCCAGTCCATCCATGGCCCTCATGGGAGTAGTGGAATCTAGGAAATTCAGCCTTATGAAGGAATTAGGTCATGGTAGGCCTGCTTTTTGATGGGATAATGGACAACTGGTTACTTCCTGCCTCTTACCTTGGCTTGCTGTTGTCATGAAATGATTAGATTCTCTATACATGTTTCCATCTCCATGTACTACCTTCTTACAGCTCAATAGCCATTTGTCAGCAAACTGTACATTAAAACATCTACATAATTGAGTTCCTTGCTTTCATCAGAAAGAGCAAAGGAGGGGGTAACAATGTTCAACAAGAAATGTACTCATTACCTTACCCATGTAACTCTAAACCCTCTGTACAGCATCTTTACAATAAAATAAAAATTTTAAAAAAGAGGGGGGTGTAGTTGAGGAGGTGGGAAAGATGGGATGGTAGGGGGAAAACAAAGAAGGAGGCAACAATGATGGATAAGAAATGTACTTATTACCTTGCTCATGTAACTGTAACCCCTCTGTACAGTATTTTCACAATAAAAACTTATTTAAAACAAAAAAAGAAAGAATGATATTTCTCCATTCATAAGGAAATGGAAAGATCTGGGGAAAGTATATTTAATGAAGTAAGCCAGACCCAAAGAAAAGTGGGTTGTATGGTTTCCCTCATTTGTAAGAACTAGAATATGTCTACTTTTTTATATTTTATTGTAAAGATACTGTACAGAGGGGTTAGAGTTACATGAGTAAGGTGAGTCCATTACCTATTGAACATTGTTACCCCGCCTTTGTTTTTCTCCTACCATCCCTTCCCTCCCCACTTCCCCAACTGCTCTCTCCTCCCCCTCAACTCCCCACTTCCTCACCCTTCCCCACCCCGCCAAGTTGTAAAGTTCATTTCAACATCGTGTCTTGTACAGATCATTGTTACAATGGGTCAAACTGTATTCTTGTTTCAGGATTTTGTTATTTCCCTTCCCCTCCCAAATTAGAAAAATGTATATATACAGTGACAACAAGGGTTATACCATAAATAAATACAGTGACAACAAAGGTTATACCATAGGGGAAAAACATACAAGAGACAAAAATCACATACTACATTAAAAACAACAGTGACAAAGATAAAACCTCTTGTGTTCATTTCATATAGCATCTTGTATGTACATAGCTTTTGACCTTTTCTTCTTGTCTGGTAATATTATCCTAGACGTATATTAGTTATTGCAAATAAGGGAAACCATGGAACCTATGTTTCTTTGTGTCTATGATATTTTTAACAGGAGATCTCAATAATCCAATTGCTTAGTGCATAGGACCATATAAAATAAAGTGTATCAACATGAACTCCAATATATGGAAACAAGAGGTTCTTATTAGACCCTGCATGTAGGTTTTTTTCATTTTTTTTACTTTTCTCTATCTTGTGTCTTGCATATAAGATTAATTGATCCGTGGAAAAGAAAAGGAATCATAGGAACAGCAGAGCAAAGGATGAACTAATGCAACATTGATATTCACTTGATGCAATGTTGGATATGAACCTTACAACTTGTGGGAGGAGGGGAGTAGGGAGGAGTAAGCAGGAGAGAAAATGAGGGATTGGTTAACAGTGTTTAAAAACAAATGTACTCATTACCTTACTTATGTAGTTGTAACTTCCCTGCTCATCATCTTTCACTAAAGATTATTAAAAATAACAAATAAAACCTCCATAATTATGAGCTCAAATAAACTATTTCTCTATTTCTCTTTCTAAGTTGGTTATTGCTGCTATTTTACCACAGTGACAATAAAATAAGAAACAACCAGCACATTTAGTTCACTTTCTGCTACCTACTAACACAGTACAAGAAAGTAGAACTACTAAAGTCTCAGTCCTTTAATTACATTTGTTTATTTCCCTTCCTCAAATACCACAAAGGTAAATCTGCTAACAACACATGTTTGTCTTTTCTCCTCTTTCTATTCAAGCGTACCTTATACCTAGTTTAACAAATACCTTTGTGCTATCCAATCTTTGCTAAGATCCTAAAGCCACTAAGTACCTCAGGTGTTGGTGGTCTGTAACTAGCACTCATTAAATGCATGTGTGCTTACACCTAATAACAGATTTTAAACAATTGTTTCCCATCTGAGTTGCAAGCATCTTTGTAATAGGGGATTAAAGCTTGCAACTTTTATATCAATTTTCTTTATTTAATAGTGATTTATAGTGATTTTGTTGATTAAGTTGTCAAATAACTTCAGAACAAAATAATACTAACAGAATGAAAATAATTGCAGATGAAAAGTTTCTCAGAAATTTCAAATACTTTAAAATTAATTTTATTCATTTATTTTTATTGACGTGGTACCAAAAAATCAGACTCGGTCTCATACATGCCCAGCAAGCACTCTACCACTAATCCATATTCTGAGCCTTAATTTGCAACTGCTTTAAAAATACTGATGGCTTCTATTCATGAATAAAATATTTTTTAAATTTGGACAACTGCAAAGATTCACTGGATAAAAAACTTTAAAAAAAAGAAATTCTTTTAAGAGGATACTGGTTTTGTGTCCCTTCAAACTTGATTTGAAAAATGACCAGAAATTTCATTTTATAGATTTAAGTAATTATTGCTTCTCTTGTCATAATTTAAATATTTAAAATCTTTTAGAACCCTGAAGAGTAGTCCCAAATTGACTACAAGTATGTCCTGAGTGTTTGCTTTTCTTGTATATATTTGTAAAGTTTTTGGAAAACCCTTTAATTCTTTAGCATAAGCTTTACTTCTTTTTATTATTTAAATGCTTTTTTTACTTAAAATGTATTTTAATAGAAAATGAACTGTACCATTCAGTGACTATAATATTGTGTTTTAATAGAGTAGATAGGATTAGATTTGTGTTTCTCTGACTTATTTTAGTGAAAGTTCTGGGGGAAATAGAAGATGAAATTAATGAGCAGATTGAGCCACTCTGTTCTTTCCTTAACTTCTATGCTGCTAATAGCCCACATGTACACATAGGAAGGGCTCACACTCTGACTAGATCCTTTATCACTTCACAAAGGCTGAAAGAACTGAAAAATCAGGGCAGGAGTGGGGATGCAATCAGTGCCAGCACAGACAGAACAAGCTCTTCAGTCCTGAGGAGTTTCAACATTAGGAGTTGCTTTTGTCTAGAATGTTAACAGTATTTATTCAATTGAGAGATGGTTAATGTACTTCATCAGTCTCTCTTGATGAGACACATTTCTTGCAAATCCCAGTGGCAAGAAGAATTGACTTTTGCCAGGCAATTTGCTTTTGCCTTAATGACTGTAAGCTTAGAAACCGATTTTATTTCCCCCTTTGTTGCTTACAGGCTTTGATCTAAAATGCCTGTCTACCTCTGCAAATAGAGAAGCAAGGCATGCCACATATTTTATGAATTAATCCTATACCTATATTTCATTCAACTTTAATCCTTTCTCCTTCTGAATCACACTACTAGCTTCTCTGACGTACCAGAATCATCTTTTTTCAGATCTCTTTAGCCACTTATCTAAACCTAATCAATCTACAATAAACCACCAGATATATACGTGGTTTGTTGACCTTTGCTAGAGGTAGACCATATGTGAACAGGAGTATGAGCATGGAACAAAACAAAGGATAAAAGTAAAAATTTTATAAAACTGAGAAGGCAAAGGATACATGGTTAGAAAATGTATATAAAGTAGATTTTCAATAGACCTTAAACAGGGCCTACAAAGTGCATTCTGTAGCTATGTGTTTGGAAACCACAGTTAATTAGGATGCAGATAGAACGTTGTATTTTAAAATCTTATAGTGAAGCTCTAGGTCATCCTAGATTTTGAACCATTCTTTGTTCTCTGTGTCAACTTAACTTCCATATTCCAGGCAAGCATGTAATGCTTAATTCTTACTGATTCATTTTCAGAGAGCAAAATTTCTGATAATTTACAGTTGTTGAGAACAGTTTCTTGCTCAGTAAAAGGCAGCCTTCACTTGATTGAAGCTAGTCATTATGGAAGTTTCTAGCTGCAGTATATCCCTTGGCAGAAATACCATTTCCTGTTAAATTAGCTGTTATCTGTGTCTGTATTTGAGCCTATTCAATAGCAGGGTAGACTTTTACTTTCTTAGTTCAGCCAGATTTTTATTTTCTCACATTTTAGAATGTAGCAATATACAAATGAAAAATGAGGAATTAAATTATGAAATGCTAATTCATTTAAGAATTTCATGAAACTCTTGGCAAAATATCAAACTACAAAACTAAGAAGGTTAAATTGTTAAGTCAGAATTAGGCTTTTACTACATGCAAAAAATGCTATTTATCCAACAAATTTTCAGCCAACTTAACCCATACTTACCAAGGAGTTTTGTTCTCTTCTTTTTTTTTCTGTGTCTGTCACTGAACTAACATGACAGTCATGCACTTTTCTAGTGTGTTGCTCTATTTCTATGAATGAGGTAGGTGATGACCAGTTCATGGAGTTAGGCCTGACTCCGTACCTCAGTTTGGTTTTCTTCATCATGCAATTTACAGAAGTAGGTTCCTGTTAAGAGATTCACTACAAGCTGGGTGCTGGTGGCTCATGCCTGTAATCCTAGCTACTGAGGAGGCTGAGAACTGAGGATCACGGTTCAAAGCCAGCCCAGCCAGAAAAGTCCGTGAAACTCTTATCTCCAATAAACCACTAGAAAACCGGAAGTGGCACTGTGGCTCAAGCGGTAGAGCCCTTGCCTTGAGCTGAAGAGCTGAGGGACAGCGCCCAAACCCAGATTTTAAGCCCCACAACCGACACAAAAAAAAAAGAGAGAGATGCACTAGCAGCTTCCTTGTACAGTTCCTGAAGAAATTTTAACTAAATCTACCTATATCTATATACATGTGTTTTTAATCTCTCTCACACATACACATACAATGTACACACACACAAACACAACATACACCTGTTATGCAGAGAAAGAAGGGAAACAACAAGTACTTCAATTGTGCCATATTTGGAAGAGTAGTAATAAAATTCAACTTTGTTCTTGATAATGAAAGTAATTACCATTTATCTTCTTCATAGGCAACCTCAGTAAAACAGAACTTAGTCCTGGATTCCTGCAGATTTGTTAGAAAGACAGTATGTGTACTCCTGCCCACCCAAAGGAGACTGCAAATCTAAAAGTGCATGCAAGAATAGAGAATTGGTTGTCATATCCAGTCGTTTTTCAGGTAATGATAGGTTTGTGATGGAGTTGGCATGGAAACCAGTAACTTCCCTTAGATGCCAGTGTTCAAGGAATCAAGCAATCTTTGTGCTCCTGCTACCTTCATCTCTCCCTTCCTCTCTCCTTCTATCTTTCTCTACCTCTCTCCTCTTCCCTCTCTCTATTTCCTTTTCTCCTTCCCTCCTTCCTCTTAATTCCACACATTCCTTCATCTCCAGATCTTAGGGCAGAAGGAAGCTCAGATGTCCTCCTTCTGCAACTAGAGTCAGGCTATGTTGATTCAAAGTCTGGTACTATTAAACCTCTACTAGATGCTTTGGGTAAGAGTCTTAATATCTTAAAATTTAAGAGTAACTATTATTATTCCTTTACTTATTAAATAGAGATATTGATGATATTATTTTTCAAATTATTATTTTTTAATAAAAGTAAATTTAAAATTTTAACAGTACCTATCAAAAGTATACACTCTATCAATAATGCTACTTTGTATGTTATATTTTCAAACTTCAGATGAATAAAACTTTTACTCCAGTAGCCATAGAATGTCTTTATGAAAAGAGCAGTTATTTCCAAGACAGCAAATCTTATGTAGTTCCATGAGAAACCTTGTTTCTAGAAGTACTATTTGAGTAAAGCATAACTTTTCCTCAGATATTCAATGAATATCTCATATAAATAGGGAATTATTTTAATAGCTTATTTAAATAAAAATGGCATTGTGGTATGTCTCCATTTTTAAAAGTGTATTAACTATATCATACATTCCATAGAGAATTATGACACATACATAGTAGACAAGCGTACTGTTACATCTTTTATGGATAAGGTAAACATTCTAATATGACTACCTCAAAGGAGAATACAACATCACACACATACTGTACAGTAACACCTACTCTAATGGAAGAGAGGTAAGTAAAGGGAGGGAGGCACTTATGGCCAGGTGGCTTATCTTCTCACCATTCACAATGGGAACAATATTTCCAGAGATATGTGGGGTATGATATTTGGCACAAACAGATGAACTTCAGTGAGGAGCTTTAATGAGGATTAAAGAGTAATGAATGTCTAATAATGTAGAATTCTTATAACTGAAGCCAATAAGCATATATTTAGAATCTTCTACTTGCTAGTAAGGGTTAGTACTGCCGTTTTAAACAAAAGAGATAAGAAATGTTTTTATTTTTTAAGGCTAGGCATGGTGCTATATTACTATAATCTCTGCTACTCAGAAGACAAAGATGAAGAGGATCACAGTTTAAATTCAATACAAGTAAAAGTATCTTAACCAACAAGAAGTATGCATCTGGAAGCCATGGATATGGCAGCAGGGAAGAGGCAGATGATGGTTCACAGTCTGAGGCAAGCACTAAGCAAAAGTGTGAAACCGTATCTGAACAGCAATGGGAGAGAAAAATGGGCTAGAGGAAGTTTCTAATCAGATAGGAAATAAGTATTCATGTTCATAACATTTTATAGTCCTTAACAATTAAGACCAATATCTTCAGAATGGAAAATTCAAATCACCCTTAAATAATGGAAAGTTCAAATCAACCTCAAAACTTTAGAATTGCTTATATAATAATAACTACAAACCAGGTACTGTTATCCCATGCCTGTAACCCCAGCTCTACAGGAGGCTAAGACCAGGAGGATGGTTCCTTTCTGAAGGAAAGGCAGAAATGTCTCCAAATTTTTATCTCTAATTTAAAAAAACAAAGAGAAATACACTGGGGTATTATTTTTCATGTATCCAGATTGGCAAAATGCAACAGTTAAAGAGTATCTAATGTTTAGCATAGCTGGGTACATTCTAGAGGATTGTTTGGCATGAAAACATTAAATGTGAACTTCATACAACAATTTCACTCCTGGGGATTTATTCTACAGATGGCCTTCCATAATGCAGACTGATATAAATACAGTTACTAGTTGCAGCTTTCCTTGTAATAGCAAATATTTGGAAACAACTCAAAACATATCAATAGATAGACAGTTAATAATATTATAGGAGGTCTGGATTAATATCTCAGTGATAAAGCCCTATCCTAGTGTAGAAGACCATGGGTTCCATACCCACCAGCACAAAGTAATATTAATAATGATAGTAAGAAGAAGAAAAGGAAATCCTTACAAATAATAATATCTTGCAAATAATATTAGTATATAGCTACAGTAGGGTGCAAATTAGCAAAAGAAAAATTTCTCATGGTATATCAAACTCTCCAAGATGTATTAAGTAAAGAAGAAAAATAAAGAAAATTTGTGAAACATATTACATGTGTAATGTGTAATTTGCTTAAATTAATATTAGAAAGACATGTGTACAGCAAGAAATGACAGTCACCATGGTAGTGAGAATAACATCTGAATAAAGAAAGAAGTAAAGCCTCCTATGTAAAGCTTTGAATTGTTTAAGTTGAAGTTTATAACCTAGAAATATGTTACCTATTGAAAGAGTTGTGTATGTTTTAAGGACACATCAGTAAGTCCACATTAGTGAGAAAAACTAACATGTATTGACTTCTTATTTTGTCAACTATTTTGCTAGTTGGTCAGAGAGAGACTGTGCGTAGTTTACTATATAATTATATATCTTTTCTATAATTTAAATGTAATAGAAACTACAAGATAGATAATAACCTTGGTAATCAGGTCAAATAACAAATAGCTTCGGTGAAATAAAGATGCTGGAATTATAACTAATAATAGTACTAGTTACCTTTACATCAATTTAACATGTACTAGGTACAGTTCTAAACTTTTATCATATTTAATCCTCACACAAGCTTATGAGGTAGTTACAACATATTTTCATTTTACAAGGTGAAAATAAAGTTTTACTAAGTGTAAATGGAGACTTCACACACACTAACAATAGCAACTTAAAGGTTCAAACCTTGGAAAATCTAATTCTTCAGTACATAGTGGTAAACACTTTGCTACTTTCTTTTTTTTAATTTATTTTATTTTATGTGTGAACATACTGTACAGAGGGGTTACAATTACATGGGCAGGATAATGTGTACATTTCTTACCAAGCATTGCAGCCTCCTCCTTTGTTTACCCTTCACATCCCTTCCCAGCCTCCCCCCACCCACCCCCAGTCACAATCCTTCCCCCCCACCCCCCGCAGCAACATTGTAAAGCTAGTTTTCTACATGAAAACTTGTGCTTCTCATTGTTGCAACAGGTCCACCTGTATCCTTAGACGACTTGTTTTTCCCCATCTCCTCCACAAGTTATACTGACATCAAATATAGTGAAAGCAGGGGTTATACTGTGGGGGAGGGACATACAAAGCAACAAAGAAATAATCTTATAAATGCGTTAGAAACACATGCATGAACGAAAAAAACATTAAAATACATATTTAAGGGTTCATTTTCCTAACATCACATTATCTGACCTTTTCCGCTTGACTCATACATATATTAGATATTGCAAATAAGGGAAACCATGGGGCCTATGTTTCTTTGGGCATGGCTTACTTCGCTTAATAAAATTTTTTCTAAGTCTTCCATTTCCTAGCAAATGGGGCAATGTCATTCTTTCTGATGGAGGCATAGAATTCCATTGTGTATATATACCACATTTTCTTGATCCATTCATCTACTGAGGGGCATCTGGGTTGGTTCCATATCTTAGCTATGGTAAATAATGCTGCAATAAACATAGTTGGGCTGGTAGCTTTAGTATGGTCTTGTTTGTAAACATTTGGGTAAATGCCCAAAAGTGGGATTGCTAGGTATAGGGGAGTTCTATGTGGAGTCTTTTGAGGAACCTCCATACTGCTTTCCAGAGTGGTTGAACAAGTTTACATTCCCACCAACAATGAAGTAAGGTTCCCTTCTGTCCACATCCCCTCCAGCATCTGTTGTTGTTAGAGTTCTTGATTTTTGCCATTCTAACTGGAGTGAGGTGGTATCTCAATGTTGTTTTGATTTGCATTTCTTTTATGGCTAGGGAGGTGAGCATTTCTTCATGTGTCTATTGGCCATCCTTCTTCTTCGGAGAAGTTTCTCTTTAAGTCTATCGCCCACTTGTTTATTGGGCAGTTGTTTCTTTGAGGATTTGTTGTTGGGGGATTTAATTTTTTGAGTTCCAAGTATATTTTAGATATGACACCCTTGTCCGTTGTATGGCTAGTAAAGATCTTCTCCCAATCCGTGGGCTTTCTATTGATCTTGCTAGCTATGTCCTTTGCCATGCAGAAGCTCTGCAACTTTATGCAATCCCATTTGTCCAACCTTTCTTTGATGTGTTGTGTTTCTGGGTCTCTATTCAGAAAATTTCGGCCTGAGCCAAGAAGACCTAGGGTTTCTCCTATTCCATCCTGTAATGTTTTCAGAGTGTCTGCTTTGACTTCAAGGACTTTGATCCATTTGGAGTTTATTCTGGTGCAGGGTGATATATAAGGATCTAGCTTTAGTTTTCTACAAGTAGTTAACCAATTTTGCCAGCACCATTTACAGAAGAGGCTGTCTTTCTTCCATTCTATTGTTTTAGCTCCCTTATCGAAGATTAGATGGCTATAGGTCTGTAGGTACATTTCTGGGTTTTCAATTCTATTCCATTGGTCCTGAGGTCTGTTCTTATGCCAATACCAAGCTGTTTTGATTACTATGGCTTTATAGTAGAGATTGAAATTTGGTATTGATATTCCTCCAGCAGTGTTCTTTCCGTTGAGGAGCGTTTTTGCTATTCGGGGTCTTTTATTGTTCCATATGAATTTTTGGATTGCCTCTTCTATTTCCTTGAAGAATGAGCTTGGAATTTTGAAAGGTATCTCGTTGAATTTGTAGATAGCCTTGGGAATTATTGCCATTTTCACAATGTTAATCTTTCAAATCCAGGAGCATGGGAGGTTTTGCCATTTTTTAAGTTCTGTGTTGATTTCCTTTTTGAAGATTTTAAAGTTTTCATCATAGAGGTCCTTCACTTCTTTGGTTAAGTTAATTCCTAGGTATTTTATTTTTTGTGGGGCTATTACAAATGGAGTTGCTTTCCTAATTTCAGCCACACTTTTCTCGTTGTTGTCATACAGAAAGGCCATTGATTTTTGGGGGTTAATTTTATACCCTGCTACTTTGCCAAAGTTTTGAATCAACTTGAGTAATTTGGGTGTGGAGCCTATGGGATTCTTAAATACAAGATCATGTTGTCTGCAAAGAGGGAGAGTTTTATTTCTTCTTTCCCTATTTGGATCCCCTTTATGTCTGCATCTTGTCTTATTGCTGTAGCTAGGCATTCTAATACTAGATTGAAGAGAAGTGGAGAGAGTGGACATCCTTGTCTTGTTCCTGAGTTAAGAGGAAATGGCTTTAGTTTTTCACCATTGAGTATAATGCTGGCTGTAGGTTTGTCATATACAGCCTTTATTGTATTGAGGAATGTTCCATGGATTCCTAATTTTTCCAAAACCTTCATCATAAAGGGGTGTTGGATCTTGTCGAAAGCTTTTTCTGCATCTATTGAGATAACCATGTGGTTCTTATTCTTGCTCCTGTTGATGTGATGAATAATATTAATTGATTTGCGTATATTGAACCACCTTTGCATCCCTGAAATGAATCCTGTTTGATCGTGGTGTATGATTTTTTTGGATGAATTGTTGAAGTCGATTGGCCAAAATTTTGTTGAGAAGTTTTGCATCAATGTTCATCAAAGAAATGGGTCTATAGTTCTCTTTCTTTGATGAGTCCCTGCCTGGTTTTGGGATGAGGGTTATGATGGCTTCATAGAATGTGTTCGGTAGTGAGCTTTCTCTTTCAATTTCATTGAAGAGTTGAAGGAGTATTGGTGTGAGCTCAGCTTTGAAGGCCTTGTAGAATTCCGCTGTAAAACCATCTGGTCCTGGACTTTTCTTAGCTGGAAGGTCTCTTATTGCTGTTTCTATTTCAATGCTTGATATGGGCCTGTTAAGCTGGTTTAACTCATCTTGGTTTAGTTTTGACATGTCAGTATTTGCTAGGAAAAGGTCCATTTCTGTCAAGTTCTCAAACTTATTAGCATAAAGTTTTGAGAAGTATTCCCTTATAATGTTTTGAATCTTGGTTGTTTTCGTGGTGATGTTTCCATTCTCATCTCTGAGTTTATTTGTTTGGGTGTGTTCTCTTCTTTTTTGATAAGATTTGTTAAGGGTCTGTCATTTTGTTAATTTTTTCAAAGAACCAACTCTTTGTTTTGTTGATTCTTTCTATAGCTTTTTTGGATTCTAATTCATTTAATTCTGATTTAATTTTAATTATTTCTTTCGGTCTACTGGATTGGGGTTTATCTTGCTGCTCTTTTTCAAGGAGGTTTAGATGTGTCATTAGATTGTTGGATTCAGATATCTCCAATTTGTTGATGTAGGCGCTCAGAGCTATAAACTTGCCTCTGAGTACTGCCTTTGCTGTGTCCCAGAGGAGCTGGTAATTTGTGTGTTCACTTTTGTTGAATAGCATGAACATTTGAATTTCCTTTCTAATCTCTTCCATTACCCACTGGTGATTCAGCAGTGTGTTGTTCAGCCTCCATGTGATACCAGACTTTCTTTGGTGGCTTTTGGTGTTGAGTTCTAATTTTATTCCCTTGTGGTCAGTGAGAATGCAAGATATAACTTCAATGTTTCTGAATTTGGACAAGTTTGCTTTGTGGCCTAAAATGTGGTCTATTTTAGAAAATGTTCCATGTGCTGCTGAGAAAAATGTGTATTCTGATGCTGCTGGGTGAAATGTTCAGTAGATATCTGTTAAATCTAGTTGATCTATGCAGCTGTTTAGATCTGTAGTTTCTCTGTTGAGTTTTTGCCGAGTTGATCTATCTAGTGGGGAGAGTGGTGTGTTAAAATCCCCAACAATTAATGTCTTTGGATCTATATGGGATTTGAGGGAAAGTAGTGTTTCTTTGATAAATTTGGGTGCTCCATTATTTGGCGAGTAGATATTTAGAATTGTAATATCCTCCTGAAAGAGAGATCCATTAATTAGTATGTAGCTACCTTCTTTATCTCTTCTCACGAGTTTTAATTTGAAGTCTATTTTATCTGATATTAGGATTGCAACTCCCGCCTGTTTATGGGGGCCTTTTGCTTGGTAGATTTTGTCCAACCTTTAACATTGAAAATGTGTTTGTTTTTACGGGCAAGATGTGACTCCTGAAGGCAGCAGATAGAAGGGTATTGTTTTTTATCCAACTAGACAGTCTATGTCGCTTAATTGGAGAGTTTAGTCCGTTAACATTAAGAGAAAGGACTGAGAGGTATTTGGGAGTTCCTGCCATGTTATCCACCTTCTTGGGGGTTGCGAAAACTGGGTTCTTCCTATGGTTCTTGGATTCTCAGTTTGGGTGCAGTTTTTTGACCTTTATTGTGGTCTTGTTGGTTTTCTATGTGTAGGACATCTTTAAGAATCTTTTGTAGGGCTGGTTTGGTGGAGATGTATTGTTTCAATTTTTCTTTGCTGTGGAAGGTTTTTATTTGGCCTTCAGTTATGAAGGAGAGTTTAGCTGGGTACAGTATTCTTGGTTGATAGTTGTTTGTTTTTAGGGCATGGCATACATCGTTCCAGGCTCTTCTTGCTTTGATTGTCTCTGCTGAGAAATCTGAGGTGATTTGAATTGGTTTTCCTTTATAGGTGATTAATCTTTTCTCCTTGACAGCTTTAAGGCTCTTTTCCTTGGTCTGAGTTGATCCTGTGTGGATTATAATGTGACTGTGGGATGTCCTATTCTGGTCTGGTCTGTTTGTTTGAAGTTCTAAAAGTTTCTTGTATCTGAATAGGCCTATCTTTTTGTATGTTTGGGAAGTTCTCTGCTAGGATCCTGTTAAACAAATTTCCTAGACCATTGACTTCTGTTTCTAGGTGCTCCTCTACACCCATTATCCTTAGATTAGGCCTTCTGATGGTGTCTTCCACGTGTTGGATAGATCTATCATATTTCTTGGACTTGTCTTGGATGGTTGTATGTTCTTTCTCTATAATATCTAGGCTGTCTTCAATCCCTGAGATTCGATCTTCTGCATGGACTAACCTGCTGTCAAGACTTTCTACTTTGTTTTTTATCTCTTTTCCTTCTAATTGGTCAGCTCTGATGGCTTCAAGTTCTTTGTTGAAGCTTTGTTTTAGATCTTGTATGAACTTCTTTACTTCCTTAATTTGATGTTCAGTGTTTATTCTCAGATCACTTAGTTGATTGGTTATGGTTTCCTTGGACTCCGATTCCTCCTGTTGGGTTCCATTCAGCATTCCCTTTGTGGTCTCCCTGACTTCCTTCAGCTCTTTGTTATGGATTCCATGAACGCCTTTAGTGATCTTTGTGTATTCTCTTCCTTCTCTCTCAATTCCTCTATTACTCTTTGATAAGCTTCCTCCCGTTCGTGGGATTCCTGTAGTTCTCTTTGAGTGTTCTCAGCCTGTTCATGCCATTCCTGTCTTTCTCTTTGAGTATTCTCAAGCTGTTCATGCAAATCCTGTATCAGCTTTTGAGTAGCTTCCTTATGCTTATGATATTCCTGTATAAACTTTTGAAATGCCTCCTCTCTCTCCCTATCACGCTCATACAGAGACCTTTGTATGCTTTCAATCTTTTGATTTATCATGTTTGCCAGCAGTGTTTGTAGAGCTGTTTGGGAATTCTCCTCTGGATTATTCATTATCTGTTCTGTCCCCTGATTATCGGGATTGTGAATTGAGATACCCGGATTTGCCATTTTCCTTGTGTTTTTCCGGCTTACTCTGCCCATTTGAGATGAAAATAGCACCAGTTTTGTGCTAGAACACTATCTTAAGGCAAGCATCAACCCAAGTCTGAATTTGCACAGTCAATAGTCTACAGATACAATCTAGTTCAACAGATTCATCTATTCAACATCAAACAACTATACGCTAATGGGCTACTGACTGCAAAGAAGAATTTGGAAGACCAGAAATTATTAGGGTTCGGGAGAGATGTGGGTAAAAAAATAGGAATAGATTGATGTGGGGAGGCTCTGGGGGAGTTAACTAAGTCTTAATCTCAAAGCAGGAAATAGGTTGAGTAGGATGAAAGCAGAGAGAGAAAGAAAAAAGAAGAAAAAAAGAGAAAGGGAACAGGAAAAGAAAAGAGACCAGAAAAAATAGAAAGGTAGAAATTCATAAAAATTATGTAGATTCGATAACAATCTATTTAGATAAGAACGTGAATTTATTCAGAGAAGGGGAGGGATATAAAGTAGATGTGAAAAACTTAAAAATAAAAATGCTTAAAATATTATATACGTATAAAGAGGTAGTACTGCTATTAGGGAATTTACGTCTTAGAGGTTTTGACTTGTGTAATAAATTTGTGGATTAAGTGTGTACACAGTGGGGGATAGGGTCTAATAGTCAACTACATGTTTATCTGAGGGTGTGCAGGACAAGAATTAAGTAACATAAAGAAGAATGAAAGAGAGGAGAAGGTGAAAAAGATAAGAAAGGAAGAAGAAAAAGATGAGAAGTTCAGTAGAGCTAAACAAAAAACAAAGATAATTTAAAAAGAGAAAGAAGACCAAAAAAGAAAGCAAGAACGTACACTCCCGTATCCCCAAAATAAAAATTATAAGAGGAAAAGAAACTTTCTGGAAAACATTTTTTTATCAAAAAAGGCAAAGATTAAAGATTGAAAAAAGTTTTAGAAAAGAAACAAAATTTTTATATAAGGTACCAAAAATAAAAACTAAAAAACAAAAAACAAAAAACAAAAAACAAAACAAAACAAAAATTTCTTTGATTTTTTTTGGGGGGGAGGAGTGGGAAAAATCCTGTATCTCCCTTGTGTCCGTAACCTGCCTCTTGTTGGAGTCTCTGGTCTGCTTGTGGTCCTGTGTTTTGGTTGGTTTCTTAAGTCAGTTTGTTCAAACAGGCAGTAAAATGCTCTGCTTTACCCAGGATTTGGCGATCCTCCTCCCAGGCTAGTTCATTGGGAGACAGATCTGCTTTGAGTATCACAAAAGAGGGGGATGCAGTGATGAGGCTAGGTTCTGGTAGCTTTTCTGGGGCTGGTTTGTGAAAACCTCACAGAGCCCAGCCTGGAGCCATTCTCAGGGTTTCTGTTTACTGATTTTCAATTGCTTGTCAAGGCTGCTAGAGGGAGGGGCAGCCTCTGGCTCTGATTACCCAGTGAAGAAACCCACTCCTCGGGCTGGCGCCCGAGCTGGGTGACTTTTCCCTGGGTGGAGCTGAGTCTGGCAGGTCACTTCGCCGTTAAGTTCTTGTGACCTGCTAAATGACTCGTTTTATTCCAAGGCCTGGGTTGGAGCTAGCAGCTCCTCCGAGCTTTGTCGGTATCCAAGATGGAGATCACCGGTGCTGGGGGGGGAGGGGTGGCCTTCCCTCTTCTGCTCCCTGAGAAGGAGTGAGGACATCAGGCTTCTACTCACGCCGAGTCTTGGATCCTGGGTCGTCTCTGGTCTGTGACCTGCAGGATGAAGATGTCCTCTCCTTGTCAGTTCTTGCTGCTGTTGAGTAGAATCCGCTTGCCTGCTGTGTCTGGCTCCTTCATCCCGGACTCTCTGTTGCTCAGGTATGGCGGCTGCGCTCGCCCGCCACCGCCATAGCTGCCGCCGCCGCAGCAGCTGCTGGCAAGGGCTCAGAAGTGTCTCCTTGCCTGGGTTTCCTTCTCTGGCCAAACTCTCTGTCCTGTGATGATTCACTTGGTGTAATTCTCTGACTTAGGACTGTTCACTGCAACTCTAAAACTGCTTTCTATGCAAGAGCTAACTTAGACTCCAGCTTCTCCTCCGCCATCTTCCCGGACTCCTCCTTTGCTACTTTCTTAATACACAGTAAACTCCTTTATTTTTCCTCTGAGGCAGGTTTAGTTTGGGGTTGAACTGTAAATAATGATAGATCACCTTTGTTGATACATAATAACAAAAGTAAGAAATTATGAATCTTTATTTCTTTGCTTATTTAATAATGTCTCAAAATGTACCCTAGACTGGCATTAAACTCACTTTGTAATCAAGTCAGAATTCATGAATAATCCTTCTCCCTGAACCTCTCAGTTGTTGGGATTACAAGAACGTACATTGCACCTTACAAATGGACACCAAAATATTAATGTTCTCCAATGTGTTGAAAAAAGTCATTAAAAATAACAAATTTTCTTTCTTTCCTTCTTTCTTTTTTGTCTTTCATTTCTTTCCTTCTTCCTTTCTTTCTTTCTTCCTGTCTTCATTTCTTCCTTTCTTCTTTTCTTGTGCCAGTTCTGTAGCTTGAACTCAGGGCCTGGGTGCTGTACCTGAGGTTTTTTTGTTGTTTTGCTCAAGGCTAGCCTTCTAACAATTGCATCTGAGGTTGATTTCTGACTATAGTGGTGGTTAATCAGAGAGAAGAGTCTCACAGACTTTCTTTCTCCAGGCTGATCTCAAATCACATTCCTCAGATCTCAGCCTGCTAAGTAGCTAGAATTACAGTGTGAGTCAATGGGCACCTGGTATCTATGATTCTTTTTTAAAGCATATACTATGAACTGATGAAGATTTGGACTCTGAATGAAACAACATCAGTTTCTCAAGCAAGGCTATAGCTATACATGGTGGATGGCACATGCCTGTATGTCCAGCTACTAGAAAGAAGCAGAATGATCATGGGTTGAGTTGACCTTGGCAAACTTATGGAGAACCTCTCTCAAAAACAAAAATCAAATCAAAAAGGCTGAGATTATGGCTCAAGAAGTAGAGGTGATGCCTCACAAGTGTGAGACTCTGAGTTCTGGAGTTCAGTCCTCAATACTGCTAAACAAACAACATACAAATATAAAAATCAAGTCTGTCAGATTATCACTATGTGGCCATTTGGAACTTCATGCTCCTCCTTTGTCAAGAGGAAATGATCTCTTGGGTTTATCATTGCTTTACATTGCACTATTCCAAAATTCAGCAAGTGTGGCTAACTGACATTACAGTAAGCTGACACTATAGAAGAACCTTTCCTAGCATATTTTTCTACAATGTCCCAAAAAGGGCCTACTAAGTTTACAGCACCTTTAGAAAAGCAAATCCTAAAGGCACAGGGTCATAGAACCACATGGCTCCTTAAACTGTGAAGCAGAGGAATTTTTCCTTCATTCTCCCAAGTGATTTCTAAGAGACTAGAATGGTGTGAAAGGTCAAAGCTGAGCCAGCCAGCAGCAAAAGATTGAATTGTAATTCTGCATCCAGGTGGGAGAGAAAGCTATGAATTAGTTCCCCTTAGCTCTGCATTTTCTACTCTGCCAAGTGACCTTACTGAAGATAGAGGTAGGCAACTTAAGGCTTACACTATTTAATCCCATATATATATATATATATATATATATATATATATATATATATACATATATATATAATAGCATACATATATGTGTTCATTGGCTATTTATAATATAAAAAACACTTCCATTTTAAATTTAGAATAGCAAAGCTGCATTTTAGATGCTTAAAATTTTTATCGTGTGTGTGTGTGTGTGTGTGTGTGTGTGTGTGTGTGTGTGTGTGTGTAACCATAGAATATAGCCTTCAATTTCATTTCAGAACCGTTAATTAAATTCCCAGATCTAAAGATTTAAATGTCTGTTCCAGTCAGCTGCCAAGTGATGACAGACACATATAGAGACAAGAGTTTAAAATGGGATTGCATGGTCACAGCCAGAGCTTAATGTCTGTGCTGAGTAGGTTGCTGAATACAGCCATCTCAGCAGACTGCAGCTTAACTGCCAATGCCTGACAGAAAGACTGATTTTGTTAAAGGCAGCTCAGTGTTTTAGGAGATTGCATTGGATTGGATTTGTAAAATATCTGCAGCATCCTTACATTTGAATTATAAGGTTTTATTGAAGAAGTTCATTTTGAATTCGTTCCAAAAAGACCCTATGTATGTATAAAGCACTTCAAGAATCATTCTGTTCCTAAGTACTCATAGAAAGAAGTATACAAGCCTCTGAATCTATACCTACCATTTAAAAGAAAAATCTAGCAGTCATTATCCTGAAAGTGACCCTTACGTCGAATAAATGAATGGTCTTATTTTATATATTTAAAAGCATCTGATGACAACAGTTGAAAATAAGAGAGAAAAATCCATTATCTTGATAGCATTTCAAATATAACTTTAGGAGTTAAATTTGGCTTTTCTCATCAGTAGTTAAAATCAATACAAACTGGAACAATCATTTCAGTCCTTAGAGACAATAAGAAATTAGATATTAGAACTTTTATAAACAGGAAGGGACCAAAGAGGGATGAATATGAAATAAAGTTGTTCAATATCATCTGTTCAAATCCTGATTTTAATATTTGTGTGACCTTAGGAAACTAATAAGTTCTTATCTGAACCATTAGTTGAATCATGCCTACATCTCCAAGCTAAATTAAATGTGAAAGCAATATGTATGGTGTCTGGCACTCAGAGGACAATCACCAGACAGTGGCTGAATCTAGAATCTTAACACATTCATCTCATACCCATGATATGTCCTTGGGTACCCTTACCTGTACAATCTTTGATTCTCTAAAGTATTAGTGTACAGGAAGTTTCCTTTTGCAGGCATTCCTAGCCACTTTTCTGAGTTCTAAATTATAATTCTTGACAAAAATATATAAGAAAAAAGCAATTTATATTAAGATTGTTATTATTGTCATTATTGTACCACTTGAGCACAACAGGATCACAGAGAAGTAAGTATGATATCTTGTCTAACCCCTTTCTCACTTTCTGTGACAAACTGACCAGTTTGCAGATATATTCACTCCTTTCATTACTTAGAGACATGTCATCCTTTGCTTTTGGTTCTGTATTCTAGATTAATATGATGAGGCAATTTTAGCCCATAAATCTAAGTTTAGATGGTTAGTCATAGACGTAAATGACTAGGAACCTTTATTACATACTCCTTTCAACACTAAAAGTTGCTTTATTAGCAATACAGCTAACATATTTATGGCTGCCTGGCTGACTCCTTCACCTGGTAAGAATTCAGTAGAAGAGACTGATGCTAGTTATTGATTCCTTAAAAGCTCAGTAATAGATAAAGAGTAAATCTCAGAGTTCAAACACATCCATATCACTACAGGAGAGCATCTGTACTGCACATAGAAATGTGAAGGATGACACTCTACTGTGTGAAAAGGAGTGATGAAGGGTCTCCTGTAGCAAAATTCCTGTGTGTGTAAAATGGAAATCATCACTATATATTGTTCTTCCTTTTCCATTATGTCATGATTCCTTATAGGGCCAGGGGAGAGCATCAGCACAGTCACAATTTCTACAAATACAGAAGAAATACACACAGAATTAAAGATGGAAAGGCTTTTAGACAGTCCTACCTAGAAGTTGAATAGATTATTAGACAATAAATGGAAGGTTTTCTGTAGTGAAAGAGTAGGAACTTGACCCACCAACTAAGAGTAATGATTCAACCCCTAGACTTTAAGATTATGTCCAGCGGTAGTTTCAGGTTATTTTATTACCATTATTTCTTTTTATAGACTAGTAGCTATCTTAACTCTTATTTTTTTTTACTTAGAGTGTGTGTTTTTGTATGTGAGAGAGAAAAAAGTGTGTGTGTGTGTGTGTGTGTGTGTGTGTGTGTGTGTGTGTGTGTGTGTGTGTGTGTGTGTGTTGGAGATTAAATCCAGAAGCTCAGGCATTCTGCTCAAATTAATTTCATCATTCATTTCGCAGGAAATGAAGAGACTTGTTTGTCCATTCTCACATAAAAATCAAAGTAACAGCAGTGTAGTATTAAAAACAAAAATGGACTTCCTTAAAAATGCTGAGGAAAGTGATTAACCCAACTGCATAATGGACTTTTTTAGAGAAAATGAAAATGAGCCCTCAACAAATGACAGGTTTTTCAGCAGTACCCAAAATAATGAGTAAAGTGTATTTTTTCCTGTGGCCTAGAAATTTTCATGTATTAACAGCACGAGTCAAAAACAAAGTCACAAATGCACATGATCTGCAGATTATTGCCTTTCTGAAGGTAATTAAAAGGGGACTAAATCTGATCAATTTATCTGACAGTGGTAATTATCTTACAGAAAAAAGGAGATACTGATACTCCACTACATGAACATCATGTACATTATCATCTTTTGGATAACTTCATTCAGTCAGAAAACTGCTTTTTGAAAATTCACTTGAGAAGGTAGAAGATGACTGATTAGAGAAACCCAGTTCTTTGCTGCATCTTTACAAGATTGAAACAAAGCATCAGGTGCTTGGGTAAAGGGAGTATGTGTAACATGAAAAGGCATGGTGCTACACTAATAAACTAAATATGGGCCAGATAAGACCTAGAAAAAAGGAAAGAATCCTAACATTGAGTTATTGGAAACACAGTTAAAGAAAGGGCAAATCTACCTGAATGGTGCTTTAAGTAAAACTAAGAAGGATAGTGTTGGTGAGTACCACATGTACATGGCACTTTGTAGAACTTTACTTAAGATTGAAGATACAGGATCTGGAAGTAAGCAGATACTGGACAAGTTCCCCTTTGTTCTTCCTGGCTTACTAAATGGCATCTTGACGATAAATCATCTTAGGAAAAATCTCACCAGCCAAACCTTACTGCTGATGTGATCGAAGTCTCCATTTTTATTTCTTCAAGTCCTAATAACCTTTCCTTCTGCACAAGTTAACCAGTAACGAATATCCAATATATTAGTATGGACCCAGGAAACTGGTTATGACTTTGATACAGATTCATGTCCACAGTGTTCTATGGTGAGACATATGGGTTGTGCTACAGGAAGATGCATTTTTGGAATAGTGGCTCAAATTGTGTGAAGTTGAACAAGACTAGATTGTGTGTACATATTGCCAGGGGCTTGGACAGAGATGAGTGAGACTAGGGCAGACAGGATGGTTGAGTGCCTGAGCTCTATTTCTCTTCCAGTGCAGATTGTTTAGAATGGGTCATCTTCTCCACAGTCAGAGACACTTGGTGGCAATAAAAGCCACCACTTTCATGAGCATTTCTTTTATAAATATATACTGGTAGGTACCTCTGGTACAAACAGGCAACCAAATGAACAGACCACAGAGAAATAGTTCCTGTGCTTTCTTCCTTGACACCACAACTTCCAAATCCTTGGTATGTATTGAGTTGAGCAACAGTCACTGCTTTAGCCCATGCTACTCTGGTAAGCCAAGGCAGGATTCAGCCATTTATTTAGCCTGTTTGAATATAACAGAGAAAGCAATTCACAAACAGCTTTCATATATCTACTCAACTTCAAAATCAGAAGGTAGGAAAAAGGTAAATATTTTCATCCTCCATCTCTTCATCAAATTGGAGTTACTAATTTGTCTGTTTTTAAAATGCTTTTCTTTATATTTGTGTTCCTGACTAGTATTTCTTGTACTTATCCTATCTACTCCTTCTGTCATCCTTTATCTTGCCTCTTCTCTTTTTTTGTCCTTTCCCAAATCTGTTTTTGTTACTTCTTATGAATAATTTTACCTAACTTTTGCTCCTTTCTTGGGGATGAAGTTGGTTCAGATATTTTTACCTAATATTTAAATATCTGGCTTGTTTCTGTGTTTTTGTTGTTGTGGTTGTTTTTACCAACCTAATCTTTTTCCTTCAGTAGAAGTAGAGACTAAGATGTTAAGAAAAGGTTTTATATCAAGAATGGTATGAAACCCATCCCTCACCCATATTAAAACAATAGAGATATCCATTATAGCAAAGACATAAGTCATAAAATAGAAACACAAGAAATGTAAAATCCCAAGTCAACTTGACTTCTCTAAATATTCATAAGACTTTAGTAACTGAACCCAAAGACATTTAAATGCCAAAGAATTTAATTGTGTAAAAATGATTAGTGACTTCAAAGAAAATGCAATAAAGAAGTCAAATTAATGAATTAAAAAGGAATTTCAGCAGGAATAGAGATTGTGGGAAAAACTCCAAAATGATCCATAAATCAAAATAAAACAAAATAAAAATCATCATCAATAGATTAAATCAAGCACAAGAAAGTATATAAAAGTCTGAAAATGAGGTGGAGGAATCACTCTAATAAACATAATCACACATTTTCAGAATTCTGATGTATTACCATATCTATGAATCATTGCTGTGGAGGAAGCAGTATGGATGTAAACCAAAGATATGTAAATCATTGTAAATATAATTATAGCAAAAAAGTCCCAAATTTAGGAGAACATAGGATAGTAAACTACTGAATATATTCAGAACTCCAAATAAACAAGATGAGAAAAGAACCCATATCATATTATAGTTGGAATGGTAGTAATACAGAAGAAAGAAAGAAATTTAAAATCTGCAAGTTAGAAAATACCAAGTTATTTACAAAAGCAATGCAATCAGAATACAGGCAGATTGCTCAGTATAAACCATAAGTCAAGAGAGCATGAGATAATTTATTTCAGTTCCTGAAAATGAAAAACTACCAGACAAGATTACAATATCCAGAAAAGTTATCCTTTAAAATTAGTGAGGAAATAAAGACTCTTCAAGATAAGCACAAAGTAAATGAATCCATGACCAGTCAGACACTTTGAAGAGTGCCATAACAGAAAAGTAACAAAGATATTCATAAGTACAAGAGTACAGGTTAGAATAAGTATCACTAGAAGATTTTGTATCTTTTGTATGTTCTTTCCATGATATAACCCCCATTGTCACTGTATTTGATTCCGGTGCCCTGCATCATATATATATATATATATATATATATATATATATATATATATATATATATATATATTTCTAATTTGGAGAGGGGTAGGGAAATAACAAATTGCTGAAACACGGATACAGGTTGACCCATTGTAACAATGAGACATACAAGAGCCTATGTTGAAAGGAGAAGGGAGGAGTTGAGGAAGTGGAGAGGGAAGGATAGAAGGGGAAAAGCAAAGGTGGGGGTAACAATGCATGAAAGGAAATGTACTCATTACTCATGTAACTCTAAATCCTCTGTACAGTATCTTTACAATAAAAAAAGAGAAATGGAGGAAAATCAAATATTCTCAACTCTGTAAACCAGAGAAAGCTCTAAAATGAGTAAGGAGAAATAGGAGAACAGAGTATAGAAATTTGCATTTACTTCTCATTAATCATAAATCTAAATGTTAACTCTCTAAAAATTCTGACTAGCATAAACAGGATGACTCTATATCAGTAACCAATATCTACAGAATATTCTATCTAAAAGGTGCAGAATAGACATTTCTTCTCAGTAACTCTAAGAAATATCTCCAAAATAGATCCCAGTTTAAGTCATAAGTAAATCTCAGTAAAAGTCTATTTTTCTTGTACCTTAAAAATCACAATAAAATGAAATTAAAAAGTAAAACCAGTAGAAGCTACAGATACTTCACAAACACATGGAGATTGAATAGTTTACATCAATGAGAAAATCAGGTAGGAAAAAAAAGTAAATTCCTAGAACTAAATAAAAAAAAACATAATCTAGCAGACCATTTGGGATACAGTAAAAACTATGCTAAGAGGAAAGTTAAAAGCTATCTGTGCCCACCTGAAAATGGATGATACCAAATAAGTTACAAGATGATATTTGCACAGGTCTTAGGAAGAACTAATCAAACCCCATATCAACAATCCTAGTGAGAGTGCCAGTGATTCATGCCTATAATTTTAGCAAGTAAGGAAGCTGAAAGATACTTGTTCAAAGCTAACCCCAGGAAAGTTGAAACTCTTATCTCCAATTAACCACCCAAAAGCCACAAGTAGACTTGTTGCTCCAGTTGTAGAGAATTAGCCATGAGCAAAAAAGCTTTAAGACAATGCCCAGGCCCTGAGCTCAAGCCCCAAGTAGTAAGCTAGATATTAAAATTGACATGAAATGTAAACATGTTAAGGAATCAGATGACACATGCCCAAATTCCTGTCCTAATAACAGGAAAAGCATAAAGCTAAATAAATGCAAATATGTAGTGGAAATAGGAAGAAAGCTGCTCAGCTGAACAAAAACTATGATTTGGCTGTCACACAAGGAATAGGATTCCCTGTTAAATTTGAATTTCAGACTAACAACTAATGTCATTTTAATGTACATATGGTTCAAGAGATATTGTTTTATCTGTAACTAAATAATTATGTTTGACTCTACTACAATGCCATAGTAATCAAAACAGCTCGGTACTGGCAGAAGAAGAGCCCTCAGGACCAATGGAATAGAATTGAAAACACAGAAATGAACCCACAGACCTATAGCCACCTAATCTTCTATAAGGGTACTAAAAAAATAGAATGGAAGAAAGACAGCCTCTTCAGTAAATGGTGCTGGCAAAATTAGTTAATCACTTGTAGAAAACTAAAACTCCATCCTTATATATCACCCTGCACCAGAATTAATTCCAAATGGATCAAAGACCTCAGAGTCAAAGCAGACACTCTGTAAACATTACAGGAAGGATTAGGAGAAACCCTAGGTCTCCTTGGCACAGGCCAAATTTTTCTTAATAAAGACCCAGAAACACAACAAATCAAAGAAAGGTTGGACAAATTGGATTGCATGAAATTGCAGAGCTTCTGCATGGCAAAGGACATAGCTAGCAAAATCAGTAGAAAGCCCATGGATTGGGAGAAGATTTTTCACTAGGCATACAATGGACAAGGGTCTCATATCTAAAATATACTTGGAACTCAAAAAAAGTGAATACCCCAACAACAAATCCTCAAAGAAACAACTGCCCAATAACTAAGTGGGCTAAAGACTTAAAGAGAAACTTCTCTGAAGAAGAAATAAGAATAGCCAATAGGCACATGTAGAAATGCTCAACCTCTCTAGCCATAAAAGAAATGCAAATCAAAACAACATTGAGATTCCACCTCACCCAGGTTAGAATGGTGATAATCAAGAACACTAATAAAAAACAGATACTTGAAGGAATGGGGCAAGAAGGGAACCCTACTGCATTTTTGGTGGGAGTGTAACCTTGTTCAACGACTTTGGAAAGTAGTATGGAAGTTCCTCAAAAGACTCCACATAGAGCTCCCCTATGACCCAGCAATCCCACTTTTGGGCATTTACCAAATGATCACAAACAAGACCATACTAAAGCTACCAGCACAACTATGTTTATCACAGCATTATTTACCATAGCTAAGATATGGAACGAACCCAGATGTCCCTCAGTAGATGAATGGATCAAGAAAATGGAATTCTATACCTCCATCAGAAAGAATGACATTGCCCCATTTGTTAGAAATGGAAAGACTTGGAAAAAAATTATATTAAGTGAAGTAAGCCAGGCCCAATGAAACACAGGTCCCATGTGTTCCCTTATTTTCAATAACTAGTATGTGTCTGGGACAAGCAGAAAGACCAGATAAGATGATGTTAAGCAAATGAACCCCAAGATAAGGACACAAGTGGTTTTTTCTTTCTTGCTATTGTTCCTAATGTATTTATAAGGTACCATGTTTTTTTTGTTACTTTGTATATCCCTCCCCCATATATAACCCCTGTTTTTACTGTATTTGATGGTGGTATAATTTGGAGAGTGGAATGGAAAAAATAAATTGTTTAAATAGGGATACAGACTGACCCATTGCAACAATGACATATACAAGATACTATGTCTAAAAACAAACTTTACAATTTAGTGGGAGGCAGAGGGGTATGTAGTTGGGGAGATGGGAGGGAAGGGATGGTAGGAGAAAAACAAAGGAGGAGGCAACAATGATTAATAAGAAATGTACTTATTACCTTGCTCATGTGACTGTAACCCCTCTGTACAGTATTTTCACAATAAAAACTTATTAAAAATAAATAAATAAATAATTATGTTTGATATTTAATAGTACATTTGATGTATTTTAGACATTTATTTTATTTTCAAAGTCTCATTATTAAAGTAAGTCATTCATTAAAAAAGAAAAGAAAAAAGAGAAGAGAAGCTACTCAGGAAGCTGAGATATAAGGGTTTCAGTTCAAAGCTAGCCTGGGCAAGAAAGTTTGTGAGATTTATCTCCAAATAATTACCAAAAGGCCAGAAGTAGAGCTGTGGCTCAAGTGTTAGAGTACTAGCCTTGAACAAAAGAGCTCAGGGATAGTGCACAGGCCCTGAGTTAAAGCCACTGAACTTGCACAAGGAAGGAAGGAAAGGAGGGAGGGAAGGAGGGAAGGAGGAAAGGAGGGAAAGAGAAAGAGCGAACTGAAATTATTCATAGACATTCACAAAGGTATGGAGGGAAAACACATAAGAACAGTGGTACTGATTCCACTATGTTATGCTTTATCCCAAAGACAGTATATACTAAGAACAAAAAAGTCATTGAAGGGCAACATTCATTTAATTGAGTACAGCTGCAAGCATAGACATACAGCTCCTCTCCCCTCATGCTTCACCAAGGTGATTGTTTACGATAGCAGTAGTGGGTCTCGGATTTGTTAACAGAGGCAAAACTATAGGCACTTTCCAGCTTTCCATCGTGCTTTCCTTTCTCATTTAAGAAAACAGAGACCTGGGGCTGGGAAAGTGACTAAGTGGTAAAGCGCTTGCCTTGCAGGCATGTGGTCCTAGGTTCGATTCTTCAGCACCACATTAGCAAAAAGAAGAAAACAGAGACCGGTGTACCATTTATATGTGTAGTGTACCTAAGGTACCCTTACAAACAATAGGAGGAAAACACAGGTACTCAATCAAATATGAAATCTTAAATACAAATATAAGCCCTAAATGAAGAATCAGTAAGATTTTGAAGAAATTCACAGCTATTAGGGACAACAATGCAGGAAGCAGAAAAATTAGCACCTGTGAGACAAAAAGATTTAATATAAGGGACAGAAAAAGATTGATAACTGTTTTTCCCAGAGTGATGTGAGAAAAGATTTTATTCAAAAATATGAAAGAAGAATCATGGTAGAATTAAAAACCTACATGGTCAAAGGTAAAGGCAAGTGAGAAAATTCTCTGATAAAGAGAAAGAGAAGAGAGTGGAAGGTATAAAAGGAGAGATAGTTCACGATGTTGAAAGACACACCTAAAAGTTCCTATGATATGTCAATAAAGTTCTGAAAAGAGAAAATAGGCAAACAATATATAATTTTCAAAACTTTCTTAAAGAAGAAAGATAAGGCTACTCAGACTACACATTCATCTAAAAGTCAACAGAGACCAACACAGGGACACAAATAGAAACAAATACACACATGCACACATGTTTCAAAAGAAAAGTGTTTATTTTTGAGTTTGACACTAGTGACTCATGCTTGTAATCCCACCTACTTGGGAGCTGAGATCTGAGATTACAGTTCAGAACTAGCAGGGCAGAAAGTTCATGAGTCTTATCTCCAATTAACCAACCAAAAGTCAAATGGAGCTGTGGCTCAAGTGGTAGAGCACCTACCCTGGGTTAAAAAGCTAATGGACAGCACCCAGGCTCTGAATTACAGCTCCATATATATATATATATATATATATATATATCATATATATATATATATCATATATATATATATTCCAAGTTTAAAATATAGCCAAAATGTCATTCAAAGGATAAATTAAAATATGCTTATATCTGCACATCATTTTGTATTGCCATATTTTGTAATTCATTTACCACTTTTGAAAAAAATGCTAAAAGAAGCCATCACATATAAAACACCAATCCAAGAGAAAATAAAATCATAGCTTAACAAATAAATTAGAAAATTATATCTTCTCTTCCTCCTCTCCCTCCCTCCCTCCCTCCTTCCCTCCCTCCCTCTCTTTGTGTCTCTCTCTGTCTCTCTCTGTCTCTGTCTCTCTGTCTCTCTGTCTCTCTGTCTCTCTCTGTCTCTGTCTCTCTCTCTCTCTCTTGTGCGGTTGAACTCAGGGCCTACATGCTGACCCTGAGCTTTTGTGCTCATGGTTATGAATCTCACATGAAACAGAGCTCCACTTCCAGATTTTTCGGTGGCTAATAGAAGAAAAGAATCTCACATATTTTCCTTCTCAGGTTGGCTTTGAACCTCAATTCTCAGATCTTAGCTTCCTGTGTAGCTAGGAAGTGAAAGCCACTGAAACTTGGCTATGGCTAATTCTTAACAATTTATAAATGATATTCTAAATGATAACATACATAGAATCTAAGCATGCACATGTCTTTTTTCATAGTTCCAGAAGTAAGTAATACCAGATATTTTTAAATGCTGAGGAAAGTTAAAAATGTTAATCACTTATAAGAAAGCACTAGAAACAATATTCAAATTAAATAAACATATTGTGGAGACTTCCATCACAGAGGAAATGGGCAGAAAAATCAATCTGATAAAGGTAGCAAAGGAGAATAGTAAAAATATGTAAGCATAACTACTTTAAAAGTGGAAAGAGTCTACTTATTATATATTATTATAAATAATTACATAAGATATAAAATATATGTAATACATTCAATATTGTATATATTTATATATCAGCAGAGTATTAAAATCAGTGAATCTGGACAATGTTATTGATACTACTCCTGGAATTCCTGAGTTGAATCCTTCCCATAGCAAGTGTTGCTGTCCTTCTCCTTCGATTCCCAAAGTTTTCTCTAGCTTTTCAGGAGCTTGCTCAGCCTAATTCTACCTAAGTCTGAAAGGGATGAGGAGTTAGGTTCTCAGAGACATCTTTCAAACCCTGAAAGACTAGATTTGTTACTTGAGCCTGATAAAGCTATTATGAAGAAAAAAAGCAAAGAAAGTAAACAAGACAGAAAGAGAGGAGAAGAACAAGACACATCAGTGATCAAAATATCTTCAATTAATATTTGGGGATGAACTTATTATATAGATAAATTTAAACATATCAATAGAAAACATACTGTGTAATAGTTGGAATATCATAGTATGGAGCTTGATATCTAACATGAAATTGTGTCCTTTTTTCTATTATGTACAGCACATAAGAAATGAACAAAAGCTGTACTTTTGGGAGGGAATATAGAATACATAAGAAAGCTAATACTTTAGTAGATCCAAATAATTAAAAAATCAGAAATCACAATTAAAAATATCACTGAGACATGTAAAATGAAATAAAGGTAGGCAACAAATTAGATAAGTTCAAATATAACATGTTGGAATATCATGGTAGTACTGTTTCTAATTCTAGAAATCTCTTAAATAATTCCTACTCAGGACTCTCTCAGACTCTTGTTTCTTCTCTGTAAGTCTCCTCTTCACGCACTGTATGTAGCAAGAGGTAGTTTCTTCAGTACACATGGAGTCCTTTTCAAATAGTAAGAACTACTGAGCAAAGTGGACTCATAAAGATTCTCCTTTGCTCACTTCTCACATCCAAGGTCTGATAGGGAATTCTGAGAACATTTAGGTTTGTTGGTTTGTTGGCAAGCATCACCCTGGAATCATGTGCTTATCCTGCTGTGAGAATGGTCTTCTTTAAAACATTCCCTCCACACTGCAATGAAATGCACACCATAAAAGACATGACAGCTAAGTCCATAGCTGAAACCCAGGAATTTATCAGCAAAGGTCAGACTGTCATTTGCATTTACTTATTTCCATAATGTTTGCTCATGATTAATAATAATAGCTACTTAGAAGTAAGTATCCTTTGGTCTCAGCAAGGTGCATATGTTGGGTAAATGTGGCCTGAAATATATACATCTTGAATCTATTTTTAAAAACTCAGCTAACTTTGCTTACTAACAATCTTAAAATTCTCCCAGAGCCTACTATTCTGACCTTTCTTTTTCAAGGACTTCTTTCGTTGGTTGTATGATATAATCCATATTGCAAGTATGTACCTTTGTAAGTTTTATGCATTCCTATGCATCAAGAAGTCCACTTATTTCTAAAAACTCTATCAGAAGTACAAACTTTCCTCTCTTCTCCATCACTTTCTTCACCAAATTCTGTTTGTAAGGAGTATGAATGGTTAGTAATATTTTATATTTAATTATTTTTTGAATTTGAAATATCTGCATACTGGGGTTTAATATTACCATGTTTATTATTTGTGTATTCCCCAAGTTTAGTAATGCTTCACCAGCTTTGTATGACTTATGGGACAATCTAAATTTTATTCTAAACTTTGTCTTTATGTTGATATACTACCAAAATATTCTACTAGAAGTATTCTAAAATAAGATGTATTACTTATTATTTTAGAGTAATATTACTAAATATAAAAAATTTAAATAGTTTAAATGTCTTACTTCTTTCTATTTAATGTTACAATTAAAGTAGTGTACTTCATTTGTACTTTATGCTAAATCCACAATTTTTCAAAATCATTTTCAACTCAGAAAAACAGATAACAATAACAACCAAAAAACAATTTTCAGAAATGAAGGAAGGATATTTTTTTCTTGAGTCTTTCAGACGAGGAAACTAAGAAACCAGGAGTTTATTGACTCATTTCATGTTATATCTCTAGCTAATAAAAGAGCCGAGAATCTAGCCCCCTGAGTCTCATTGCCGTTTCTCTCCAATGTCCTTCTGAACAGTTTATGTTCCCTACTTTCTTTTATTTGCTTCATCATACCCACTCTATAATGAGATTTTAAAGAAAGAAACTAGTCTACTTTTATTACATTTCCCTATATAGCTGTAACCCCAAACACTAAGAATTCAATGCATGTCAACTTACTGAATATCTATGACCCTGCAAAAAAAACAAAATGCTTTTTCAAGAGGTAGAAAGCATAAAGACAAGAGTGGTGGTTACAGGCTGGTACAGAGTTAACTATAAGACACTCAATAAAGAACAATTTTATAGAAGTAATTCTCAGGTATTAAAGGCAATTACCAAAAAGAAAATCTTCCCATATATCACTGACAATGGGATGGGTAAGACTAGGATAATTTAATGCAAGTCAAAAATGGTCTCAATGAGTTGAGTTCTGGTGGGCTTTGGGAAAATTTCCTTACCTGACTTGAATGTTTCTATGAAAACTGAATGTCTGATGGAGTTACTATGCTCTGCAAAATCTTCGTATGATTCATCAGTTTCCCCAAATTTTATTTTCTTATCTCCAATGCCCTACAAAAGGAAAAAGCTAATTCTCCAAACATATCATCAGTCAATTAGACACAGTAATTAATAAGGTCTGGTAGTATGTGACTAGGCTTTGAAAAATATTTCTGACAGTATAAAGGTCTTTCCTTAGCTATAGCATGTTACTTAAAAAAGACATTTGTCAAAACATTTTTGTTCTCAAATATTAAATCTAAATGCTGGAAATTGACCAATTTTATCCAATTTAACTAGTAGATAATAAAACTGTGACTGCATAATTATGAAATACCCCTAATTTTTTCACCAGGACTGAGAATTGAAATCAGGGCATCACACTTGCATTTGCCTTTTAGTTTATTTTTCTGATAGGATGTCATGCTAAATTTGCCCAAATTGACCTTGAACCTTAATCATCCAATCTCTACATCTCAAATAGCTGGTATTACTTTGACATGTGATTTGCAGAATATTTTCCTTTACATAACATAAAAATTTAATTACAAATGGATATTTTTGTTGTTTCATTACCTTTACCCAAAACATTATCATATTGCTTTCAAGTTAGTGACATAATATGTTCAATAAATGTAACAAAGCAGCCTTGTGCTAGGAGGAATTCAGTGTGATTTTAAAAAATTGCATTCCATTCACATATTCAAATACACAAAGATTCCCTCATAATTTTCAAGTAACCTAAATTTCTATTTAAAGTTACCAAAGGATTTTATGCTACAATTTCTTTATTTTATTTTATTGTAAAGATGCTGTACAGAGGGGTTATAGTTACATGAGTAAGATAATGAATATATTTCTAGTTGAGCATTCCTTTCCTCATAAGATAGAAGCATCAAGTATAAATACCTAGACTGACTAATTCAATTAATGACTTTCTGAGGCAAACATACTGGCAGCTTTGTTTACTGCAGGGCGTGGAAAACAGATTTCAAAGAATGACATTACCCCATTTGTTAGGAAATGGAAAGACTTGGAAAAAAATATATTAAGTGAAGTAAGCCAGGCCCAAAGAAACACAGGTCCCAAGTTTTCTCTTGTATGTCTGAGTCAAACAGAAAAGGTTAAATAAGTTGCTGTTAGGGAAATGGACCCCAAGATAAGTATCCAAATGTTTTTTTTTCTTTCATGCAATTGTTTCTAATATCTTTATAAGATTATTTCTTTGTTGCTTTGTATGTCCCTCCCCCATGGTCTAACCCCTGTTTTCACTGTATTTGATGTTGGTATAATTTTTGGAGGGGAAAGGAAAAACAAATTGTTTTCACTGTATTTGATGTTGGTATAATTTTTGGAGGAGAAAGGAAAAACAAATTGTTTAGATATGGATACAGGTGGACCCATTGCAATAAAGAGATGTACAAGTCATTATGTTGAAAAACGAACTTTAACTTAAAGAGAAACTTATCTGAAGAGGAAAGAAGGATGGCCAATAGACACATGAAGAAATGCTCAACCTCCCTAGCCATAAAAGAAATGCAAATCAAAACAACATTGAGATACCACCTCACCCCAGTTAGAATGGCTATAATCAAGAACTCTAAAAACAACAAATGTTGAAGGGGATGTGGACAGAAGGGAACCTCACTGCATTGTTGGTGGGAATGTAAACTTGTTCAACCACTTTGGAAAGTAGTTTGGAGGTTCCTCACTAGACTCCACATAGAGCTCCGCTATGACCCAGTAATCCCATTTTTGAGCATTTACTCAAATGTTCCCAAACAAGAACATACTAAAGCTATCAGCACGACTATGTTTATTGCAGCATTATTTACCATAGCTAAGATCTGGAACCAACCCAGATGCCCCTCAGTAGATTAATGGATCAAGAAAATGTGGTATATATACACAATGGAATTCTATGCCTCCATCAGAAAGAATGAAATTGTCCCATTTGTTAGGAAATGGAAAGACTTGGAAAAAATTATATTAAGTAAGTCAAGTCCAAAGAAACATAGGTCCCATGTTTTCCCTTATTTGCAATAACGAGTATATGTCAGAGCCAAGCAGAAAAGGTCAGATAAGTTGAGGTTAGGGAAATGAACCCTAAGATATGTATTCAAATGTTTTTTTTTTCATGCGATTGTTTCTAACACATTTATAAGATGATTTCTTGGTTGCTTTGTACGCCCCTCCCCCACGGTATAACCCCTGTTTTCCCTGTATTTGATATCAGTATAATTTGTGGAGGGGAAGGGAAAAAACATATTGCTTAACTAGGGATACTGGTGGACCCATTGCAACAATGAGATGTACAAGTCATTATGTGGAAAAACGAACTTCACAACTTTGGTGGGGGGTGGGGGAAGGAGGATTGGGTGGGGAGTGTGGGGAGGATGGGAAGGGATGGGAAAGCGAAACAAAGGAGGAGGCTACAATGCTTGATAAGAAATGTACTCATTATCTTGTCCATGTAATTGTAACCCCTCTGTACAGTATTTTCACAATAAAGAGAGAGAGAGAGAGAGAGAGAGAGAGAGAGAGAGAGAGAGAGAGAGAGAGAGAGAGAGAGAGAGAGAGAACTTCCTAGCTAAAAAAATTTTTTTAGCCTGTGCCAAGGAGACCTAGGGTTTCTCCTATTCTGTCCTGTAATGTTTTCAGAGTGTCTGCTTTGACTCCGAGGTCTTTGATTCATTTGGAGTTGATTTTGGTGTAGGGTGATATATAAGGATCTAGCTTTGGTTTGCAAATGGTATAGTTATTGCCTACAAAACCCAACATCCCGAGTTCAAAAGTCACTACTGCCAAAAGATTTTTTTAAAAACCTGCTGACAACAGCCTTCAAACACAGTCTAATTCTCCAAACCCACAGAAATATTGTTACTGTAAATCCTGTCTACTCTTTTTTCTAGATCCCTTCTGAGCTCTTATACTTCCAATGGAATGAACCCAGGTAACAGCCATTATTACATTGTCCCCTTTCTTGACCTTTTTCCTTTGTATCTATGTTATATTTGTAATCAACACTGTATTTGTTTCATGCTAATTCCTGATTAAGTTATAATTCCAGGAAAACTTCATATCTCTATTTTTATCTAAGTTTTCAAAGCAGTGAATAGTTATTAGATTATATGTGTGTTGAAGGGGTGTAGGTGTATTTAATTCACTGTCAATAAACTTCTGGTACAATTCTTAAGAACAGAATATAGAAGTGAGGTGCCCTCTGGATAGCATTATACATCATCTCGCTCATTGGCTTCTCCAGAGTAGCTTAGGATAAGGACACAAAGTGGCCACTATAAGCAATCAGGTCCTTTCACTTTTGAGGTTTCTATACTAAAACATGAGCTCTTAAGACAAGCATCAGGATATTTCTTTACAACTTTTTTTTTTGTCAGTCATGGGGCTTGAACTCTGGGCCTGGGCACTGCCCCTCAGCTCTTCAATTCAAGGCTAGTGCTCTACCACTTGAGCCACAGAGCCACTTCCAGTTTTCTGAGTGTTTTGTTGGAGATAAGAGTCTCACAGACTTTCCTACCTGGGCTGGCTTTGATCCTCAGATCTCAACCTCCTGAGTAGCTAGCATTACAATGAGCCACCGATGCCCAGCTCTTTACAACTTTCTAACACGGGATTGAAATGCTTTAGGTTTTCTGGAACTAATTGTATAACAGATAGAAAACAACTCACTCTGCAACAGAAATGAAAACATGCAGTATGACTAAGACAGTAAAATACAATTTGTCTTATGGTGTATATCATAAAACATATCCCTCTTTCTCTAAAAATACCACCATAATAATAGTTTAATGTACTATGAAGTTTAATACCTTGATGATATAGCAATGCAAATGGGCTGCAAAATTTTGGCTTAACAAGACATTATTCTAGTTGGATTCCACTTCAAAGTCATCACCCCAAAGAAAGAATATTTTAAAAACACATTAAACATTTATCATATGGCTTGAATTGACCATAATGTATTTTAGATTTTTCTCTCTATGTCACATACTGTGATATGATTTCATAAGAAAAAATAATTTCAAGTCGAGTTCCATTAGATCTATAGTCTCATTAATAGTAGGTTCATATTGATCTTGCAGATATAAAAATGCTCATTTATCTGGCTATAAGTAAATTATACATATGTCAATGCTTTCAAGTGGACTAGTAGGAGAAATGATCTATATTCCTAGGTGTGTTCTAAAAATTTGTGAATCTGTTGCCTTTCTATCCTTGATTTACCCTTATTTAATTTCTCAGATACTTATTTTAGTCATTTTCACTGTACTTATTATTGTAAGCAGCTTCATTTTCTTGATTAAACAAAACACAAGTCAGTAATGTTTACTTCATCTGGCTTAATGATTTTAATGAGAAATTTGTTCTATTTCTAATCTAAATCTTCACCCATATGTATGTGTGAGTTTTAATACTCATTGAGTTTGTCCAGGAATAAAGACACACTGGAAATTATTTTAATATAGTTTTTCCTTATCTGCAATTTTCTTTGAATTACACAACAGACATAAAAATCTTTTTATTTTTCTTTTAGCTCATTCATAAGACTTCTGAAGCCCATGAAAGAAATAAGATAAATACAAAGATTTCTAAAGGGGATACAAATTAATAAACTCTAAGAACCTTCACTAATCCCGTATAGGAAATTAGTTCTTTGAAAATCTCCTGGTAATCCACTATTCAGACCTCTCTGGTTTAGTCAATAACAGTGTAAGTTTGTATTGGTCCCAGAGTAAGTCACTTCTCTGTAGCCTGGTTTCAGTGTTTAGCTCGTAATTAAACACTTCATGCTTGAGAATATACTTATCAGGGCATCAACATCTTGCATCATTTTTTTCTTTTCCCCGTGAATAAATATTATGAAATGTCAGCATGAGTTACAGGATGTATTATGCATAGTGAATTGGTCAGCATTATCCACCCTCTATTCTGCTTAGGAGACAATGTTTAGATTATGTAAATTAAACTACATTGTCATTTTTTAAATTTCCTTACTTGATTCTGGATGCTTAGGAATGTACTTACTTTTATAAAAGGAAAATTAGGGACAGATTTTGCACAATGGCTGCCCAAAACATTTATAAAACATAAAGGTGATAATCTATTTATTTAGAACAATATGATATATAAAATGAAACTGATGCATGCAATATAGTAGAATTTACCAATTTGAAAAGGAAAGGAATATTTAAAAGTGATTTCATTCAGACCCCTTATTTTGTAGTTGGAACAGTTAGCTGCGAAGTTGAGTAGCTTTTAACATTTACTGTGTTCAACATTTTTTTTCATTACTGTGACAAGTACTTGAAAGTAAGAATTATAAAGAAGGAAATAATGAATCATGGTTTCAGAAGTTTCCATCCATTGTGTTGTCTCTATTGCTTTAGGCTTGAATCATCATGGCAGGAAACACATGCTTATTTCATAGTGTCCAGGAAGCAGACAGTCCAAGTCAGAGAGAAAGAGAAAAGGACACACTGAGAGATAGAAAGACAGAAAGGAAGAACAAGAAGAGGTGAGGAGGAAGAGGAAAAGGAAGAAAAAGAGGAGGAGGAGGAGAAAGAGGGGGAAGAAGAGGAAGAGGAGGAGGAGAAGAAAGAGGAGAAGGAGGAGGGGGAGCAGAAGGAGGAGGAGCAGGAGCAACAACAACAAGAAGGATAACATGAGAGGGACAAGAAACTTTTCAAAAGTATGCCCTCTAAACATGTCCTGCTTCCAAAAGTTTCTACCACCTCCACAAAGAGCATCACTAGCATCACCATCTAGGGACCAAACCATAGTGAGCTTGCTGAGGACTTTTCATTTCATTTCATTACAGACACAAAGCATCAGCATAGGTTAGAACTCAGGCTTGCCCATAACTCATGTCTGCAAGTCTATTATCATTTCTCCTTTGAAGAGAAAAAAATATTTTAACACTTTCTACATACCTTTTAATCTCACAGAACATTTGTGTATAGTCACAGTTATAGTTAGATCTGAAATTATCCTAAATACTCAGTATTCTGTTGCCACAAAGAAAATAATTCTGCAACTTGAGTATAATGATTTACATTTTAAACACTTTTCATATTTATTTTGGTAGTTATTGTAAAACTTCTATCCTTTTAAAAATCATTAACATTTATATTTGGAAAGAGGAGAAATGAAAATTAATTACTGAAAAAAATCTGTAAAATAACAAATAATATAACGAATGTCAATCTTTCCCAGAATTGATTTTTCAGATTTTTTATTACATAAAGTGTGACTTGGTATTAATATGAACTAGACAAAATTTAAATACTGATATAAACTAATCTGAAAGTCTTTCAGTAGCAAATCCTAGAAAGAAAAAAATGACCAAAATTGTGACTTTGACTTACTAAATTTCTTGTGTCATGGAAATCTAGAGGTATTTTCAGGAACAATTAAAGACAAGAAATTATATCACAGAAACCTTCTTGCTTTTGCTCTTATGCTCTTGTGCCTTGAATCAATTCTTAATTCCCTTCACCTGGTGAAAATATGGTTGCCTATTTTCTTCTTCTCATGTATCATTCTAAGATCAACTTCCCTGGAGGAAATAAAGAAAAGCTTCTTTTCAATAGTTTCAATAAAAATCCTACAATAGAGCTTTCAGGGCTTTGATTAAATCACCTGCTCCCTCTTAATCACTAGAATTTGATCATTTGACTTCTCAAGCCTGGATCACAGCCATACAGAGAGCAGGGTTTGAATCCATCTCAATAAAAACATACAGTCTGTAATTAGAAAAGCAAGAATGGCATTTACAGAAGTGCAAATAAATCAGGGGAAGGCTAAAACTGACAATGAAGCAGAAGCAAAGAAAGACAATTAACACCTCTTTCCTTTCCTTATCTCTCAACTTTTCCCCTATATGGAGTTGCTATGGATCAAATTTTTTTCTGGTACATTGACATGTGCACTCTGAAGAGCAGGTAGACTCACAGATGGTATTCATTTTCACATGAACAAAAGTCCTGCCTCTAACTCCCTGAGTTTACGAGGCAGAAATGTAAAGTTGAAGAACTGCTTCCATGGTGGTAGATTGATTTCTCTCCTTTTTCTATTTCATTTCTTGTGTTGTTACTTTACATGACAGTGCTAGGAGTCAAGCATAGATTTGAAGTTGTAGTGGAAGAAAAGTTTAATAAGACAAAGAAATCTTTATTATAAACTTTGTACTGGAACATATTATCCTTATCTAACTTAACAAAAGGGAATATTCCTAGCCACTCTGTGGTGGCTCATTCCTATAATCCTAGATGCACAGGAAGCTAAGAACCTATGGATCATGGTTGATAATCAGCCTGGGCAAGAAATTCTTTTTTTTGGGGGGGGGTCCTGTCATGGGCCCTGAACTCTGAGCCTGGGCACTGTCCCTCAGCTCTTCAGCTCAAGGCTAGCGCTCTACCACTTGAGCCACAGCACCACTTCCGGCTTTTTTCTTTTTGCTTATGTGGTGCTGAGGAATCGAACCCAGGGCCTCATGCATGCAAGGCAAGCACTCTACCACTGAGTCACCTTCCCAGCCCAAGAAATTCTATGAGACTTAGCTCCAATTACTCAGCAAAAAGCCAAAAGTGTAGCAGTGGCTCGAGTGGCAGACTGCTAGCCTTGAGGGAAAAAGATTGGGTTCAAGTTCCAGATCAGTCTCTCTCCTCTCTCCTCTCCTCCTTCCTTCCTCCCTCTGTCTCTATCTCTATCTCTGTCTCTGTCTCTCCCTCTATCTCTCTCTGTCTCTGTCTCTGTCTCTGTCTCTGTCTCTCTCTCTCTCTCTGTCTCTCTCTCTCTCTCTCTGTCTCTCTCTCTCTCTCTCTCTCTCTCTCTCTCTCTCTCTCTCTCACACACACACACACACACACACACACAGAGTATTCCCAAAGATCTAGCCTATTTTAGTTTTCTGTTATTAGCTATTCATTATCTCTATAGTGCCATGATGCATTCATCCTTTATTATAAATTTAGTATCTCCCTCTTGGGGATTTGAGTTTGTCTATATGATTTACGTTGGCCAGTGTTATATAAAAGAATATAATATATTCTCCATCTATCCAAAGGTTTTAAATTAACTTGCATGCTCAATCTAATGCTTTTGCTCTTCTACCATCTGTCAGAAGATGTTGACTGAGTCCTAGAATTGAGGAAAAGGGGAGAAGTCATAAATATGACTTACAGAAACTTACTGAAACAGTCACCTCAGGTAACTCTCATTCATATGTGCAAGATAGTGTCTCTGGTTTGAAATCACTGGGATTTCTGAGCTATTTGTTAGGTAGATTTATACATGAAACTGACTACAACATATTACATGAGTTGCCTATAGTGCAATACCATATCTTTAGGCAAAGAGAAAGTGATTGAAAATATGCTTCTATCTTTACTATTTTCTTTCCTTATACATACAATTTACCATATCAAATGTCCTTCTTAAACTGAAACATCTCATCCTTATTAATGGATTTTTAATCCTTATCCTAGCCTTTCTAATTCCATTCTAATTTAATTGACAAAAAAGCAAAGAACTGATTTGATAAATGAGAATTTCCTTGCAGAATTTCACAAAAACATCAGAGCAATCAGACTTTTCCCTTCCTGAAAGGGAGAGAACACTGCCCCTCCTTTTCCTGGCTTGTCTTTAGAGCTGATTGGGGAAGAGAGATGAGCAGCCATATGGAGTCATTAGTAACGACTTTCATATGAATGACCTTCATAAATCCTTTCTTTTTGCTTATATATTTCTATATTTTTGTGCAATTTTACTTATAAAAACATATAGCCTTATAGTAAGAAAGAAGAAAGTATTAGTTGGGCTCTGATAATCCTAGCTACTGAGGAAGCAGTGTGATTTGAAGATAATGATTCAAAGCCATTTCTGGCAAGAAAGTCTGTGAAACTTTCATCTCTAATTAACCACCCAAATGTCAGGAGTAAAGCTGTAGCTCAAGTGCTAGGCTTTAGCAAAAGAAGCTCAGGAACAGTGCCCAGGCCTTAAGACCAGGTCCAATACCAGAGTGAGCATGCATGGGCACGTGTGCATGTGTGTGCACACACACACAGAAATAAGTTAAACAATACACTTTACAAAGAAAATTCTAACAATCAACTCTTCTATACAAATTGTCTTTGAAGAAATAGATGTCCAATAATGCCTTCATTCTTTGGAATATTTATGTTTACAACACTAAATGAACTTATAGTTTTCTATAAAATGATTTTTATTATGTTTTAATATAGACTTTCTTCTCTAAATGAAATTATATATATTAAGAAAATATCTTCAAGTCAATAAATGTTTAAATCCAATTCTTTGTAATAACTCCTAGCTGTATAATACTTCATTCTCTATGTTGATCCAAAACACATTAATCTTTCTTAATTAAAATTTAGATTATTTTGAATTTTTTGTGAGTATGGCAAAGTCAATTTGGGGAAATATGTAGTCTTTGATGAGTGAAGAACAAATTCTGTCAGTCAATTATAGAATTTTCCATATACAATCTTTACTATTATAAAAGTGTGGGTGTATTGTTTTATCATTGTTCTTTTTATTATTTGACTTAACTATTTCTGAACTTCTAGATTTTTCCAATAAACCAAAGTAAAAGCCATGTAAATATATGATGTACAGAACAGAAATGTTGAGCAGAATAGGTAATTGTGTTGTGTTAGGAATTTAGGGAATTTAGAAAGACTCAGTAGTCACCTCATTCCTTCTTAAATTATTTTCTGATACTTGACATTTCTTTGTCTTCAAATAATTGCAAATACACTGGGAACACTAGCACAGTAAGTCATTAAACATTAACACATTGTTTTTAGTACTTTACACATTGATTTTAATATTTTTAGTAATCTTGCAGTAGAGTCAGTTTTTAGATAAAGCAAAAGAATTAAAGAGTAATATTCAAAATGTATGAAACAGCATAAAGAAAGATTGAGATAAATCAAAGACAATCTTCATCTAAATTATAACTTTATGGCCAGGCATCAATGGCTTATGACTATAATCCCAGCTTCTCAGGAAACTGAGAACTAAGGATCACAGTTTGAAGTCACCCTTGGCAGGAAAGTCCATGAGACTCTTTTTTTTTATCATTTTTTTTAATTGTGAAAATACCATACAGAGGCGTTACAATTAGATGAGCAAGGAAATGAGTACATTTCTTATCAAGCATTGTTGCCTCCTTCTTTGTTTCCCCTTCCCATCGCTACCCTCCCATCTCCCCGTCCCACCCCCTCCCTGCCAAAGTTGTGAGACTTATTTTTAATTTCACCAGAAAGCTGAAAGTGGAGCTGTGGCTCAAGGGGTAGAGTTCTTGCCTTAAGCAAAGAAGCTTAAGGACAGTTGCCTAGGCTTGAGTTTAACCCCCAGATCTGGCACACATACTCAGAAAAAAAATAACTTTATGAAAGAAAATATTCTAACAGATGACTTTGTATTGAAGATATTTTGAAAATCAAATCAGTTCAAAGTTTTATGTCAGTCAAGGGCATAAGGTAACTGAAATATTCAAATTGGGTTTTATCCTTTAGCCTGAAGTTGGATAGAAGAATTTCTAAACAAAAATAAAGTGCACTTTAATCTTCAAGATGCATTCAAATTTCATGGTTGAAAGAAACAAATTTTGTTGTATTTCCCTAGATCCAGAATTCAGAAAATCACCAAATAACTTCTGAGTGAAAAAAACCAAACCAAACCTAACAGAAAACAGAAAAGTATAGCATAAGTGGAAGACTTGAGTACCTACTAAGTCTTAGTAAATTTGGAAACAATTATTCTCTATCTGGTCTTTGTAAACCAAAAGTTATCTATAGGGGATCAATAGATACACAATTGTTCTTTGCATAATAAAATACTCAACAACTATGAGGCTATTACTAAGCATAATAAGAACTTTCCTTTTTTAATGTTAAGAAAAACTAAACATTAAGAGTCTCTGATTCTCTGTAAAAAAGGAGCTTGCAGATCTATCTCCTTGGCTTCTTCCCAACACAAGTTTTATTTTCTGAATTTTTGCATCTTCAATGACTGGTGTCCCTAAGCCTTAAAGAAGCTGCTGTGGAACACCCCCCTCTGCTCACCCCCAGATAATAATTGCTTCAATATGCAGTTAAAATATTTTATAACTGTCTTTATAATTGTACACTTGAAAGGTAATTTTGGTTTTTTTCAGAGTTATTTTCTTCATCTTCAAAATGATCTCTTAAAGGCATAGGGAAACACAATGGCAAATAATACAGTTTGAGAGAAAGTGTAGCCTTTGACATGCTCTTGGATTTTTAAATAGCTTAACTGAGAAATTAGTCTCCCAGTGTAACATTTAAAATAAATAAAACTGAACTTTAGAAACCTGCTTTTTACTGGCCATATAGTATCAAATATTAAGTGAAGTTTAAAAATATAGCCCTCTACAGATATCTATTAAAAGCTATATATTGGATATTAAAATAGAGCCTATGAAAGCTTCTTGATTCTTGACTATTCAAAGACTTTTAAGAAGTCTTCATTGAACAGAATTTAGCCTATATGAAAATTACTTTAATAAAGAATAATATAACTAGGCTGGGAAGGTGGCTCAGTGGTAGAGCTCTTGCCTTGCATGCCTGAGGCCCTGGGTTCGATTCCCCAGCACCACATAAACAAAAAGAAAAAAGCCGGAAGTGGCGCTATGGCTCAAGTGGTAGAGCCTAGCCTTGAGCTGAAGAGCTGAGGGACAGCGTCCAGGTCCTGAGCTCAAGCCCGATGACCAGACACCCCCCGCCCAAAAAAAAGAAAAGAATAATATCACTATACTATAGATTAAGCTGGAACCAGTAGTGCTCACTTGTGATATATTTAAATCTTTCCACTGAATTATTTTTAGAATGAGATACCAGCCTGAGCTTTCCATTCAGTTCTGTACTGAACACAGAGCCCAGCTTATTTAGGCTGGTACTCTACCATCTGAGGAACATCTCACCCCACCTGTATTCTTTGCTGGTACTTTTGGAGATAGAATATCTCACTTTCCTGACTGAGCTGACATCAAGTAATCTAGATTTCAGTCTCCTGAGTAGATAGGATTTCAATTGTGTGCCACTTGGTGTCTAGTCCTTCATTTGCTCTCTAAACTTGGGCCCCTCTAAACTGGGGAATCCCCAGAGAAGGTGGGGCCACACTTGCTTCTTCACTAAAAGCTCCTCACTTGTTCCTTCTCTTGGTTCATTTTGCTTCTCCAATTTAGGGTTAAGAACAAAAGGAAAGGTTTTAATACTTTTGGTCCCCTTATTTTGCATGGATATAGTAAAAGAAATGAAATGAGTTATCTTTGGCACGTGAATAATTCTATTTTTTTATTTTTCAATTTAAATTAAAATAAAAAAGATTCAGAAAATCCAAATAAAACTTCACTTATTTGTACTTGTCTATGACTTGAGATAGTAGCTTTCAGACCACTGGACACTGAGGAAAGACATTCCACAGGCGAAGGACTTAAATACAGGTGCGGGGGGGGGGGGGGAGGGGGGAGGGGAGTGGGAGAGAGGGGAATGAAAAATAAATGCCAAACTCTTGGGGCAGGAGCTTGTTAAGGACAGGCAGGTGCTAGGTGGTCAGTGGTTGAGTACAAAAGGCTCTAGGCAGGTGAGATGACACCGCACAGAGGACCAGTCAGCCACTGTGGACTTAGCCTTTCACTCTCATGAAATTGGGACCATTTCAGAGTTTAAGTGAAATATCTTAAATTATCTGATTTACAACGTTCCAAGGCTGGCCCTGGCTATTGTGTTAGAAAATAATGGGATAAACGAGGTAATGTATCTGTATAAAATGCATCAGACAATGTTTGCCTGAAACACAACATTTCAGAGAAATAGAAAGCAAAAGGAAAACAGATTTTTTTTCCTCACTCACATTACATTGTGGCTCCTATTTTACAGAAAGCCTTCTCTCTGAGACATGGGCTGAAAAAGCAGTTGCTACCTGGAACACTGACAATCTCGTGGACAAGCTTCACCCTCTCAAGCCTTCTGCTCAAAAGCATATTGAGTATTTCTATATGCATTTTATGGACCACAGAAAGCCCAGAAGTCAAGACGGATGCCATGAGATCCAGATAGGAGAGAAGCCCTGAGGAGGAAATGAAATTCTTTTTCCAAAAGGAGGAAGAAGAAAGAGACATTATTGTGATGGTCTAGAAGAGTGATGATAGTGATCAATTCCATATTAATCACATTTTAAACTGTGAAGACTTGAGATGTACATGCATGTTACAGAAAAGAGCCAGCACAGTGGAAAAGGAAAAAAGATCATATCAAGATCAAATAAAGCTGACATTGAGACCTAGAATAGAAAAAGACATAAGAAAGGGATAGAAACATTTATACCTAAAATTCATGAGAAAATTTTCAAATAAATATGTGGTAGAGAGGAGATGTTGATCACCTACCTACTGCTTTTCATAGACTTATCTGACCTGATAATTTAGAAGAAACTCTTCTGCTAATAGCAGGCCAATTTTGCCTCCTTTCCTAATCTGCAGTGTTGTCTTTGCCAGACAGCACGCACTCTCTATTAAATGCAGTATTGGATGTCTCTGAGTCCACTGGATGCTTTTAAGTATGGAAAAACATTTAAAAATTTCTATTTCTGCTCTTATTTCCATTGTAGAACCTTCTGTGCAGTAATGAGTCCCAAACATTGATATAACTAATAATAAAATTGTTTTATGTTTAGTCCCAGTCTGTGCTAGAAAAAATGCTAAATGCTAGTAATACTAACATAAAAATTAACAATCACTAGGTATGAGATTTCATAACCCAGGAATAAGCACGAATGATATTTGTTGAGGTAAATGCTGTTTTGGAGGAGTCAAAGTTTGGAGAGCCAAACTCCACATGAGAAGGCTTCAACAAAAGAGAGCTGCTTTAAATAAATCTGGATTAAAAAAATCTGAATGGGTGAAAGTTCAAAATGGAGTTTAGAAGGAACGGCCTTGTTATAGGACAAGCATGTGTTGAAGGGAGGAACATATATATAAGTAACGGAAACTAGAGGGTGATAGAATGGAAAAGGAGAGCAGAAGAGGCTGAGACAGGGCAGGTAACGAAGGACCAACCACATCATAAAGAAGGACTCCCGAAGACACTCAAGCTGGAAATGAAGACAGTAAATATTTCTGGCAGCTTTTGACTATTTTACATAAACATTACTTTTCATTTGTCCATAGTGTTGAAACACATGAAGGTATCTCAATAATGAATAGATGAGTCAATGATCATATCAGTGATCAATGATTCTCTTCATCCCATCAGCATCCTATCTTGGGCCTCATGGAACACCTCTCAGATTGTCTTATTTTCACAGAGCCACAAGAGCAGCTCTCAAACTTTTGGGTTTTTTGATCTTTAGATGATCTAAAGTCAATGCATGAGCTGAGTGCCTGTGGCTCATACCTGTAATCCTACCTACAAAGGAAGCTGAGATCTGAAGGTTTTGATTCAAAGCCAGCTCAGGTAGGAAAAGTTTGTGACTCTTGCCCTCAATTAACAAACAAAAAGCTGAAAGTGGAGCTGTGACTCAAGTGGTAAAATTCTAGCCTTGAGTGAAAAAAGCTAGAAAGGAATACTCTGGGCCTAAATTCAAGCCCAAGTACTGACACAACAAACAAACAAATAAAAATTAGTAGAGACTCCAAACAGCTTTGGTTTATATGGGTTATATCTACCAATATTTACCATATTGTAAATACTTTTAATGTGTGTTTATTAACTCATTTAAAATATTAATAATAATATCAACATACCTTTATTCCTTTTAGAAACCTATATCCTCTAAATCACAAAGGATTTAATCAGAAGCAATAGTGTTTTACATATTTTGTAAACTTCATTAATGTCTGGCTTAATAGTGGATCACTTCTGCATTCAGTCAGTACCAATTTATTATGTTGGTTGAAGTATAGGATGAAGATAGACAGACAGACAGACAGACAGACAGACAGACAGACAGACAGACAGACAGACAGACAGACAGATAGATAGATAGATAGATAGATAGATAGATAGATAGATAGATAGATAGATAGATAGATAGATAGATTAGATAGATAGATAGATAGATGGATGGATAATGGCAAAGCCTTTGCACAAATTTAATTCAATCTGCTGAGGGCATGTACCAAAATGGAGTGTAAGGCTGAATTTACTCTCTGCCTGAGTACTTGTGCTATGATATCGATCTTCTCTCCTGCCCACATTGCTCCTTATTCAAGGCTTTCAAATCTAGACTACAATCTACACTAATAGCTGTCTTGGATTTAAAGCTTTTCAATTACTTTTCAGCTTCCTTGTGTCCTTCAGCACCAATACCTTAGAATATATCTCAGTCTTTCTCTTTCTCTCTCCCCCCTTCACACATGTACACATACAGTGTCCTTCTATATTTTAATTAAATATTAAATATTATATTCTACTGGGAAGATTTTTGGAAGAGTGATTAGGGACCTGAGAAAAGATGACAGAGGCAGTAGCCTCTTCTTTCTTAGATATTTGAAAATTATAATCACAAACCAGAGTGCCAGGAAAGCAAGAACTCCCTTGAGTTCTAGTTTAATGAACTTGAGGGAATGTTTGTAAGTTTAAATAAGAGGGGAAAATGTATTATGAATATGTTTACTAGATGTTGAAAACCAATTTTTAAAAAATGCTTCAGGGAATATGAAGTAAAAAAGCTAATATAAAATAGGCTCACTGAGGCATATAGTTATGCTTAGTCAATTAATGAAAGGTTTATGGGGCTAAAAGGAGGAAAAAAGACAAAAGAAAATTAATTGCTTACTATGCCCAGTGGCAGCACAGTAAAACAAAGGCATATTCATTCACATAATGGAATTAGGAGTTAAGAAAAAAATACTATATCAGATTATATATTTTTGAAATGGAAAAAGTCAGTATTAGGTGTTTTAATCATTTATTAGACTTAAAGGATAAAACCAAATCCACACTAAATTTTTTTTTTGATTACTACATAGCAAATCACCAAAACTCAACTGATTAAATAATGCATATTCACTTTCTCACTGTTCTGAGTGTCAGGAGACTAGGCAAAGCAAATGAGTCTTCTATCAAAGGTTCACAAGGTGAAAGTAAGGAGCTCACCAGGGGAGGCATCTCATCTGAAAGTTTAAATGGAGAAGAACCTGCTTCCAACCCCCTTGGAGCAGATTGGCGGAATTCATTTCCTTAAAAGTATAGATCTCAAAAAAATGTGCTTCTTCAACGCTAGCAACAGAAAAAACCTTCATCAATATAGATACCCCACCTTTATGTGTTCATCTAAGCATAATTAATTAGTTAGAATCATAAGGCACTGTCTCCATCAAAGGGAGATATATATTAAAGTATAAATAATAGAAATTTGAGGTTCTAGGGATCATTTCCATGTTAACCACCAAAAGATAAAGTGGTTAAAATAACATAACTATGAATTACAATGGCTAAGTACAAACACTCAATGATTTAAAATAGTATAATCTAATTCCATCACCAAAAGTGGCCTAATTCAAACAAATTTATGTGTTCAATCAAACATAACATAGAGAGAAGCATGGAATTAGGATACAAGATTTAACTTTGGCTCAAAAACTTAGTAGATATTTGTTCTGGCCATGTCTTTCTAGAGACTTCAAATTTTAACCTATAAAATGGAATGTTTTTATACTTACCTAAAAAGATTTTTATCTCAATTAAAAGAAATTGCTATTAAATATGCTTGATAGGTCTGGTACATGTGGTAAAACAAAACTGTCACTAATTAAATCCTCTTGTAGATCCCATTGTATACACAGTATATTCTGTGACATTATGAATATTGTGAAGGAAATTATAATGTATAAAGAAAACAAAACAGATATACTTCTTAAACATGTATTGGAAAAAAACAAATGATATGCATAATATACATACACAATTTGTTCATTTTTATTAGAGCATTTTATGTGCATTAAACATGAATCTGTTCCTTTTGGTTTTAAGTCTTGTCTGCATCTATACTATATGTGAAGTATCTTCAGTGGTTTAGAGTGCCTCATTCTCTTTCATAGTACTGGCAGTGCCATTCAATATGTAGATTTTCAGACAGCAATCTTAGGGACAAATCAGGGATTGTACATTTGAAATGGCTTCTCTTATTTGGGGAAGTAGATTTTCATGAAGAATAGAGAAATACATAGACAAATTAAAATAGATTTTTGCCTTCAAGACCTGAGAGGTTAAGAAATACTTAGTTACTTCTCTATTTCTGACTTCAAGAACACTAAAGTAAAATGTTAATCAATTTAAAGTTATAGATGAACAAATGTTAGGACATATAACTTAATGTCAAAATAATAAGACTTGGAAAAAGCATAAAACCTTTCAGAAAACAACTCATTCCATTGTGCTAGAAACAAGGAAAGAGAATACACATTTCCTAAAGAGTGAGGAGCTAGCAATAAAGAATTTATATACACAAAGGTATTGATCAAAGTACGATATTTCCAAATGACAATTCAAACCATGTAACGCTTTAGAAAAACAAACTCACTATCCATCAAAATGAGTACCAGGAAACTGCTACTTGAAAGTAGGAGAGTTAAATGAAAGGTAGGTAGAAAATAAATAGAATAATGGGAGGAGAATGCAGTCATAATATTGAATGTACAGCCTATGAAACCAGGAAAATTGAGGGGGTGAGTGGGGTTGGAGGGCTGGGGGAAATATGAAAGGAGTGACATGGATTAACATGCATTGTGTTTATAAACTGATTTCTTGACTGGTAACTCCTTTGTATAACAGCTTAAAGAGAATAAAAATATAATTAAAAATAAAAGATTATAGGAGAGAAAAATTAGGACTGAAAACTAAGATTAGGCAAATTGAATGAACTTATGTTTAGATAAACTATGAGTTGTATTTCTTTTATGGTCAGAGACACATAAGAAATGTGTCTTATGTGTCTATTGGTCATTCTTATTTCCTCTTCAGAGAAGTCTCTCTTTAAGTCTTTAGCCCACTTATTAGTCAAGTGGTTGTTTTTTTGAGGATTGGTTGTTGGGAATTTAATTTTTTTGAGTTCTAAGTATATTTCAGATAGAAGACCCTTGTCTGTTGTATGGCTAATGAAGATCTTCTCTCAATCTGTGGTCTTTCTATTGATCTTGCTAGCTATGTCCTTTGCCATGCAGAAGCTCTGCAGTTTCATGCAATTCCATTTGTGCAACCTTTCTTTGATTTGTTGTGTTTCTGAATCTTTATTAAGAAAATTTCAGCCTGTGCCAAGGGGCCCTAAAGTTTCTCATGTTCCTTCCTGTAATATTTTCAGGGTGTTTGCTTTTTACCTTGAGGTATTTGATCCATTTGGAGTTAGATTCTGGTGCAGGGTGATATATAAGGACCTAACTTTAGTTTTCTACAGGTGTTTAACCAATTTTGCCAGCACCATTTACTGAAGAGGCTGTCTTTCTTCCACCCTACTTTTTGGCTCCCTTATTGAAGATAAGGTGGCTATAGGTCTACAGGTTCATTTCTGCATCTTCAGTTCTAGTCCATTGGTCCTCAGGTCTGTTCTTGTGCCAGTACCAAGCTGTTTTGATTACTGTGGCTTTGTAATACAGTTTGAAGTTTGGTATTAATATTCCTCCAGCATTGTTCTTTTTACCAAGGATTGTTTTTGTTATTCAGGGTCATTTATTGTTCCATATAAATTTTTGGATTGCTTCTTCTATTTCATTGAAAAATGAGCTTGGGATATTGATAGGTATCACATTGAATTTGTAGATAGCCTTTGGTAGTATTGCCATTTTCATGATGTTAATCCTCCCAATCTAGGAGCATAGAAGGTTTTCCCACTTCCTTAGTTCTGCTTTAATTCCATTTTTCAGTTTTTTAAAGTTTTCACCATAAAGGTCCTTCACTTCTTTTTATAATTAAGTTGTTTTATTGTGAAAATAGTGTACAGAGGGGTTACAGTTACATGAGCAAGGTAATGAGTACATTTCTTATCCAGCATTATTGCCTCCTCCTTTGTTTTTCCCCTACCATCTCCTCCCTCCCATCTCCTCAGCTAACCCTCACCACGCCCCCAAATCCCTCACCCCCCTGCCTAAATTTAAAGTTCGTTTTTTGACATAGCATCTTGTACATCTCATTGTTGCAATGGGTCAATCTGTATCCCTATTTAAACAATTTGTTTTTTCATTTGATTAAGTTGATTTCTAGGTATTTTATTGGTGGGGGCTATTACAAAAGGAGTTGCTTTCCTGATTTCAGCCATGCTCTTCTCCTTTATTGGGCTCCAGAAAAGCCATTGATTTTTGAGGGTTAATTTTATACCCTGCGAATTTGCCAAAGTTTCATTTCAGTTCAAGAAATTTGGGAGTAGAGTCCATGGGGTTCTTTAAATACAAGATCGTGTCATCTCCAAAGAGGGAGAGCTTTACTTCATCTTTCCCTATTTGGTTCCCCTTTTTGTTTGCATATTGCCTTATTCCTCTAGGTAAGCATTCTAATACTATATTGAAGAGGAGTAGAGACAGTGGACATCCTTTTCTTGTTCCTGAATTTAGGGGAAATGGTCAAAACAACATTGAGATTCCACCTCACCCCAGTTAGAATGGCTATAATCAAGAAATGTAATAACAATGCTGGAGAGGATGTGGCCAAAAGGCAGCACTAACACTGTTCGTGGTAGTGTAAACTCTGGAAAGCAGTATGCAGGTTCTTCAAAAGACTAAACATAGAGCTTCCTTATGACCCAGCAATCCTACTTCTGGGAATTTATCCGAATGATCACAAACAAGGCCATACTAAAGCTATCAGCACAACTAGGTTTATCGTAGCATTACTCACCATACCTGATATGGAACCAACCCAGATGCCCTTCAGTAAATGAATGAATCAAGAAAATGTGGCATGCACACACACACACACACACACACACACACACACACACACACACACACACACACACACATATATTTCCATCAGAAAGAATGGCACTGCCCCACTTGTTAGGAAATGGAAAGACTTGAAAAACTATTATATTAAGTGAAGTAAACCAGACCCAAAGAAACATAGATCCCATGTTTTCCCTTACTTGCAATAATTAGTATACATCTAGGATAATCTTAGCAGATGAATATCTCAATAGATAGGTACCTATGACCATATAAGAGGATGTTAAGCAAAATAAACTCCAACACGTGGACAAAGAGGTTTTACTTTGTTGTTGTTGTTTTTAAAGTACTACGTGATTTCTTGTTCCTTTTGTGTGTTCTCCCTATGGCTTTTTTTTTATTGTGAAAATACTGTACAGAGGGGTTACAATTACATGGGCAAGATAATGAGTACATTTCTTATCAAGCATTGTAGCCTCCTCCTTTGTTTCCCCTTCCCATCCCTTCCCATCCTCCCCCACCCCCCCCAATCCTCCCCATCCCGCCTTCCTCCCCCCCAAAGTTGTAAAATTCGTTTTCCACATAACGACTTGTACATTCCATTGTTGCAATGGTTATCCCCTGTTGTCACTGCATTTGATTTTGGTACTCTGGTATTGTATATATGTATTTATCTGAATTAGGGAAGGGAAGAGGAACAACAAAATGGTGAGACAAAGGACAAGGGGGGAACCAATGCAACAGCGATACTCACAAGATAAAATGTTGGAAATGATCTGTACAACTTGGGGAGGGATAAAGGGGTAGGGAAAGTGTGAGAAAAATGAGGGAGTAGGTAACAAGTTCAACAAGAAATGTACTTATTATTATGTAGCTGTAACCCCCCTGTACATCACCTCGACAAGAAAGAAGAATAAAAAAAAACATGAGTAAGATGTTAAAATGAGTCTAGTTAGAAAATGGTTTTGATCAAAGAGTTATATTACAAATAACTGTTCTGATGTCTTGGAAGACCACTGAGGCTTACCCCCAAGTACCACAGACAATGTGTTCCTAATGCAATCAGTTGTTTACTGGGTATAAAACAGTATGTGTAAGCTCCAAGGTTAAAGACAGACTCAAATGGTTTTTTAAATAGGAAATAATAAACTTATTTCATCAGGATAAAGGACACTACATAAACTTATGTACTTAGGATTACATTTGTAAAATATTTATAATTTCAACAAGAAACTGGAGGAGATATTTCAAGTAACTTTTATACCAATTTCATAATTTTTTTCGTTCTGGGATTTAAATTCAAGACCTATGTTTCTTAGGCTGGTGTTCTACCCTTTGGAATCAAGTTTGACAACAATTGGCTTATTGTTCTGCAGTTGGAAAGTTTCTATAGAAATCTCTGGCAACAATATATAATCAAGATAGTAGGTTGACCAAAAACAAAGGTCTTCAATATTATTGGTGTATTTGTCGTGAGAGATAACAAGGGCTTGGATAAAACCAGCAGCTGCTGAGAAAGAAGAAAATGGCTAGATCAACCTGATATCAAAAAGGCAATGGCTATAACAATTCAGTTATTTGTAAACGTCAAAAAAAAACATTACCTTTTTAGATTGTGAGGTCAGAAAACGGAAATGAGAAGATGGGTATCACAAACACAAATTTGGAAAAAGTCAAAGACCACAGAGGAATTAGCACAGTTAATATGTTAGAGGAGTGGAAGCTTTGATAATGATTCAACTTTTATGTCTTTTATTTTTATAATAATTTTATAAGTTTATGAGGTTGTACGTGTTACAAACTAGAAGTATAAAGCAGCAAGCATAGCATCTATCTCCCTAACCAAGAGTAAGTGGTCTTTTCATTACACTGAATCAACTATTTATAGTATACAGCAAATGAAATCATGTAGTACACTAACCAGTATTCACTGCTAGCTTACTATGACAGAGAATTAGTTGACCTGCCAGCATCACATTGAAATTATCAAGTGGTAATTATAAAGGCTATTATCATCTTGATTAGCTTACCAGATAAAACTTCATTGTGAAATAATTAGAAGGGAGCACAAATACAGTATCATCACTGGTAACTAGGACTGAATTTAATATTCTGAGTATATTTCAGATCTTACTTTCTAAACATTCCTTGTAAATTTGGAGACTAATCTATTCCTCATGACAAGAAATGACCTTCTGTGACAATTACTTTATTGTCATACTTGATTTAAGTACATGTAATTACAGGCTCTATGCTGATTCCCATAAAAATCACATGAGATAAAGTGTCAAAACACGTAATTTCAAAGCGATTTGTTCCTTACAATATTCCCTTAGGTTTGTTTTGTGCTCTATATAATTTTATGATGATAATGTATACATTGTAAAAACTTGTAAACACCCTAGATAGATAATACACCTTAGAAAGTGCTATAATAATGTCCATCGAAAATTTCAACCAAATGCTGACTAAAGCTCAAATTAAAAACATTATTTAGCAACTATCTAAATTGCTTAGTTTAAACTTTTCTTGGCTTTCAGTAAATTGTTAAATATTTTAAGTAATTATAAAAAAAATACTCTGACTTTATGGGCATTGAGGGCTCATACCTATAATCCTAGCTACTTGGGAGGCTGACATTTGAAGACTGTGATTCAAAGCCAGCCCAGGCTGGAAAGTCCATCAGACTTTTATCGCCAATTAACTACCAAAAAAATTGTTAGTGCAGCTTTGGTTCAATTGGTAGAGTGCTAGTCTTGAGCAAAGAAACTCAGCAATAGTGTCTAGGCCCTGGTTTCTAGCCCCAGGACAGCACACACACACACACACACACACACACACACACACACACACACACACACACACACGCACACACTCACGCACTCACTCACTCACTCTCACACACACACACACACACACACACACACACTAACTTACGTTGCATATACAAATAATCCAGGGAAGTGGTGCTCTGGCGCAAGTGGTAGAGCACTCAGACTTGAGCTGAAATTGCTTAGGGATAGCACACAGGCCCAGAGTTCAAGCCCCATAACCAACAACAACAACAAAAAATCAAGATCAAGTCGTAATTGTTTCTCTTTTTCCATAATATATTGAAAATATAGAATATAGCAACATGCTCTAAAGGTAAAGTTGCTACAGATTAGACACTAGGAAATAGAATACAAAGATTTAGCAAGTAAAGTTAATGTAAAAACTATTTTTTCTACAGATCATAATAGACTCTCTTGTGTAGACATTCCTGACAACATCTCATGGAGAGCAGATCAGCCGCAATGAGTGTCATCTAAATATGATCATTCAGAGAAAATCACTGGGCTCTTCAGAAATGAAGAAGAGTCAAATAAACACCACAGTCGGGATCTGTGCAAGCATAAGAGATTGTAAAGGGACACATTGCTGAGAACCATGCTCTAATACTGTCTAGTTGATTAAACTGTTCAGCATTTCATTGTGCCTTGAGGCTTAAATATAATTGCATGCCATCACTGAAGCAGCACAGTGGTATTTGATATTTCGAATGTTGTTCAAAAAGAATGCAACTTACAAGACTTTTGCAATCTCCTATGATATGTGTTCTAATGAGGAGTTGTTTTATAGCTAGATTTCAGAGATGCAAATGAAACCATTTTCTTAATGGGGCACTACAATGATAAATGTATATATACACACCTATATATAACAGCTGCTCATTTGGGTGATGCTTTTGTTCAGTCTCTATTTTGTTTTGCATTATTATACCATAGAATCTTTGTCCTTTCTGAGTTCCCATTGTTCTTTTCAACTTCACTGACAGTTACTTTTTTTCCCCTGAGAGCCATCAATGTTTACCATACCTGGCTACAAACCTTGTGTCCTCCCACTGATAAACAATGAAACTGCAATGTCAAGCAATGTCATTCAACACATCTGTTTAGTTAATGCAAATTGTGATGGCAAAGAGCAACTTCCCTTCTGATTTCTTCTTCAATAACTACAGCAGAAGCAAAGAAAGAGGAAAGTACCATGAGCATATAAATGATGTGTTTGCACTATGTCAAGGAATATAAAACATCTTTTACAAAGAATCCCCATGTAAAACTTGCATGGAGTTTTGACTTTAAAGTAAGAGAGGGGAGAGCAATGTTTGACAAGAAATGTACTCATTGCCTTACTTATGTAATTTTAACCCCTCTATACAACACCTAATGAAGCACATTTTATAACCGATTGATGCTAACATTTCCTGAGTATATTTTCACTTGCAATATCACTTTATATCGTAGGTATTCATTTCATTTTGGCAAAGGTTGGTTGACATTCTCACCAGATTTTGTGGTGAAAGCAGCCCTAAAATCCAACTGATACATGAGAATCTGAGATACAGTTTCTACACATAGACAAATCACCTGTAAGCCCGAGAGAAGAAATGGATAAAATGGAAAACCCAAGACAATTTTTATAGCTTTTTCTTTCACCACTATTCTTTACCTCTTTCAAATTTAATTTCCTGTACAAGGAAATGAAGTCGATGGAATTTCATGGTGACATATACCTGACACCATTAATTTTTCTGTACCTGAGAGGGTTTTGGTATTATTGGTGTTTGGTTAGGATGCTTACATTCAGTTGTCAGCTGTGAATGCTTGGAGTATGTATTTACCAATAAGAATCATTTCAAAATTTGGGCCTGAAATCAAAACTGTTAAATACAAATGTTTTTCAACTGAAAAATAATACTGTCATTTAATTGCCATGTTTTTTTTTTTGGAGGGGGGGTCCAGTCGTGGGGTCTCGTGGGGTCTGAACTCTGGGCCTGGGCTCTGTCCCTCAGCTCTTCAGCTCAAGGCTAGCGCTCTACCACTTGAGCCACAGCGCCACTTCCGGTTTTTTTTTCTTTTTGCTTATGTGGCGCTGGGGAATCAAACCCAGGGCCTCATGCATGCAAGGCAAGCGCTCTACCACTAAGCCACCTTCCCAGCTCCTGCCACTGTTCTTAATTGTCATTGTTGAGCTTTCTGATTTCCTTGAAACATTTTATACATTTTTATCTGATTACAAGCCAATATCATCCACCAAATAAGGAATTCCAGTCACAACACAAGCTTTGAACCTAATAAAAATATCATATTAATGCTTACTGATATAGACTTTTTGTGGTAGGAAAAACAATTTTCAATAGCTTTTTTGTTTTCAATTATTTTTTTCAGTACAGTGGATGCTGTTCTCTTTGAGCAGAGTGATATATTAATGTTAAAGGGCATGAACCCCCAAGGTCATTATTTAGGTGAAAGTCAGGTTGCCAGATCATTTTGAGTGCACACAAAGGGATGTATTATGACCCTAGATATCATCTCAGTAGGAATTCTGTCAGTGAGATGATTATAAGAACAGCAACTCTGCAACTCTTTTTTAAATTTTATTTTCTTGTAAAGAGGCTGTACAAGGGGTTACAGTTACATAAGTAAGGTAATGGGTACATTTATTGTTGGGCATAGTTACCCCCTCTTTTTTAAATTAATTTTTCTTCAATTCCTTTTACTCTTTCCTCTTCCAAGGAAGGGACATTTATCTTGAGTCAAATATATTGTATTTCTTTTTTTTTCCAGGCTTTTATTTTATTAATGTTTTTTTATTGTGAAAATACCGTACATAGGGGTTACAATTACATGAGCAAGGTAATGAATACATTTCTTATCAAGCATTGTTGCCTCCTCCTTTGTTTTCCCTTACCATCCTTGCCTTACCATCTCGCCCTTCCCTTCAACCCCTCCCCCTGCCAAAGTTGTAAAGTTTGTCTTTCGACAATGTCTTGTACATCTCGTTGTTGCAATGGGTCCACCTGTATCCTTATTTAAAATTCTATGCCTCCATCAGAAAGAATGACATTGCCCAAATTGTTAGGAAATGGAAAGACTTGGAAAAATTATATTAAGTAAAGTAAGCCAGGCCCAAAGAAACATAGGTCCCATGGTTTCCCTTATTTGCAATAACTAGTATATGTCTAAGACAAGCAGAAATGGTCAGACAAGTTGATGTTAGGCGAAATGAACCCCAAGATAAGGACTCTAATGGTTTTTCTTTCTTGCTTTTGTTTCTAACATATTTATAAGATATTTCTTTGTTGCTTTGTATATCCCTCCCCCACGGTATAATGCCTGTTTTCACTGTATTTGATGCTGGTATAATTTGGGGAGAGGAAGGGAAAAAACAAATTGTTTATATTGTATTTCTTGATGGGGACTAAAAAGAAAAGAAATATCTGGGAATAAGTACAATTCACCTGTAGAAGACTTGCTTAGTATGTTCAAGGTCCTGGCTTTGATAGCCGGCAAAACACACACATACACTCAACTTAGTCTTTCTTTAAATTTCATATTTTTATATTGAGCCTAAACTTACAGTAGTACCCCTTCAAGTTGGTAGCTGCTCTTAAGTGTCATTTATTTGGCAGGTGGACATACAGATTTATATGTACTCAAACCACAGTACTTCAGTTTTTCTAACTTAAGTGTTCTAGGTTTGTGAACGCTAACATGACTTTCACAGAGAGCACTGATGTCAATATATTACCTTTGAAACAAGACAAAGTGAACAAAACCAAATTTTTCTTTTCTATCTTTTTAAAGAGTTGTTATTGGAAAAGGATCAGCATCCAATGTTCAAATCTTCTCTGTACTTAGCTCAAGGAGGCAGAATATAACTGCTTCCTAAAAACAGATAAAAATAGATCTGTTTCAGTCTTCTCCTTAAGTTTGAAATGTCTTTTCCTGTGCACTATTTTACTGATTTATAAAGTGAACAGATAACACTAAAGTAGACTCTGATCTTATGTCACTTTAAAGTATATGAGATGATCAAGATTTAAAATAGCTTAGGGAATATTTTATCTAATAGCTTTTTCTGGCTTTTCTCTAGTCTATCTGTCTCCTCCCCCCTCTCTGTCTCTGTCTCTCTCCCTCTCTCCTGCCTTCCCTCCCTTTCGTTCCTTCCCTCTCTCTTTCTCTCTTCTCCCTCTACTCTCTCTTGCCTTCTTTCTCCTTTTCTTCCTCTTCCCCCTTACCCTCTTTTCCCTAAGGCAATGTCTGAGAAAATTAAAAACATATTCATACAGTATCTTCTTTCTACTACAATCCATAAATTCAATGAAGTTCTAATGAGATCTAAAAGACAATTGTAATATCCATGTATTAGGAAAAGGAAAACTGATTGTTTTCTGTGATGTTAAATTGATCATCCTAAAAACTAATCAGAGTAAAAATGAGGAAGATGTTAGCCTTAATAATCTAATGTGATAGAACCATGTGCTTTAAATTAAACAGGTAGAGAGACCAAGGTTTTAATATTATAAAATGTTAATAATAAGTTCATACAAGAATTATCATGACAGATATGACTTGGAACACTCCCTAGGTTTGAATACTAAAGAACTTGAAAATAATTCCACAAAACAAAGATAAAGACATGAACCTGAAAAAAATGATTTTTAAGTATTTAGGTTCTTAAGAATATTGGGAATAAGACCAGATATTTCTAATTAAAGTAATTAGGATTTAGTAATATTAATTACAGTAAATGTTATTATGTGCATATTAGTGTAACAATGAATATAGTGGAATTTTAGATATTGCGGGCTGTACACCTCTTGAATTATGGTAGTATATTTAAATCTACAGTGCTATTTGTTCTTAGAAAGAAGACTAAATCTCCTGGGCTACATACTATTTAATGATTTTCACTGAATTTCATGAAATGTAAATATCTAAACTGGCCCTCTACTGTTAACTATCTTGAAAAATGGTTAAAGGATACCTTTGCTATTATTTTCTACAAGGCTGAAAGTGTGTATACTGTATAGACTACATACAGAACATATTAAAACCTAAGTAGTAAGGTTATTTTTAACCAACTTGCATATTAAAATTTAAAGGAGAAGGCGATGAAATAATAAGCAAAGTAATGTTACCAGATTTATAAAGCTAATGAATCACATCATCATTAAATTATAAGTATTGCAGGGAACAGAGAAGAGCAATGGCTCAGTTATTCTGGTGTGATGGCTTTTTTTCCTCTTCTAGACTCCTAGAGTAATGATGAATCCCATAGCAGTGTTCTCATGAGCATTGAGGACATGCAGCTCTAGAAGACATACCATTTTACCTTTTATCTCCTCTTTTCACTTCCTTTAGAATTAGGAAAAGAGGAATATTTGAGGATGAGCAAATGTGTGATACCTATCTTATCTGTGAGGTCTGTCTAATAAATTGGATCTTAAGTTGCAGTGGAAATAGAACTCTGTTCTTAAATAAAGGTAACCCGTTGTAACAAAGATGTACAAGACACTATGTTGAAAATGATCTTTGCACCTTCGGTGGGGTGGGAGGGCAGGAGAAGTTGGGGAGGTGGGAGAGAAGGGATGGTAGGGGAAACAAAGGAGGAGGCAACAATGCTCAATAGGAAATGTACTCATTATCTTACTCATGTAACCGTAACCCCTTTGTACAGTATTTTTACAATAAAAACATAAAAATAAAAAACAATAAGGTAACAAAAAAATAAAAAATTTTCTCTGACTGAACAACAACAACAAGAAAAAGAACAGAAAAGGCCTTAAAATTTTAAAAGTATGGGTTTTTGGTTGTTTGGGGTTTTTTGTTTTTTATTTTATTTTATTGTCAAGGTAAAGTACGTAAAGTAGTAAATACATTTCTTGTCACACTTGTTAAGGTATGTCTTAAGGATGATTCTCACATGTAATTGTTCATTTTAAAATTCTTTATGACTCAAAGTCTTCCAATATCTTCATAAAGTTGAAACTCTAGAAAGTAGATATTTATTTTTAAACTATTGATGTCTTATTTAATGACTTGCCACAAGAGCAACCTGATGTAATTTAGCTTTCTGAGATTTGTAGAATTCTGACTTAAATCTACACCATACAATTATTATTAATCGAATTATATGGACATATTCTGTAAAGTTTGCTAGACACCCAGTCCTCTAACTTTCTTTCAATAATCTTAAGAGGGAGCATTTTAAGAATATGAATTTTAAAAGACACACATGCCAGCTTTAATCAATGTCAACTCCCCATATGCTTGCAATTAACTTATGGATAGACAGTCATTTTGAAAGACTTACTTATCAACAGAATGACAGCATTCTATCCCCAAGTGAAAGCTCATTGAAAGGCAGTCTATAGTGTTTATACAGAAATATATGCCAGTTATCCATAACTACCTTCAATAGGAGGTGGAAAAGCCTTCTTTGGAACATGTGATCTCAGAGAATAAAAGAATTGTACACAGTACTCAAGCTGCAAAGTGACTGAATCAATGTAAATTACTAGTGATTGTGATGATGGTAAAGTAAGTGTGCTGACATTTTGAAAAGGTTAGCTCCCAATATGAAATGGTACACAAGCAACTGCTTCAACGTACAAGTTGAAAAGCAATTCTTACTTAGGAATCTGCCACAAAGGCGATGTGAATTTCTGCAGACATTGATGAAAGCTCAGAAGAGACAGGTATCTGCACCACATCTCAATATAATGACCTACTTGTACAAAATATGCCATTACTGAGGTCTTGCTGTCTTGCCCTGTAGGTCAATCCCATGTTAGCTCAAGAGGTTTGATTCCAGAATATTTCTTCTTCATCTGGTACATTTAAGAAACTAACCAGGCATTCATTTTAGTTACTTATTTCATTAATTTATTTTCTTTGTTAAAAAATACTTTATTAAGCAGCATCTATGGTTTAAGCAATATTCTAAATTAATTTGATTATAAATATTTTGAGCATATTGGCCCAGAATCTACCTTGCTTCAAAACAGAATGGATACCCAGATTTATTTATTGAACAGATAATATACATTCAGATTAAAGCTTGACAAAATTAGATTGTAATACACTCTCTGCAAAAGCAGAGGCTAATAAATTTTCTAAGTTTCCATTCAATATAGAAAATGTGGGAATTCTTTTATGATCTGAGAAAGCATTTTAATTTCTTTATCTAAACATTATCACTCTTATTCTCATTTTTCTCAAAATTTCCCTTCTGGAATATTTCCTAACTCTTACTATATTGTTTTTATAGAAAATTACATTCATAAAGCTGTCTCAAAAGTTAGCTTTTCTGCTTCTTGAGAACCTCCCACATGCTGAACACATTTTAATGCAGTGAACTTCTAAAGACCCCTAAGACATCATTACCCCTCATTTCACCTCTGACTCACTTCTGCCCACACCCAAAAGCTTAATTACCTGTAAAAAAAAATCTGTTAAGTGAAACAAGACACAGAATGACAAACTCTACATGGTCTCATAGGGGGAGTATAAAAACTTGATTGCTGAAAAGTTGAGATTGGTTGGACGAAAATGGCCCAAGTCTACAATCCTAGTTTTCCGGGACGTTGAAATCATAGAATTGTGGTTTGAAACCAGCCCAGGCAGGAAAGTCCATGAGACTCTTATGTCCAATTAATCATTAAAAAGCTCAGTGGTAGAGGCCCTGCATGCATGAGGCCCTAGGTTTGATTCCTCATAACCAGAAAAAGCTGGAAGTGGCGCTGTGGCTCAAGTGGTAGAGTGCTAGCCTTGAGCTGAAGAGCTGAGGGACAGCACTCAGGCCCAGAGTTTAGGCCCCATGACACACACACACACACACACACACACACACACACACACACACACACACACACACACACACACACACACACACACACACACAGCCAAAAGTAGAGCTGTGGCTCAAATGGAAGAGTGCTAGACTGGAGGAAAAAAACCTCAGGGATTGCTCCCAAGCCATGAGATTCAGACCCAGGACTCACTAACACACATAAGCACATGTGTGTGCACACACACACACACACACACACACACAAAGAATAATTGAGATTGGGGACAGTTGTGAGGGAAGGGAAGAATACTGAGAGGATGTGCAACAAATAAAATTCTATAGTTTGATGGAAAGAATAAGCTCTCGTTTCCTGTCATTCAACATGGTAAATATAAATAAAAGCAATCCATTTTTTATTTGAGAATAATTAAAAAAGAGAATTATGGATTTATTCTTAAGGGGAGGGAAAGTAGGAGAAAACGAGGGAGGGGATAACAATATTTGACAAGAAATGTACTCATTACCTAACATGTAACTAACCCCTCTGTACATCATTTTTGCAATAAAACAAAATAAAATTTAAGAAAAATAATAAAACTATACCTTGAAAGAAAAAAATAGTCATAATTAAAAAGTGATGCAACTTTAAGATGAAGTCTATTCTAATTATTCTGTAGATAACTACCCAATATTTACATGAATCCAACCATTACATCATACACTACATCCTAACTATTTATAAATATAGACTAGCCAATGAAAAGTCATGTTTGGAAAAATTTGGAGATGATAGATTTCTAATCCTTCTCTTAAATTACAAAAATAAATCTAAAATAAGGGGTATAATTTCCACTTTTATGTCCTGACAATGTAGAAACTTTACTGAATCTACTGTAATTTCAGAAATAGAAGCAGCAACATCACCTGGAAACTTTTTAGAAAGTATCTCAGGAATGGCACCCAGAAATGTAATTTAGCAAGTCCTAACACTGGTTCTAATCCATGAACACAGTTCTACATTTTGCTGATATCTCCCTCCTTGTCCTATTCAATCACTCTCTTTCCTAGTTTAAGAGTCAAATAAAATTTTTTTAAAAATTCCAAATCCTCTACTCTCCATTGACAATGTATTTAAATGCATTTTAATCACTTAGTGAAAGTAAAATCAAGTTTATTGGTAGAGAGACACTGGGCTTGAGGAGCACCTGAGAAGGAGATTACTACACAGAATTTTGCCTACACCCATTTTACTTTCTGTGCACTTTCTGAAGCCAAGGGAATTGTGAACGGATTTTACCAGCCACAAATCCAAAAATAAAAAATGATGTGTTAGGAGACTTCAAGTAGGAAATCTTGAATCAATATATGGGACGCAGATTAAGGCCTATATTTTAAAATAATATCCCTAAACCATGATGTGAATCCAAAATTCAAACTCAAGAAAGTCTGACTTATACCTCATTTAAATTAGTGAGATCACTTGTCCTTCTAGAAGTAATAATACAGTAGTCACAGTTCACGTGTTGTGCTTTCTTCTTTTGCTTGTAAAAGATACACCACCAGAATTTAACAAGAGCTTTTAGAGAACTAAATCCAAGCTTTCTTATTAACTCAGAACCATATCTCTCAATAAAGAAGCATCTGATGCCAGATCAACACCTTCCTAATAAATTTTCTAAAGATTTGTGACACCCTAGCATTATATAGTAGCAGTTTAATCGAGTTGTGAAGACCAATGTCTATAGCCAAATTGACATGATTTAATTTCTGAAGCTACTGCTTATTAGATGTTGATAATTGTTTCACCTCTCTGTTTATCCATTATCTTATTTATAAAGTAAAAATTATTGTTAAAATACTGCTTCAGAAGTGGTTCTGTGGCTCAAGTGGTAGAGCTCTTGCCTTGAGCTGAAGAATGCAGGAATAGCGCCCAAGGCCAGAGTTCAAGCCCCACGCCCAATAAAATATATATATATATGTATATATTGCTTCAATTTATTTAAATATATTTAAATATCTTACATAAAATACAAGTTTTATAAAAACTAGTATCATCAAGCCTCCTGAATCTGTGGGTTCTACACATATAGAATCAACCAATTATGGAAGGAAATTCCTGTTTTTATTGGCTTTTTATACTTATTATCCTCAAAAAACATTATACATTAGCTATATAGCATTTTTATATCACAGTAATGCAATATCAGTAATCTAGAGGTGATTAAATTATACAGGGGGATGCATATAGCTTATATATAAATACTAACTCATTGTACATAAGAAACTTAAGTATCTGTGGAATCCTGGAAGCAATTTCCCATTACTGAGGAATGACTCTATCTGGAACATGATAAAAATTATACAAATAAATATTTGTATCAACAAACATATATCTTATTGGTAGTCTAGTTACAGTTTCAATACAGTAGGTGATAGCATATAAAGTTAAAATTATATGTAACATGGAGCCTGTTCTATATACATCAAAATGTTACATATAGTATTATTTTTATTGATTAAATTTTCCAGGACCCAGCAATCCCACTTTTGGGCATTTACCCAAATGTTTACAAACAAGACCACACTAAAGCTATCAGCACGACTATGTTTATTGCAGCATTATTTACCATAGCTAAGATATGGAACCAACCCAGATGCCCCTCAATAGATGAATGGATCAAGAAAATGGGGTATATATACACAATGGAGTTCTATGCCTCCATCAGAAAGAATGACATTGCCCCATTTGTTAGGAAATGGAAAAACTTGGAAAAAATTATATTAAGTGAAGTAAGCCAGGCCCAAAGAAACATAAGTCCCATGGTTTCCCTTATTTGCAATATCTAGTATATGTCTGAGTCAAGCAGAAAAGGTCAGATAAGGTGATGTTAGGGAAATGAACCCTAAGATATGTATTCAAAGTTTTTTTTTCTTTCATGCGATTGTTTCTAACATATTTATAAGATGATTTTTTGGTTGCTTTGTATGGCCCTCTCCCACAGTATAACCCCTGCTTTCACTGTATTTGATGTCGGTATAATTTGTGGAGGGGAAGGGGAAAAACAAATCGTTTAAATAGGGATACAGGTGGACCCATTGCAACAATGAGATGTACAAGTCGTTATGTCGAAAATGAACTTTACCACTTTGGTGGGGGGGGGGGAGGATTGGGTGGGGGAGCGTGGGGGGAGATAGGAAGGGATGGGAAGGGGAAAGAAAGGAGGAGGCTACAATGCTTGATAAGAAATGTACTCATTACCTTGCCCATGTAATTGTAACCCCTCTGTACAGTATTTTCACAATAAAAAATAAAACAAAATAAAATCGCAAAAAAAATTTCCAGGAATTTTCTATGCAGCTTTTGTTTGTACAACACACTTTACTAAACCTATCTCTTTCCAACATGTTACACAATGATTTGAAGAGGACAAAAATTGATTGTGTGCTTATTATTAATCAACAATTAATAGGTCCAAGTGAATATTGTTTTTTAAATGTAGAAATAAATTTTATTATTAGCAATAGTTAGCTTGTTAATAACAAAACTATGATTTTAGTAGAACTGAACTTAAAATTAAATAACTAATCAAATAATACAAGTCATTTGTATAAATCAATAAGGTATTTTCTGAGGGCAATAGCTTATTTTCATCAGAACTGAGAATCATTGATTAAAAAATTTCACCCAGGCAAAACATGTACTTTTTTAGAAATATCTATAAAATGTTATACTTGATGAAAGTTTCTTGTTAAATAGTATCCAAGAAAACTTTACCAAATATTATGAAACTATTACAAAAATGGCCTATGTGCAGATTACTAATAGCCAAAAACAATCTATATTCACACCAAGAAAGTGCAATCAGCTAATCAATATTGAATAATAAGCTGATCATAACATCTTTAGTTTAACCTACATGCCCTAATAGTAACACCCTGTTTCATTTAATACATTTTAATGTCCATTTATCTTAATGCTGAAACAGCCAAAATACTTAACTTTTTCTGCATAAGAATGAGCCTCTTAGAAGCACACACCCTGTCAAGTAATTTGCTGATCCAGCCTTAGCAGGGAAAGAAAAGTCACACCCTTTTGTCTTTTTCACTGATAATTTTGGTTACTCCTTGAAAACCTATCATCAATCACGTCTAGAACGAGGCTCTAGTTATTCCATTGCTATAGTTAAATCAGCAACCTTGTAAAATAGCCCTCTCCCTCTAGGGATACTAAAGCAGTATCACTGCCAAAAATTTTTTTTTTAAATCCAGAATCAAAAATCTTCTGTCCCAGTAAAGCAACATTGCCACTTAGTAGATAACAAGAAGAAAACACTTGTTTCTTTTCATTGAGATCTCTTTCATCTCTTTATCTATGAATTTTCTTTTCCTTACTTTGTTTCTGGAAAATAAAAAGCATCAAAAACTTAAAATGAATAAAAGAATGTAGTTGGAAAAATAAGGATCTGCATGTAGGAGACTATTTTATTACAATAATGAAATGATTAAGGAGTGAGATGCTGTGTTATTGAAACATAGCAAGCATATAATAATAAAGCACTTATATATTTCTCTAACATGAGAGAGTTCATTTTCTAAGAATAAGTATAGACTGAAAAACATTCCTTTTATTCCCACAGGAAAGTATGTAAACTAATGAATACTATGGCAGAAAGGACAGAGCTCTTAGGAATGTTATAAGGAATGATCAGAAGAGAGAGGAAAAACTATAAAGGGGTAGATACAAATTTGGAAACAATCTTGTAAATGATAAGCAATTGGCCTTAAGCATTTTAAGAAAGCATTAATAAAGAAAACAGCCCTAACAGGAATGAGTAATTTTTTATGTAAATACGCATGTTGAACATAGCCAATATTGGAGATTAAGTATATTATATAACTGGAAAAATTATCAAGATTTTCATCATTATACTAATGATAAAAAAGATCTTTATAATCTGCCAGACATGATAACAGCCAAATTAAAGACATCATTTTAATTGGTCTTTGAATATTTAAGTCTGAGCTAGTTTTTCTTTTTGCCTGAGCTAAGGCTAATGCTAAGAGTGACTTGACCAAAATCTTCAAAACAGTAGCAACACAAGTTCTGAGCATCCATCTGCCTAACACTCAAACCAGTGCTGTTACACTGAGAGACAAAGGCAATGTTTCACTGTAGAATAGCATGAGCTATCAAAAAGAAAAAAGAAATAAATCCACAAAACCTAGACCATAAGAGAATTTGATATCGTTAGGATGAGATAAAACAGTGCTTTTCGCCATGTCTGCACAAGGTATTTTCAGCACATACAAGGTAAGCAAAAATAGGAAGTTAATGTGAAAGTGCCTTGTATAGTATTTATAATTCTTAAGATGAATAATCATATTTGCATAAGTAACCTAGTAATTTTATTCTATAATGTGGATGTATCTACTCTTCATTAATCCTTTTGTTCATTTGAAAAGTCTTGAATTAAATATATGGTGTTATATAGTTACCAGGACCCAAAATATATCAATTTACTCCTACTCTCAAAATTCTGTATATAGAAAGAACAGGTTAAATACTACTGATTTAGGAATGTTATTTTACCAGATTATCAAAAGATAATTCTGTCCCATTTCAAAAGGACATATACTACATTTTAAAACTTTTTGTGGAGGGGAGTTCCGGGAAGATGGCGGAGGAGAAGCTGGAATCTGAACAAGCTCTCGCATAGAAAGTAGTTTTAGAATTCCAGTGAACAGTCCTAAGCCAGAGAATCACACAAAGTGTGCCATCACAGGACAGAGAGTTAGACAAGAGAGGGGAAGCCAAGGAAACGCATCAGCTGCCACTCCGGCGGCAGGGTCACGGCGGCGACCACCGCCGCGGAGTCATACCTGAGACACAGAGAGTCGGGGACGAAGGAGCCAGACTCAGTGGACGAGCGGATTCTACTCAACACCAACAAGAACCGACAAGGAGCGAACATCTTCATCCTGCTGTTTGCAGACCAGAGACGACCCAGGATCCAAGACTCGGCGTGAGTACAAGCCCGACATCCTCACTCCTCAGGGAGCAGAGGAGGGAAGGCCACCCCTCTCCCCCCAGCACCAGTGATCTCCATCTTGGATACCGACAAAGCTCGGAGGAGCTGCTAGCTCCAGCTCAGGCCTTGGAATAAAATGAGTCATTTAGCAGGTCACAAGAACTTAACGGCGAAGTGACCTGCCAGACTCAGCTCCATCCAGGGAAAAGTCACCCAGCTCAGGCGCCAGCCATTGGAGTGCCTTGCCTCACTGGGTAACCAGAGCCAGAGGCTGCCCCTCCCTCTAGCAGCCACCACAATCAACTGAAAAACAGAAACCCTGAGAATGGCTCCAGGCTGGGCGCTGTGAGCTTTATCACAAAATAGCCCCAGGGAAAAGCTACTGTTTGTTGAAAGGCCTCAACTCTACCCAGAATCTAGCCTCATCACCACATCCCCCTCTTTTGTGACTCTCAAAGCAGACCACCCTCCCAGAAAACTAACCTGGGAGGGGGATCTCAAAATCTTGGGTAAAGCAGAGCATTTTTCTGCCTCTTCCAACCAACCGACTTAAGAAACCAATCAAGCCACAGGACCTCAAGCTGACCAGAGACTCGAACAAGAGACTGGTTGCAGACAAAAGGGAGATACAGGATTCTTCCCACTCCTCCCCCACCCAAAAAAAAAATCAAAAGACTTTTTTTTCTTTTTTTTTTCTTTTTTTCTTTTTTTTTCTTCTTCTTCTTCTTTTCTTTTTTTTGCTTGTTTTTTGTTTTTTGTTACCATATATATATATATATATAAATTTTTTCCCTTCTAAAACTTTTATTAATCTTTAATTTTTGCCTCTTCTGAAAAAATAATTGTTTTCCAGTAACTTTTTTTTCTCATCTTATAATTTTTATTTTAGGAATACGTGAATGAGAGTTTTCCTTTCTTTTCTTGTCTTCTTTCTCTTTTTCTTTCTTTCTTAATTATCTTTTTGTTTTTTATCTAGCTCTACTGAACTTCTGATCTTTTCTTCTCCCTTTCCCATCCTTAAAGATTTTCACATCTCCTCTATGTCCCTCCCCTTCTCTGAACATATTCACGTTCCTCTCTAAACAGACGGTCTTTTAACCTCTATAATAACATTAATTTTTACGTTTCTATTCTTTTTCTGGTCTCTCTTTATTCCCCTTTCCGTCTCTTCTTTTTCTCTCTCTCTCTACTTGCATCCTACCCAACCCATTTCCTGCACTGTGATTAGGACATAGTTAACTCTCCCTGTGCCTCCCCACACCAATCTATTCCCATTTTTTACCCACATCTCTCCCTAATCCTAATAATTTCTGGTTTTCCAAATTCTTTTCTGCGGTTCGAAGTCCTTTAACATATAGTCGTTTGATGTTGAATAGATGTATCTGTTGAACTAGATTGTATCTGTAGACTATTGACGGTACAAATGCAAACTTTGGTTGATGGTTGCCTTAAGATAGTGTTCTAGCACAAAACTGGTGCAATCTTTATCTCAAATGGGCCGAGTAAGCCGGAAAAACACAAGAAAAATGGCAAATTCGGGTATCTCAATTCCCAACCTTGATAATCAGGGATTAGAACAGATAAAGAATAATCCAGAGGAGAGTTCCCAAATAGCTCTACAAACACTAATAGCAAACATGATAAATGAGAAGTTTGACAATGTACAAAGGACTCTGTATGAGTGTGATAGGGAGAGAGAGGAGGCATCCCAGAAGTTTATACAGGAATATCATAAGCGTGAGGAAGCTTCTCAAAAACTGATACAGGATTTGTGTGAACAACTTGAGAATACTCAAAGAGAAAGGGAGGAATGGCGTGAGCAGGCAGAGAACACTCAAAGAGAACTGCAGGAATCCCACAGAAGGGAGGAAACTAATCAAAGAGTAATTCACGAATTAAGAGACCAGGTAGAGAATACACAAAGATCACTAAAGGCATTCATGGAATCCATTAACAAAGAGCTGAAGGAAGTCAGGGAGACCACAAAGGCAATGCTGAATGGAACCCAACAGAAGGAATGGGAGTCCAAAGAAACCATAACCAATCAACTAAGTGATTTGAGAACAAACACTGAACACCAAATTAAGGAAGTAAAGAAATTCATACAAGATCTAAAACAGAGCTTCAACAAAGAACTTGAAGCCATCAAAGCTGACCAATTAGAAGGAAAAGAGATAAAAAACAAAGTAGAGAGTCTTGACAGCAGGTTAGACCATGCAGAAGATCGAATCTCAGGGATTGAAGACAGCCTAGATATTATAGAGAAAGAACATACAACCATCCAAGACAAGTCCAAGAAATATGATAGGTCTATCCAACACCTGGAAGACACCATCAGAAGGCCCAATCTAAGGATAATGGGTGTAGAGGAGCACCTAGAAACACAAGTTAATGGTCTAGGAAATTTGTTTAACAGGATCCTAGCAGAGAACTTCCCAAACATACAAAAAGATAGGCCTATTCAGATACAAGAAGCTTTTAGAACCCCAAATAGACCAGACCAGAATGGGACATCCCACCGTCACATTATAATCCACACAGGATCAACCCAGACCAAGGAAAAGATCCTTAAAGCTGTCAAGGAGAAAAGGTTAATCACCTATAAAGGGAAACCAATTAGAATTACCTCAGATTTCTCAGCAGAGACAATCAAAGCAAGAAGAGCCTGGAATGACGTATGCCATGCCCTAAAAACAAACAACTATCAACCAAGAATACTGTACCCAGCTAAACTCTCCTTCATAACTGAAGGCCAAATGAAAACCTTCCATAGCAAAGAAAAATTGAAACAATACATCTCCACCAAACCAGCCCTACAAAAGATTCTTAAAGATGTCCTACACATAGAAAACCAACAAGACCGCAACAAAGGCCAAGAAACTGCACCCAAACTGAGAATCCAAGAACCTTAGGAAGAACCCAGCTTTCACAGCCCCCAAGAAGGTGGATAACATGGCAGGAACTCCCAAATACCTCTCAGTCCTATCTCTTAACTTTAACGGACTGAACTCTCCAATTAAGCGACATAGACTGTCTAATTGGATTAAAAAACAAGACCCTTCTATCTGCTGCCTGCAGGAGTCACATCTTGCCCGTAAAAACAAACATATTTTCAAGGTTAAAGGCTGGAACAAAATCTACCAAGCAAACGGCCCTCATAAACAGGCGGGAGTTGCAATCCTAATATCAGATAAAATAGACTTCAAATTAAAATTCGTGAGAAGAGATAAAGAAGGTCGCTACATACTAATTAAAGGATCTCTCCTTCAGGAGGATATTACAATTCTAAATATCTATTCACCAAACAATGGAGCACCCAAATTTATCAAAGAAACACTACTTTCCCTCAAATCCCATATAGATCCAAAGACATTAATTGTTGGGGATTTTAACACACCACTCTCCCCACTAGATAGATCAACTCGGCAAAAACTCAACAGAGAAACCACAGATCTAAACAGCTGCATAGATCAACTAGACTTAACAGACATTTACCGAACATTTCACCCAGCAGCATCAGAATACACGTTCTTCTCAGCAGCACATGGAACGTTTTCTAAAATAGACCACATTTTAGGCCACAAAGCAAACTTGTCTAAATTCAGAAACATTGAAGTTATACCTTGCATTCTCACTGACCACAAGGGAATAAAATTAGAACTCAACACCAAAAGCCACCAAAGAAAGTCCGGTATCACATGGAGGCTGAACAACACACTGCTGAATCATGAGTGGGTCATGGAAGAGATTAGAAAGGAAATTCAAATGTTCATGCTATTCAACAAAAATGAACACACAAATTACCAGCTCCTCTGGGACACAGCAAAGGCAGTACTCAGAGGCAAGTTTATAGCTCTGAGCTCCTACATCAACAAATTGGAGAGATCGGAAACTAGCAATTTAATGACACATCTAAACCTCCTTGAAAAAGAGCAGCAAGACAAACCCCAATCCAGTAGATGGAAAGAAATAATCAAAATTAAATCAGAATTAAATGAATTAGAATCCAAAAAAACTATAGAAAGAATCAACAAAACAAAGAGTTGGTTCTTCGAAAAACTTAACAAAATTGACAGACCCTTAGCAAACCTTATCAGAAAAAGGAGAGAACACACCCAAATTAATAAACTCAGAGATGAGAATGGAAACATCACCACGGAAACAACCAAGATTCAGAACATTATAAGGGAATACTTCTCAAAACTTTATGCTAATAAGTTTGAGAACTTGACAGAAATGGACCTTTTCCTAGCAAATATTGACATGCCAAAACTAAACCAAGATGAGTTAAACCAGATTAACAGGCCCATATCAAGCATTGAAATAGAAACAGCAATAAGAGACCTCCCAGCTAAGAAAAGTCCAGGACCAGATGGTTTTACAGCGGAATTTTACAAGGCCTTCAAAGCAGAGCTCACACCAATACTCCTCCAACTCTTCAATGAAATTGAAAGAGAAAGCTCACTACCAAACACATTCTATGAAGCCATCATAACCCTCTTCCCAAAACCAGGCAGGGACTCATCAAAGAAAGAGAACTATAGACCCATTTCTTTGATGAACATTGATGCAAAATTTCTCAACAAAATTTTGGCCAATCGACTTCAACAATTCATCCAAAAAATCATACACCATGATCAAACAGGATTCATTTCAGGGATGCAAAGCTGGTTCAATATACACAAATCAATTAATATTATTCACCACATCAACAGGAGCAAGAATAAGAACCACATGGTTATCTCAATAGATGCAGAAAAAGCATTTGACAAGATCCAACACCCCTTTATGATGAAGGTTCTGGAAAAATTAGGAATCCATGGAACATTCCTCAATACAATAGAGGCTGTATATGACAAACCTACAGCCAGCATTATACTCAATGGTGAAAAACTAAAGCCATTTCCTCTTAACTCAGGAACAAGACAAGGATGCCCACTCTCTCCACTTCTCTTCAATCTAGTATTAGAATGCCCAGCTACAGCAATAAGACAAGATGCAGACATAAAGGGGATCCAAATAGGGAAAGAAGAAATAAAACTCTCCCTCTTTGCAGATGACATGATCTTGTATTTAAAGAATCTCATAGACTCCACTCCCAAATTACTCAAGCTGATTCAAAACTTTGGCAAAGTAGCAGGTTATAAAATTAACCCCCAAAAATCAATGGCTTTTCTATATGCCAACAATGAGAAAAGTGTGGCTGAAATTAGGAAAGCAACTCCATTTGTAATAGCCCCACAAAAAATAAAATACCTAGGAATTAACTTAACCAAAGAAGTGAAGGACCTCTATGATGAAAACTTTAAAATCTTCAAAAAGGAAATCAACACAGAACTTAAAAAATGGCAAAACCTCCCATGCTCCTGGATTGGCAAGATTAACATCGTGAAAATGGCAATACTTCCCAAGGCTATCTACAAATTCAACGCGATACCTATCAAAATTCCACCCTCATTCTTCAAGGAAATAGAGGAGGCAATCCAAAAATTCATATGGAACAATAAAAGACCCCGAATAGCAAAAACGCTCCTCAACGGAAAGAACACTGCTGGAGGAATATCAATACCAAATTTCAAACTCTACTATAAAGCCATAGTAATCAAAACAGCTTGGTATTGGCATAAGAACAGACCTCAGGACCAATGGAATAGAATTGAAAACCCAGAAATGAACCTACAGACCTATAGCCATCTAATCTTCGATAAGGGAGCTAAAACAATAGAATGGAAGAAAGACAGCCTCTTCAGTAAATGGTGCTGGCAAAATTGGTTAACTACATGTAGAAAACTAAAGCTAGATCCTTATATATCACCCTGCACCAGAATCAACTCCAAATGGATCAAAGACCTTGAACTCAAAGCAGACACTCTGAAAACATTACAGGATGGAATAGGAGAAACCTTAGGTCTCCTTGGCTCAGACCGAAATTTTCTGAATAGAGACCCGGAAGCACAACAAATCAAAGAAAGGTTGGACAAATGGGATTGCATAAGATTGCAGAGCTTCTGCAGGGCAAATGACATAGCTGGCGAGATCAATAGAAAGCCCACCGATTGGGAGAAGATCTTTACCAGCCATACAACGGACAAGGGTGTCATATCTAAAATATACTTGGAACTCAAAAAATTAAACCACCCAACAACAAATCCTCAAAGAAACAACTGCCCAATAAATAAGTGGGCGAAAGACTTAAAGAGAAGCTTCTCTGAAGAAGAAAGAAGGATGGCAATAGACACATGAAGAAATGTTCAACATCCCTAGCCATAAAAGAAATGCAAATCAAAACAACATTGAGATATCACCTCACTCCAGTTAGAACGGCAAAAATCAAGAACTCTAACAACAACAGATGCTGGAGGGGATGTGGACAGAAAGGAACCTTACTTCATTGTTGGTGGGAATGTAAACTTGTTCAACCACTTTGGAAAGCAGTATGGAGGTTCCTCAAAAGACTTCACATAGATCTCCCCTATGATCCAGCAATCCCACTTTTGGGCATTTACCCAAATGTTTACAAACAAGACCACACTAAAGCTACCAGCACAACTATGTTTATTGCAGCATTATTTACCATAGCTAAGATCTGGAACCAACCCAGATGCCCCTCAGTAGATGAATGGATCAAGAAAATGTGGTATATATACACAATGGAATTCTATGCCTCCATCAGAAAGAATGACATTGCCCCATTTGTTAGGAAATGGAAAGGTTTGGAAAAAATTATATTAAGTGAAGTAAGCCAGGCCCAAAGAAGCATAGGTCCCATGGTTTCCCTTATTTGCAATATCTAGTATAGGTATGAGTCAAGCGGAAAAGGTCAGATAATGTGATGTTAGGAAAATGAACCCTTAAATATGTATTTTAATGTTTTCGTTTCTTTCATGCATGTGTTTCTAACGCATTTATAAGATTATTTCTTTGTTGCTTTGTATGTCCCTCCCCCACAGTGTAACCCCCCTTTCACTATATTTGATGTCAGTATAACATGTGGAGGAGATGGGGACAAACAAGTCGTTTAAGGATTCAGGTGGACCTGTTGCAACAATGAGAAGTACAAAATGTCATGTCAAAACCAGCTTTACAATGTCGGTGTGGGGGGGGGAGGGGGGTATAATTGGGTGGGGTGAGGGGGGTAAAATTGGGTGGGGGAGGGGGGAGGCGGGGAAGGGAAGTGAAGGGTAAACAAAGGAGGAGGCTGCAATGCTTGGTAAGAAATGTATGCATTATCCTGCCCATGTAATTGTAGCCCCTCTGTACAGTATGTTCTCAAATAAAATAAAATACAATTTAAAAAAAAACTTTTTGTGAAATAACTCTTTACGGTTACCTTATTCATATCAAAGTCAAGCATCAAATATTAAATACTGTCTAAAAGTAATCAGCGCTTTTTTCCATTTCTTATATGGGATGGACTAAAAATGCAGCTGATCTAATGCTTCTCATTTCCCTTTAAACTTAATGGAAGAAAACAAGCCTTGGACTCTGCATAGGGCAGCAATCACTGTCAAACAGGTAAAGAAAACAAATTTTATTTAGTTTATTAATTTTTTGTCTTGTGTAGTTTAAGTCCAGAAGGAAAAATGCAAGAGAAGTGATAGAAAAACAAAAGAATTATCAGAGAAATAATGTTCTCTGTAGTTTTACAATTTCTTTTTTCTTTTTTCTTCTTCTTTTTTTATTTTTTATTGTGAAAATATTATACAGAGGGGTTACAGTTACATGGGCAAGATATTGAGTACATTTCTTCAAGCATTGTTGCCTCCTCCTTTGTTTCCCCTTTCCATCCCTTCCTATCACCCCTCCCCCCATCGCCAAAGTTGTAAAGTTCGTTTTCGACATAATGACTTGTACATCTCATTGTTGCAATGAGTCCAACCCGTATCCCTATTTAAACGATTTGTTTTTTCCCTTCACCTCCACAAATTATGCCAACATCAAATACAATGAAAACAGGGGTTATAGGGTGGGGGAGGGACATACAAAGCAACAAAGAAATTATCTTATAAATATGTTAGAAACAATAGCAAGAAAGAAACCTTGGGGTTCATTTCACCTAACATCAATTTATCTGACCTTTGCTGCTTGGCTTAGACATACACTAGTTATTGCAAATAAGGGAAACCATGGGACCGATGTTTCTTTGGGCCTGGCTTACTTCACTTAATAGAATTTCTTCCAAGTCTTTCCATTTTCTAACAAATGGGCAATGTCATTCTTTCTGATGGAGGCATAGAATTCCATTGTGTATATATACCACATTTTCTTGATCCATTCATCTATTTTCTACAGAGCATCACTAAATAGTCAGTTATTCATATATCAAAATCATATTCATATACTTTTAGTAGTCTTTAGAAGGCAAACAGTTGCAATACGTATTGACAATCTTCTCAATTTTGATACTAGGCTTCCTACGACCTTCTCCTTTTCTACCAATATGTTTAACAGACTACAGGGCAAGTAAACTTATAGTATATAAAACCATACCATTAAATCAAGACTTGTGAAATTAATGAAAGAATGATTGAAGAATGATTAAGCTATGTTGAATAAGACTATCATATATAATTATTATTTGTCAGACAAATTATAACCAGCATACTTTCCACTTTTATGTAAATGTCCTGTTTCTCTAGTATTTATGTACTGAAAATACCTTATATGAACAAGAGTAAAAATGTGGTCTTCTTGTCAGAATTCAATTCTCTTATTGTCTTGTTTTGTTGATGTATTTTCTTGTAGATGATCGAAGTCTACAGTGAAACCCTGTCTTTGCTGGTAAGTGATAATGAAACATTTGATTTGGTGTTAAACAGGTATGTTTCTCATGTCTACATCCATAAATGGCTACATCTTCATGCACGCAAGAGACCTTCTCATCTCTTTGACTATTACAGTGCATTCAATTAAATTCCTCTCTTCCAAAAATAAAATAGAAAACCTTTATAGATTTATGTTTTGGATTTCATTTTATACTGTATTGTCAATGAGAAGAAAGTATCATAAAAATAAATCAGGTGGAGAAGTCTCTCACCTTATCCTGCTTGAAATTTTAGAGTGATTGACCAGCTTTTCCTAATAATAATATTGAGAAATATGTGTTGGCTGTTTATGATGTATTAAGCATTGTGTTTTTTAAATCCTTAAGATAACTAATTAGATGTAGGAAGCATTATTGTTCCAGTTTTATAGCTGAGGAAATGAGACTCAGAGAGATAAAATGACTTGCTGATAATGAACTGTACATAAAATCAAGATAGTCTGAGTCAAGGGCTCATTTTCTCTGTGGTCCTCTATTCTGCCTCTCATTTGTACCTCTCCTGTCTCATGATTTCTTGGACATAGTTTTCTCATTGAAGCTTCAGAAAGTACTACTACCACTCACACCATATTTCTTGTACCTAGCTACTAAAAGCTATTATTCTATTTTATCATAAAACTTTCCTATGATATATCCTAACCTAGTAATTGGTCATACTTTCAATGACAACAATCAGTTATATCTTAATTACATACCTATCTCAAAAATCTCACATCAATCCTCAGTTTCATGATTGAATTTCAGACTTCCTACTTATCTATTCATCTATTTCACTTAAATACTTCAAGTCAACGTGTACAAAGCTGAACTTATCAAACCAGTGCAATAATGAATTGCATTTAAACACCTGCAGTTTTAGTGTGGTTTAATTGTACCCTGTCCAGACACCTGGAAATCATCTTTTGGCTTATACACTTGCATTTCCTTTCTCTCATGCTATATAGCAAAACTTTCTTTATAGGACCTTACCAACATCTCCTCATTCCATCACTGACTGCTGATCAAGATGATCTTAGTATTATTTCTCACTATAATTCCTCACTAATCTCTCTTAACTGCTAACACTTTGCTGTTTCACCTTGTTTTCATTATCTATTCTCTTCTATTACCCTTCCAAAATTATTTATTTCAAATTTAAGGTTAGCCATTTAACTACTCTGTCTCCTTAACAATTAAAATATAAATCCCAGTTCCTGGGTTTGGCAAATAGAGCACTTCTAGACTGCACCATGCTTATTTATCTAATATAATTCCTTGCCTTCTACTCCTCCTCTTGAATCTAAGATTCAGTTGAATTATATACCTAGAATGTCTCCATATCAAAACTTTTAAGGTTTCAGGGTGTAATGTTTTCTATGTCTATACTCTTGTTTGCCTTTTCCTCTACTAATATGTTCACTAAGGAATGACCATAATTGCACATGGTCACTCTGTATTATTATTCCTTCCTTTCTCTTTCCTATCATTATTCCAATGAATTGCACTGCTAATTCAGTTACAGTACTAGATATAAAGTTCCTTCAGGTCATAGTTTATGATTAATTTTCATATAAGTAATGGATACAATGTCATAATAGACACACAATAAATGTATATCAAGTAAAAATATGACTAATGGATGAGAATTGTCACTTATTTTTTACTTAAATATATGGATAAGAAGAAATTAAGTCAGCTACGATGCTATAAATAATTATATATGTATTCCTATTTCTTATTTATTTATTTATTTTTCTGGTCCTGAGGCTGGAACTCAAGGCCTGAGTGTTGTCCCTGAGCCTCTATATACCCAAGGCTACAAAGATAGTGCTCTACCACTTGGGCCAATGTGTCACTTCTGCCTTTTTTTAAGTGGCTTATTGGAGTAAAAGTCTCCTAGACATTTTTATCCAGACTGGCTTATACTATGATCTTCAGATCTCAGACTCCTAAGCAGCTAGGATATCAAGCATGAAGCACCAGCTCCCAGCTTATATACATAGTCTATTTTCAATTGTTTAGGGTCAAATACTTGACTTTAATTATTTTCTTATTCTGATGTCAGTGTATATAATTTAAATTTATTGAGGTGAAAAATCTGGACATTTCAACTTATTGTTATAATATGGCTAAATAAATTAATCCACAAATCTTAACACAAATTTTAACATAATGATGCCTAAAAAAGATTGTTTAGTGATACCAATTATCAAAAATAAAGGGAAATTCTTAATTTCTTAAAATATTTCATTTGCTGATGAGCACAATGCAATCATTCAGCTTATTTTAAACATTTTATAGCAAACCTAAAAAAATAAAGCATTTATTAATAGCTATCACTTAAGTTAACCAAATAAAATGTATCAGTGCATCACAGAAAGTAATTAATGCTCTCATGTCTAATCCTGTAAATATTAAGTCCAACTGAGCATGGTGAATTTAGCTAATTAAAATAGACATATATTCTACCATCACATGGACTTTCAAATATAAGTTGATAAATTATACTAAAACAAAATAAGATATTCCAAAAAGACAATCTCTTTGAGCTTTTGCTGAAATAATAAAATTCCATCTAGTGAATATTGAATAAAATAGTGTCAAACTTTTCTAAGATGAAGCAAGGTTTGTATTGATGAAGTACAAACACACTGTAAATGAATATTCAGTAGCTTTACAAAAATGATTAGATTTTCAATTGTATTTAAAATGGCAATTGGAATCAATAGCCTTGTTATTTTAGAGTCCAGAGTCTATTTCATAAATACAGGGCATAATAATTAAAAGTACTGCTGTCAATAGGCTTGAGGTTAATTGCAAAAACAGCCAGGAGGCCAATGTTGGCTGGATAGTATTCAAAATAAACAGAGTCGAATGTAATAGGACATTTGTGCATCTGTAAGAAGTGTTCCAAAATCAATCCTACATTGAGTTGAAGGCTATTGTAGATATCTTTCACAAGTGCTAAGGACAAATATCCAAATGATATCTGAGGAGCTAGTAGCAACTAACCATTCAAGAGCTCAACATTCAATAAAAGTATTTGTAATTTAAATATGTCTGTGTGAATTTTAATATCTCATAATGCATTCTACTGTTAGGTATGGTAGTGTGGAAGAGACCTAGACAATCTTAACAATGCATATTATTCATATAAATATTTAAATAAGTCAGTTAAGTTGATTTTATGTGAGATTTATTTAGGGACACATTCTCATAAAAGCAACGACTAGGAAATCATGAAAATAGAAAAGAATGTAATCTAATTATAGGATTGTTCTTTATTATTCAATTTTTATATCTGCTCTGACATTCTTAGCATTATACTTTCTGTACTGATATTTGAACAACAGAAACGGCATTTAAATCAAATGTTACAATAGCAATAATGGAATAAAGTTATTTTGCCTCCTTTAATTATACATTCTTTATAATCGAATTGGCACCTAGTTGTGTATAAATTATTTCATGTATTTATCTATGTGTGTAAATATATAGACAAATGTATATATATATATGTACATATATACAAAATATACACATAACTATTAAATGATTATTAAAGATAAATATATAACTATTGTATACTTGGTTTTTTGGTATAGATGAATTACAAAAAGATTTATATATTAATAGGCACAACTCAATGTCTTTGATGGTTGTAGGGAGCCAGGGTAAACGCCATTACAAGATGGCGCCCACTCCCTTGCAGCTTTGAGGTAACCACTCCCTTTCAGGCGGTGCTTGGCGGGAAGGCGGGTCCTGGGCTTTGCGCATGCGCGAGCCATGTAGAGTCCCCAGCCAATCCCGTGGCACCTGGTGACGGTGAAAGGCAGACGACCAATGATAGAAAGACCCGTGTTCCTATTCCCTATATAAGTGGCCATGTTTCGGGTGCACGCTCTCTCGCGCCCAAGCTCTCCTACAACTAAAAGGCTCTCCAATAAAGCGTGATCTGAGAAGACTCCTGGTGTGGTGGTCGTTTTTTCTCGCTGGTCGAGTAGACGGTCGCTACAGATGGTAAATATATACTTACAAAACCATAAACATCAACCTTACCATCAACCTAACCATCACCATTAAACAAACCAACAAAAACATTCTGGGTTATACTTTATTACTGTTATAAGAACAATGAACATAAGATTTATTCTCTTAACAGATTGTAACTACAGAGTATTGAATTATAACTATAAACTCTAGTTTACATTATAGATTTTTAGGATATATTAGTCCTGCTTTGTATCTGTTTTTTGTTGGGAAAGTTTATTCTTGTTTCAAGTAGGAGGCTATGTAGATAGATATGATACATACACACTTTGCTTTGTGTCTTTTGGCCAACATCTTAATTCCCCTCCATATTTGCTAACCCTGACACTCAGTAAGTCCTTTTAGAATTCAAAATAATGCAGAAATGCATTATACATCAACATATGGTCCTATACTCCATAGCTAGCAGTACAGATCCTGTGCTTCTGATGTCATAATTTGGGACTCCTAACCATTGGCAGCTTTCTGAATCCTCCAGTGACCAGACTACAGTGTTGTTCCTCAGCACTTCTCCAGTCTTCCATTGTCTAAGATCCTTCCTCCCTCTCTCCCTCCCTCCCTCCCTCGCCCCCCTTCTCCTCTCTCTCTCTCCCGCCTCCTCCCTCTCCCCCCCCCACCCAGTGACTTGAACTCAGGGCCCAGATGCTGTCCCTGAGCTTTTCTGCTCAAGGCTAACACTCTACCACTTGAGCCACAGCTTCACTTCTGGATTTTTTACTGGACATAAGCCTCTCATGGACTTTCTGCCCAGGCTAGCCTTGAACAGGATCCTCAGATCCCAGCTTTCTAAGTAGCTAGGATTACTATTGTAAGATGAATGGGACCATCCAGATTCACTGTAGGAAAGGTCATCTAGAATTCATTGCAGCTTGTTCATGGCCACAAGTTTTCTGAAGCATTCATGAGGAAAGCAAGAGATTCTGAAGCGAAAGTCGTAACTTCATCCATAGCCATGATTGCAAGGGTCCTTGAAGCTAAGACGAAGCTTCCTTGAGGTGCGCATGCGTTGCTCAAAACACCCAGTGCACCATGATGAGAGCTGAACTGGCCGTTAAAGAAGAGACTGCTTGACTTAAGTTAACCTGGCATTTGCCTGACATTTGTCACCCTAGACGTCTACTCTGACAATTTAGGTTATTTGAGGAGAACCAATACTTAAAGAGTACTTACAGTAAAGACTTATCATAATATTAACAGCACTCTCATGACAATGCTTAATCCCAACTAAATTGTCTTAAGGAAGTTTGGACCCTTCTGGTCATTTTGTCGTTAGTAGAATTCTTTTTATCAGATGTAATTATGTAGAATGTTAAGATTCTAAAAAGACACCTAAAAAAAACAAACACAGAAACAATAAGAACAACAAGAGTCAGATTGTGAGTACTTAGAAAATAAAAACCATGATTTGTAAGACTAGGCAGTCAAAAATAAAAGCAGCCAAAGGAAATGTGGGGAGTAGCAAAGCAATCATATCAGGAGTAGGTCAAACTTGACCTCAATGGGAGCTGTTTAAAAATAATAATAAAATCTAGAGACCTATCATGCAGGAGAAAATTGCTTCTACTTCTCCAGCAAGGCACGAAAGTTACTAGCTGCAGAGCAAAGGAATCTCATGGTATCCCACAGCCTGCAATTTCCTTCCCCCCGACAGGGAAATCGCCACTAAGTATTTTCTTCTTATTGGAAAGAATAAAGTATAGTTGAATCTGTCTGCTTCGTGGCCAGACAGACTACATTAAAATCCCAGCCTGCTACTTTAGTTTGGAACCCCTGATTCTTCATCTAAAGAAGGTTGATATTATCTATAAAGTGAGGCTTAACTAAAAGAACAGTTGACATAAACAACACAGAAGGGGTGGAAAGTGTAGCATATGTTAAGTCTGTTTCTTTCATTGTCTGGGAAAATCAAATGATGATACTGTGGTGTTTCCTAATATTGATTTCCATAAGTCAATTAACAAATCCTTTTACTTCATGACAACTGATCTTTTGACAAATAGAATTATTTGTTAAATAATCAAAAAAGAAGCAGTTTCTTGAATTGAAACTCTTAACTGAGTTAAAAAGTAAAACAAAACAAAACAAATATGGATGCTGATAACTTATGACTACAATCCTCACTACTCAGGAGGTGGAGACCTGGAAAATCATGGATGGAAGCTAGAGTATGCAAAAAATCCAAGAGAAATCCAGGTAAAGGAGGAGCTGGTAGAGAATCAGTTGTTAGCCAGAAAATCAAACAAGGGTGAAACCCTAATACCAGCAAAATAAAATTTAAAATCAAAACAAAACACCCAATAAAACCAGGCTTCAAAAAGAATACTGAACTGCTTAGTATTTACATTTCAATCTTGGTTTAACTATGATGTAGCTAAATTCAGGATTATTCTCCTTACTTAAAGCATAGTTACAGAGGCAAAAATGTTGGAGTTAACAGTTTGAAAACTTCATTCATCCCAACTGATTCCTAGACAAAATAGCTAAGATCTCTTACTCATAATCTACTTAGTAAGAAAGAAATAACAAAAGGAATTTCACTATGGTATTACAAGAATCAAAATGAATATTGTTTATTTAAATTTGAGTCAAACGTAGTCTCTCTTTTCACTTTTTTGATTTCTCCTACAAACAGAAAAGACAGGATTTTAAAGTTTTAGGATGATTCAAATTTAAAGTGGATAACCAGGAAGAGAAGGAAGGCAGTAAAAGAGGAAGCAGTGAGGCGGGTTAAACTCTTAAACTCCTAAGATTGACAAAACGTTATTTCTTTTTATTTTATTTTATTTTATTTGAGAACATACTGTACAGAGGGGTTACAATTACATGGGCAGGATAATGCATACATTTCTTACCAAGCATTGCAGCCTCCTCCTTTGTTTACCCTTGACCTCCCTTCCCAGCCTCCCCCCTCCCCCCCACCCAATCCTACCCCCCTCCCCCCACACACACCGACATTGTAAAGCTGGTTTTGACATGATTTTTTGTACTTCTCATTGTTGCAACAGGTCTACCTGAATCCTTAAACAACTTGTTTGTATTTCTTTACGTCTTCAACCTGGTAAAAGGCAAAGGTTTTTTTTTTTTTAACCTCAAAACATAGCAGTGGGGTATTGTGGCAATTTCTAGGCTGAGTGCTCAGTAAGTTTCTACCTCCAGTAGCTGAATCCCCTGACCCTTGAGCACTGAATTGCCTTGTACAGTGTTTAACCACCTGCTATTGGTTAGGTGAAGAAGCACTGGTAATTCAGGGTGAAGAAGAGAGACCTCATTAGTCTTACTTTTCTCTCTGTCCCCATAGAGGCTCTAGGAATGTTGGGAAAACATTATTTTGGATTCTCTATACTAGCACAACCTTCAACTGAACTGCAGCAAGTGTCCCCAGTTGATCTCACATGAGGCAGATGAAATGTTCACTTGGACTCAGCCCAAATTTGTAGTTTGCCCAAATTCTGACATGTAGTTAAAATGGTTGTTGTTTGAAGCCATTTGGAGCAGTTCAAAAGATAGCAATAAATATTCCAAACAATAGCCCACACTCAGCACCTCATTAAGCAGCTGTCATTGAGTGGATGAAGTATAATCTCATGTGGAAATTCTTGGATGGTGTCAAACACACCTTTCAGTGATCCCACTTGAAGGGTGAGAGAGTTGGAGTTACATCTGTCTATTTGCTGAGGGCTTGGAGAGGTCAGTTTTCTAGAATGTGCAGATGTGGCGAATCCTAAGAGATCTAAGCAGAGCTGATAGCATCTGCCACCATCCTCTATAAATATACACATCTCTTTGCTTTTTTTCCGAAAACAAAATTCTACTTTGTTTAATCCTTATCTTCATTTTTTTCCTATCAAATCTTCCTTTTTTCAGGTTTTCAAGAGAGCAAAGGAAGAATATTATGATATTTGTAATCCATTTAAATATATTCTGTGTATAAAAGAGAGTCTTCCCAGGCTTCTTCTTACAGTTTTTAAATCATTTTTGTAAAATCTAAAACTAAAATACTAAACCAAAATGCTATCATCATAAACCAATTTTTGCATTTGATCCTTTTGGTTCCAACCTTTACAACTTTGAAATCTGGAACAATTACAAACTACATTTATAACTCTTAATTTCTAGTGTCTTCAGCTTTTAATCATCTTTTTATACTGCTTCTTTTTGCTCATATAGACTAATGTATGAGCACAAGGCCTAAAGATAGACTTCCTGAATTTGAGACTTTGAATATGATCAAGTCCCTTCCTAGTTCTGTTTGTGGGAAACTAAGTACCTAACATTTCTATACTTGAGATAGCTTTCATCATTTGTACAAAGAAGGAAAATGCTACTGTACTTATGGGATTAATGTAGGTATTGACTGCTAAATATAAAGTTATTTACACTTACATACTAATATATGCTGATTGGTATCCCTAATAAATGGTAAAACATTACTTTAAAAATAATAATTTTTACTAGGGAAACAATATAAAGATCTAACTTTGACATAGGTCTTTCAAGAGTCCTAAATTGATAATTTCCAGTTTTTGTCTTTATACTAACATAAAAATGTTTATACACTAACAACTGCTTCATTGCAGAACACATTCCTCAGTCTTATGATGCTAGAAGTTGAGCAGAGCTATCATGAACAAGATGTACTGAACTGAGAGTGAAGCACATAGGTTCAGAAAAAGATATGGTTTTTAACAATGCCTGACATAGCGGGGCTCTGGTGGCTCACACCTATAATCCTAGTTACTAAGGAGGCTGAGATCCTGCCCAGGGCAGGAAAGCCTGTGAGACTCTTAACTCCAATAAACCACTCAGAAAACCGGAAGTGACACTGTGGCTCAGGTGGTAGACCACTACCCTTGAGCTGAAGAGCTGAGGGACAGCACCCAAGCCCAGAGTTCAAGCCCCATGACCAACCAAAAAAAAAAAAAGCTTTATATAAGTATTTAATGTTGATTTTAATGTTACATACAAACTCTTTCTAGGTCTGAGAACCAGGTGCCCAAATATCAATCAGTAATTTTACTCATTTTTTCATAGCTCGACTGGTCTTCTAGACTTTCAAATTGAATATTGTCAAAGATAGAAGCATATAAGCATTTTTACAGTTTAATAAGTTTAAGCAAAGTCTTTTTATAGTCCATATTCTCTAATACAAACCAAAATTGAAATTTAATCTTGAAAAAGAGATGAAAGAGTTGGGTGCCAGGGGCTCACACCTGTAATCCTAGCTATTCAGGAGGCTGAGTTCTAAGGATCACAGTGGAAGCCAGCCCAGGTAGAAAAGTCTGTGAGACTCAGCTCAAGGTGAGGGCTCTACCGCTTAAGCTACAGCGCCACTTCCGATTTTCTGAGGGTTAATTGGAGATGAGAGTCTCACGGACCTTCCAGCCCAGGCTGGCTTTGAACCGAGATCCTCAGATCACAGCCTCCTGAGTAGCTAGGATTACAGGTGCGAGCCACAGGCACCCAACTGTGAGACTTTTATCTCCAATAAGCTACTTAGAAAAAGCCAGAAGTGGCTCTTTGACTCAAGTAGTAAAGCATTAGCATTTAGCACAAAGAGGCTCAGGGACAGCACTCAGGCTCAGAGTTCAAGCCCTAGTACCAGAAAAGAAACTAAAAGAAAAAGAAAATGAGATGAAAAAAGGAAAAGTCTACAAACGGCGGCGGGCGGGGGGGGGGGGGGTGCAGGGGGGGGGGAAGCATGGAAAGGTCATTCTAACTTTTACTATTTAGTTTCTCTCATATGATATTCTTTATATTAAGAAGTGTTTTCTCTGAGTTCTGTTGAAGTTTCTACTTTACTCTCTTCCTTACTCATAACTTTCATAGTGGCTTTCATCTTTAGATATAGACACAAAATAATAGGAAGAAATAGATCCTTTAATCCTAAATGATTAATTGACTATTTCCAACCCATGAAAGCACAGTGTCTAAAATTCTGGTCAGTCTCTAGTCCTCTCTGATTTTAACTCTTTAATTTTCCCTAAGAATGTCCATCAATATGGACCAAATATTCTCCAGGCCTGTTTTTACCATTGGGCCTACTTAGTTTTTCATGAGGTCAAAGCTTGAATTTAATATTTCTACAAAAAAAAAATCAGCCATATCTCCTAACTGCTGGGTGTCCTATTTTCTGGTTCTTCCCCTGTAACAAGGCACAGGGCTTCAAAGTGTTTATTATTATATAGGTGACATTATGTAACAACTTAAGAAGTATTTCACCATCTTCTCTAATGAATATTTGACACGACACATTCTTTTATGATTTTTTAAGTTTTCAATGTACTATTACCTCTACATACAGACAAGAAAGTGCTAATCATTCTTCTGTTCAAACTTCTTTCCATTACTCTTTCTCTTCCTTTCCTTTCTTCCTTCCTTCCTATCTTCCTTCCCTCCTTTCATCCTCTCCTTCCTGTCTTTTTCCCTTTCTTCTTTTATTAGTGTTTTATATATATATGAAAAAGAAAAGCGTCAACAGAAAAATATATCTGAATCCCTGTAAAGTATTATAAAATACAATGCTACTGTTTTGATTTTGTTCTTGATACTCTAACAATAATATATTTTATGCATTTCATTGTTATTGTAAAGGTGATATACAAAGGGGTTATAATTATGTAAGAATGATAAAGAGCATGTTTGTTTTATAACAGTATTACTCCTTCCCTCACTCCTAGCTTTTCCCTCCTTTCTACCTATAAGTTGTATAGTTCACTTTCAACACAGTGTCTAGTAAGTATCACTATTGCATTTTTTCACTGTTTGTTTCCATTTCCTGGAGTCCATTTCAATAAATATTATTTTATCTGATCAGATGCACATAGGTATTGTGGCTTTGTGTTTCCTAAGCCTATCTTCACTTAGTCTCACTGTGTGTAAATGCCTCATCACAATAATATATTTTTAAGGAGTTGTCACAGATCATGTGCATATAAGTTATGCACTGTCAGCTTATAAGTTCTTTACCTAAACCAGGCCAATAAGAAAATTAATAGCAATTTATGAAAGTCAGAATATTTATATTGGAGAAATTCATTTTTCTATCATTTACTGAAGAAACTAATAGGGTAGCAATAAAGAACAAAGTTTTAACTAACTTACACAATAGTGAGAATATGCAGTTCTCTTGATACCAAAGGATCTGGATGATTAATTATATCTAAAAATGTGCTGCATGGTCCAGTTCATCAAGACTTGAACCAAGATGAAGCCAGCAAACAAAGTTTCAGAACAATAGCCCTCAGCAAAGCAATTCTAGAAGAAATAAGAGTTTCCATTTCCTATGTCTGCATGGCAATCTAGAAAAACATTCTTTGTTCTTGCATGGGTCTGCAGCCTACCAACAGAGTACTCATTATGTCCTAACGAATGAGTTACTGTAATTATCATGTTCTGCGTTATAAATCTCTACCTCTACTGAACCCTGCATCTCTTATCAAAAGGAAGAAAGTTGGAGAAAAATTAATGCACTGACAGTCACATAAAATAGTTCTTAGGTTAGTCATATGGCGTGAAATAAGTTTTTTAATGTGAAATGCTTTTTTGTATATCTTGCAATACACATTCTCAAAAAAATCACTTTAATTCAAAATTCTTCACTTCGGTGATAATATGATTAGTTAGACATTCTTAGGTACATAATTAGAACTATTCACATCTGGAATTTTCAGCCACCTTGCCAAGAGGTGAGGGAAAGCTCTGGAGGATCTTGCAAACTGCAAAGTAAGAGAATAAAAGAAATCTGTATCCATGTGCAGAAAATTAAAGATGATGAAAGTAATTCTGACCAAGGATTTAATTCAATTGCATTATGCTTTCTTAAAACTTCTTTCTCAATTAAAGAAACTATGTCAAAGTTGGACTAAGATAAAATGGACTAATCAATAAAAAACAAACTTAAAAGCACAAAAGTCAATAGTCTAGTTCTTTTCCAAAACCAGAAGCCACAAAACTCATTTTGTCAATAGTTGTTTAAGACTAATTTGAAAAATGATACAGGATTGTTACCATAGAGGTGAATTACTGGATTGAAATCTTGAATAATCAATATCATTTTTCTTAGATTTATAACAATGTTTTGGATCTTCTGCAAGACTTGAAAAAACTAGATAGGTTAACATGTATCTGCTTAATTATTCACAATCTAAATAAAGCAATCCATCTTTAAATTCTGGAAAGAAAGTCATTCCTTGAATATATATATATATATATATATATATATATACATATATATATTATATATAAACTTGTGTAAAAACAAGTATGAGTATATAATATATTCTATTCTTTTGAATTTAACATTATTTATGTACATTATTTATTTTCACTTTCAAACCCCTATATAAATGTCAAATTTTTACCTTTACCAGCCTAAATAAATTTACTATGAAAAATCTAGATCATTAACATGTCTAAGGATATATCTATCATAATCTTATCAGCAAGCTTGTTGATATACCCATCGAAAAACAAGATTGATCATCTTCATATGGTTGCAACAATCTCATTGCATGGTTACTATGTGTCAGTCATTCTCAAAGCAATTTAAAACATAAGTGCTTTGTGATAGAGAATTTATCATAGAAATTAACATACTTTACCCATAAAAGTATCTGAGGTTTAGGCATGACCTGTAATTGACAAAGTCATAATCAAATCAAGTTTGACGTCAATACTAAAAGTTTTAATTTTAATTATTTCTTTCCTTCTACTGTATTGGGGTTTATCTTGTAAAAGTTTTTCTAATTAGAAATTTCCACTGACAGGGTTTATTACCTTTACAAGTCATTTATTTCCCTCCAATGCAAGAGGATTATCTATTCTATATTTTGTAATGTGTCTTCCAGTAACTTTGCTAAGAAATTATACTTCCCTTCAAAATGTCAGGCTTTTGTATGTCCCTCCCCCATGGTACAACCCCTGCTTTCACTATATATGATGTTGGTATATGTGGAAGGGCAGGGAAAAAACAAATTGTTAAAACAGGGATACAGGTGGACCCATTGCAACAATGAGATGTACAAGTCGTTATGTTGAAAAACGAACTTTACAACTTTGGTAGGGGGGACGGGGGGGGAGGATACGAAGGGATGGGAAGGGGAAACAAAGCAGGAGGCTACAATGCTTGATAAGAAATGTACTCATTATCTTGCCCATGTAATTGTAACCCCTCTGTACAGTATTTTCACAATAAAAATATATTTTAAAAAAATGTCAGGCTTTAGGTCTACTTGACTCACCTTGATCCATGAACATGTGTGATACATGTTATGTTTGAGCCAAAGCTTTTAGAAACACTAACATTTCTACTACTTGATCTTTTGACTTGAGAACAGCTTCTTATTAGGAACCAAATGCAGTTTATTTCCCTTTACCTGATTCTCAGGGTAGAAAAAACAGTAAATAAGACAAGCATTAAATATCACAGATAATTGTTGGTTGGTGTAAAATCACTGAGAATTGGAGGCTTATGTTCTTGCAAATAGCTAATAAATGAAATGACTATTGAATACTGAAGAAAACATTTAGAATCATTCCAACACAATGAGATAAATGTGACCAGTTCAGAACATTCAGTTTACTGTTATAAAGGAAAAACTTTCAAGTGGAAAAAAATTACAGATTCGCCATTCATGACTGATAGAGAACTATGATACTTTCAGTGCATTTTGGGAACATGAAGACAAAAGTCATCCATCAAGGAGAGAGACCTGAAGATTAAAAGATTCTGGCTACCACTGCTATAGCTGTATCATTTATACTCAATAAGCACAGTGGAGTCACCATCCCAGGGCAGGATGACAAATCTCCAGACATCTAATGTGCTTCTCTAATCCCTATTTTTAGGATTATATTACTATATTGCCAAAGGCAATCTTAACCCTAATAAGATATCTTTGTAATTGTTTAACAACAGTTATGTCTTTAATAAATTTGTTGTGCGGTGAGAATAAAGGAAACACAAAGCAAAAAGGCCAGAAAATAGGAGGTGTAGAAAAGGAGAGAAGTAAGGATGACAGATATAAAGAAATAGGAAGAAAGAAGAGAGGAATACCAAAGGATGAAACTGCTAGAACATATGCATACAGTTTGTTTGGTTTAAAATTTTCAAATTATCTTTCAAACTGGAGGTACCAATTTTCATATCTACCAGCGTATCTATTGCGCAACTCCATATCTTTGACAGTATTTGGTATTGTCTGTTTTCTAAATTTGGGGCTTTCTAATAAGAGCATAATAGTATCTCATTGTTATTTTAGTTTGCATTTCTCTAATAACATATGATGCAGTGAATATACATATGTGTGTGTATGTTTGTTGTATGTACATCTTCTATACAGATGATATGGTGAGATGTCTATGGATATATCTACCACAATATTATACAATTTTACATAGAAAATTCTTCCTTCCTTTTTCTTTCCTTTATTTCCCTCCTTCCTTCCTTCATTCCTTCATTCCTTCCTTCCTTCTTTCCTTCCTTCTTCTATCCCTTCCCACATTCCCCTTTTCCTTCCTTCATTCCTTTTCCTTCCTTCCTTCCTTCCTTCCTTCCTTCCTTCCTTCCTTCCTTCTTTCCTTCCTTCTTCTATCCCTTCCCACCTTCCCCTTTTCCTTCCTTCATTCCTTTTCCTTCCTTCCTTTTCCTTCCTTCCTTCCTTCGTTCCTTAGTAATGGCGTTTGAACTCAGAGCCCAGCACTTACTAGGCAGGCACTCTACCATTTGTGCTATTCTATCAACCTTGTGTGTGTGTTGGCACTTTGTAGACAGAATTGTGACTTACGCTAGATCAATATAAATTACATTTTCTTTTCTTATTTTCCATATGGCTATGATGACAAGCACGTAGTACTGTGCCAATCCATTGTGTTTCCCCATAGGTAGGATGACAAACACATGATATTTCCCTGTCATTTGTCAGGATAACCTCACAAATATTTATTGCCTGAGTTAACTTCAAACTTTGATACCCCAATAACTGCCTGCAAGCCACTACTACAGGTTTGAGCCACTGTATTTGGCTGAAATGTTTTGTTCCACTTAATTAAAATCAATTTTATATATTCATTTATTTTTCACATACATAAAACCTTGTTATTTTAATTATATTTAGTTTTGCTTTCTCCATTTTCTCATACTTTTGAGTGTTTTTCAAATGATTGCATACTCATTTACCAATTCTACTGTTTAAGATTTAACATTAAATTTAGTATTTATTAAAGCTAATTTGTGGTTTCTTATACATCTTGACTTCATTTCTTAAGGTAAAGACTTTATTGAGCTTATTCCTCTATTTTTAATAGTTTCTTTAGTAAAAGAGTTGACTGGGAAAGCATTTGAAGTATAGGGCCATGAACAGCTAAGGTGGCATTTTTTTTGTCACACCTGTTTTTGAGTATTTTCCTCACACATTAATTCAGAATTTGCTTGACTAAGTCAGAATGTCATTTCTCACACAACTCATAAGAGAAATGGATTCTTTCTTGGTAGCACATCATGAAAATACTCAAGCAGCCATAGGTAAAGAAACTAATCGGAGCCGGGCGCTGGTGGCTCACGCCTGCAATCCTAGCTACTCAGGAGGCTGAGATCTGAGGATCTCGGTTCAAAGCCAGTCCGGTCAGGAGAGACCATGAGACTCCTATCTCCAATAAACCACCAGAAAACCGGAAGTGGCGCTGTAGCTCAAGTGGTAGAGCACTCACCTTGAGCTGAAGAGCTGAGGGACAGCGCCCAGGCCCAGAGTTCAAGCTCCATGACCGACAAAAAAAAAAAAAGAAACTAATTGAAGGGACTGAAACTTTAGAACAAAAATCACCAGTAATATACTAGTGAGCCACCCCGCACATGTATAATCCAACTTCAATCCAGCTTTTGGATGATAGCATCTCAAGTTCACATATAACAGAGACTTCATAAGACACAATAGAGTACACTCTGTCCTCCAGTCACCCACAGAAACTCTGGAATAAAACGTAAATTGTCACTAAATAAATCCAGCTATAGAGCATTTTCTCTAGGAAGAATTTTTGTTAGGTCCACATGTTTTAAGAGGAAATAATAGTCCTGTGTTCTCTAAATAATTTGTGTTTTTCCTGTTTGTTTGCTTCTCTACTATATTACCTGACAATATTTTATTATATCCAAGAAGCACTTGAATATTTTCTTATTTCTTTCAATAATTCTGCTTCCCTTTATGGGATGAATGAACTCTTCCCTTTTCAGTATGTCATAGTCATTTTTCTCCACATGATTTGCTTTCTTACTTTGTTGTTTTGTTTGTTTGCTTGCTAGTTCAGGGCTTTGAACGCTGTGCTTGGGTGCTTTCCCTGAGCTTCATTTTGCTCAAGGCTAGCACTCTACAACTTAAGCTACAGAGTCACATCCAGCTTTTTCTGTGATTAATTGAAGATAGGAGTTTTATGGACTTTCCTGCTTGGGCTGGCTTCAAACCATGATACTCAGTTCTCAACCTCCTGAGTAGGATTACAAGCATGACCTGGCCTCTAACTTTCACATGCTTTTATACCTAAGTCCTCTGGCCTTTACTCAATTTGTTGTGAATGAAAAGTTTATCAATAATCCTAAGACATTTTTGCCCATCAGAGTTCTTGATTTTTACCAAATTATGTCTGAAAGTAATATGTATACTCTTTTCTCTGCAGTGTAGACTGTGACTTATCTAAATCTTTTTAAATCTGCAAATTCAGGTCTTCCCACAACTCAAGAAAATTTTCGGATATTATTTTTATTCTATTACCTAATATCTATTTCTCTTCATCCTCTTTAATTTTCTCCTTTCTTATATCTTCACAGTCTCTTGAATCTATTCTGTCTTTTATTTATTTTTACTTGTCTGTACTTTGAAATATTTCTTGCATGTAATCTTCCCGAATATTAATTTCTCATTCGATCCTGATCATGCTTGCCACTAATTCCTAAGCTAAAATTTAACATTTGACTAGTGTGATTTTGTGCTCCAAAAAGTATTTTTTTGGGGGGAGTGTTAGGTGTGGGGCATGAACTCTAGGCCTGGGCGCTGTCCCTCAGCTCTTCAGCTCAAGGCTAGCATTCTACAACTTGAGCCACAGTGTCACTTCCGGCTTTTTCTAGTTATGTGGTGCTGAGGAATCGAACCCAAGGTCTTATGCATGCAAGGCAAGAACCTACTACTGAGCCACCTTCCCAGCCTTCCAAAAGGATTTTTATAATGTTTCAATGGAACAGTTTTACTATTAGGTTGGCTCTTCTTTATTTGTTTTATTATTTGGAGTTTTTGTCAGTTGTTACCAGTATTAGAGGGTTTCTTAGTTCTTAGCATAGCAGGCAATCTACCATGTGAGCCACGCCTCTAGTCCATTTTGCTCTGGTTTTCAAGATAAGATTTCACTTATCTTGCTTAAGCTGACTGATATTACAATCTTCATATTTATATATCTGTCACAGCTGAGCTGTCAGGTGCACACCACTATGTCCAGTTATTGGCTAAAATGAAGCCTTGTATGCTTTTTTGCCTGGGCTTGGCCTTGAACCCTGATCTTTCCTATTTCTACGTCCCTAGAACTAGGAATTCAGAAAAGCAGCCACTGGTACCAGACCTGTTTTTGTTTTAAAATTTGAGCTTTTATTTTCTATTATTTCTGTAGTGCATGCCATATGGTTTGATTACTCAACCTGTTCCCTTTAATAGGCATGAAGGGTAAGAAAAACAGATTTTCATGCATTTATTTATGCACTCATTCAATGGGGTTTATGTTTAAGTAGTGATCATTAAGGATTGAGTGCTGAATGGATTAGCTGTACTGTGGGTTTGTGAAATAAGAATCAAGTGTTAACTCCTAAATCAGGCCTTGAAGTAAATCTTCCTTTGGACAGATATTTTCATTAATTACTCCTCCTATATAGTGAAAAAAATTCTTTTATCTATTTCTTTTATCCCTGGCATTTGGGAAAAATCAGCTTTCTCTGGAAAGTTTCTGATGGAATTTGGAATTTGGAAGTTGTTGCCTAAGGGGACGGATTTATTGAGTGTGAAGAATAGAAGGTGTGCATGGGCAGATAAATGACCAAAAAGCTTCCAAAGTATGACAGAATTTTTCAATAATTATTCACCAATCCTTTTTCATGAATAGAACCTTCTCATCCAACGTAAACTAGCAGAATTAAACATACATAAGAACAAAGAAATGCCTTTTCATGTCAGAACTTGTAGAAATAAAACAAACTCAAGTTTTGGTATTTATTGCCCTACTGCTAGGGAAAAATAATTGAAAGAGAACCTAATAATACTAGTATTATGTTTGGTGCCCTTTCGACTCTTGCTTTCACATTACTTGATTTCTATCAGAAGGATAAAAATATGCTGTCAAATTTTGTAGTTCCTAACAGCTTGAGTTTTCACACCAACTTATTTATCAACTTTCAATAACACCTTTTATGTCTAATTACTTGCATTGATAAGGGTTCAGAGGTGCAAAAATAAAAAGCATCTATTCACTATTATGTGTGATAATCCTTTGCTGTAATTTTCATCAAAATTTTCCATGATTATCCAATAATGAAACCATTGCTTTCAAATCCAAAGAAAAAGAAGATGAAGAAGAAAAAGATTGAATAAAATATCATAAAATAATACTTCAATCATTTTCTAATGGTCAAATTACTGAAAGGCATTTATTCAAATGTATGCTTTTCTTCCCCAAATTAAAAGTATGTTATAAATATTAAATTAGCTTAAAACAGTGAATTTTTATATTAAAAATGGTAGTTGTAAAGATTGAACTCAAGACTGCAGACTTGCAAAGCAGGTACTCTAACACTAATCCATTTTTTGTTTATTTTCAAGGTAGGGTCTTGCTTTATGCCCAGAACAGCCTGGGCTGGGCTGGGCCTAAAGCCTTCTAATTGTGTTTGTCCATGTTTCTGTAGATGACAGGTATGCACAGTGGGGTGTGCCTGGCAGGCTTTCAGTGAGATGGAATCTCATGAACGTTTATACCATGACTAACCTCCCAATTTCTGCCTCCCATGTAGGCAGGATTACAGGCTTGAGTTGTAATTCTTAACTATTTTTCAAAATTACTTTATTGTTTTATATGTTGTATACATAATTCATCAAATAACATCTAATTTGTATAATAAAAATTAGTCATTACTTCTAATTTTGATATAACTATTAAGCTATTGTTTTGCATCTTAATGGTAAATATATTAATTATATGAGAATTGTGAAATTGCATTTATTTAAATTTGTACATTAATACAGAATTTACTTCTATTATTTTCAGTGTAGAATTAATTTTTAGCAATGGGCTTTTTAAGTCTAAGATTGTTGATCTTCAAGAATGAACAGTTTTTATAATAACAGTATCAGGAAAAATATTTTGTTTCTTTACTTTTGAAAAGCCATGTTCCTTTATCCATTTTACAAAATTTGTGAACTTTTTGTAACAAGTTACATATTTCAGGATTCCATTGCTTATTCTTTTTAACACAACTACCATGCAAAAAGAAAGCTACTTCGCATAGTAGCTGTGTATCATAACTTTGCCATTCCCAGGAAATAATGTTGTCATTAAAGATCTTAGATCCAGATGTCTGTATTTTTATGACAATGACATCCTCCTGACATCATCATTATTATATTCACATACGGATCGTAAATAGTCATTAAATTAGAAAGAATTACCTATACATTATGGCTGCTCTTTGGAAAGAATCCCCTTAAGGAATGTCAGCTTACTTCTTAGGAAAGATATCTCAACAGCTTCATGGCTATATGACAATAATTCATATTAGCTGCTATGTCTGATTAACCTGACCTCCAGATTTAACTGTCTTCTAATTTCTGGACTAAATATGAAGATAATGCCCTGAGCTGTAAATTTAAAGTACCTATGCTGAAGTACGCAATGGCTTCTAAATGCTTCTAAACCTCCAACAATCTTAGTTTCCTTTTTATTTTTAGTATATTACCAAAGTTTCTCCTTAAAGCATACCATTTTGTCAAATTGCTGTTTTTTTCCAATCAATGTATTTTCTATAGTGATTTCAATAAAATCAACTACAGTTAGCTCCTTGTGAATCCAAAGGCCATTATCCTAAGTCTGCATTTCAGACATGTTTATCATTGTCACCTTATACTTTATTCTACAAATTGTTCTACAGTTTTTTTAATTGGTTATATATGTATTGGATAAAATTTATTTTTAAAATATGGGGATATTTTCAGGATAAAGTTCAATTCTTCTAGAAACCTTATTCTATAATTAGACCTATTAAGGAAAGTGTATAATTAATTAGAAGGTCAAAAATAGTTACCAACAAAATAAGAAACAAATTATTTTTAATGGTAAATAAAATAGGTTTCTAAGAGACAGGAGCTAATCATTAATAAATCAAATTTTTCTAATAATAAAACAATCATTATATATTACTATAGGCATTAATATTTACTAGTAGATGTTAAAATAAGTCAATAAATAAAAGAAAAAAGTTTTATTTATTGAATGTTTGATTTTTCATTTCCAAATTTTAACATGACTTTCTGGTTAATTTTAATCATGCAACAGATTCATACCACAAAAGAATTCCACTTACACATGAAGATTTATCTGAATTCAGACATTCAGAAGTTATGAGTTACTTTAGGAATAACTATTTTAATAGTTTCTTTAGGAAACTACTAATAAACAAGTTTATCAAGACACATGAAAAGCCATTGATCGTAATAGATTTGCTTTTGTAACTCAAACTACAGAGCTCATACTACATCAATTATACCTGTTTTACTTGATTCTATAATCAATGCAGTGCTCCTAAATCTCAATCTTTTTCTAACTTTTGTATGTATGTGGTGACTATAGAAAATATATTTCCAGAACTCAAGAAAAGTTATTCTGACCTAAGTATGAATTCTTAGAATGTACTCTTTAAAACCGAAAATACTTCCACCTACAGAAAAGAAGCCTATGTCAATAATAGCTAGAATAATAAAAGAAAAGAAGAGAAGATTAAGGTGAGAGTCCTGGAGATTAATAGTATTTTCAGGAGGTATGAGCCAAAATATATTCACAGGGAGGGAAGGAAACAGAAGACATTACTGAAGAAGCTCTTTTAGTTTATTCTCATAATTCACATGCCTTATCCAAAGTAAAGAACATAATGGTGACATATTATGCACTGTGAAAGAAAAATTACTCTATAGGAGCAACATCCCACAAAGTATTCCACCTGGACAATATGGTAGATTCCCTTCCTTTGTCAAGTCTCAAAATAAAAACAAATAAAATAGAAATAAACTATGTGATTGATTGTGATATGAAAATAATCTACAAATTCATTTCATCTCTGCATGTACACAGATATACACCACAAACTAATTTTTCAATGATCATTAATCTTTAGAGAAAAACAAAGTTTATGAAATTACTTTTGTTTGTACTCAGCTCAAACTTATTTTGTAACTATGTCTTAATTTTGAATTATTAGGGCATTTTATTTCCTTTTACAATATGTTTTTAAAATTCTGGCCAGAAATAAACATTTTGGAAGTATCTAAGTGTGCACTAGTCTATTAACCAAAACATAGTAGATGCAGGGGGAACTCCAATGATGTAATTCCTTAGAAAGTCTAATTCACCATCCAACAAAATAAGCACCAGGAAACAGATACTCAAGATAATGGATTGTCAAATACAAAGAGAGAGAGAGAGAGAGAGAGAGAGAGAGAGAGAGAGAGAGAGAGAGAGAGGAAGAAATTCAGTCAAAATTCAATGTATAGTCTACAAAATTAAGAAAATTGAAGGAGTGGGTAGGTTGCTAGAGGGGAGAATGATGAAAGGTACAACATTGATCAAGATGCATTTTATTTATTTATTACATTGTTGAATGCCAATGCCTTTGTACAACTACCTAACAATAAAAGTAAAATTAAAAATAAATAGATTAAATGAATAATAAAAAGAAAAAAATCTCATTAGACAAATGTATAAGATTCACATTTAAAATAAACCCAATTTTTTTCATAATCCTTAAAGGATTGAGTTTGAAGTACCAATCACAAGAAAAATCTTTGAATAACTTAGGAAGGTCATCTGAATTAAAAAGAAATGAGACTTTGTGGTAATTGTATGATTAGGCCAGATTTTTTGCAGAAAAAGAGATGGAGAAAGATAAGCAATATATAGAACTGTAGAATAGTCAGAATTGAGTAAATTATACATAGTTCTTTGAGCAAATAAAGTTAAACACTTCTGACTTGTCTTTCAAAAAAGGCACACTTTATAAAGTGATAAGGAGAAAATATTCTTCAAACAAGTCTGTACAGCTCCATCTCAGGGAGGACATGGGGAGGAGAGAGTTCCTCAGGCACAGGGAAGAGAGCCTGCAATGATGCCACATGTTCAATGTCAGCACAGAACTACAGTTTCTACAATGGACTTCACTTGTGAGCTTGTCAGAACTGTAAATTTCAAGCCTCTGTGACCTCCTGGATCTAGTTTAACAAGATCTGAAGATTTGAATGCATAGTAAATTCTGTGAGCCACTGCTCTATTGAACCTCTAGAATCGCTGACTAATTTCTTCTTCCATTGACATTCAATTCAGCATGAGCAATAAATCCAGTAGTTAATTATTTGCTTTCTTACCTGTCTCACCCCTCACCATTGACTCTTTTAAATCAAACCAAGATCACAAAGATAAAGAAGCACCCTGTCCAGATGCCATGAAGATGGGTGAGCTCCCAACTATCTATGGACCTACAGTCTAAAATAATCATCCTTGCTCTTTTATTCACGCTGAGAACATCACTTAGAGGGGCCTAAGCAGAGCAAACTCTTTTCACCTTAAGTGGCAACATTATTTTTGATGCATACACAAATGAGAATGTTTCATTTGGGGTAGGGGAGAAATAATGGTTAATAGAACAGTTTCATTAGAGATCAAGAAAATTGTTACTAATATGTTACATGAATCACATGAATAAATGTAATACTATATTGATTAGATACTGTTTCTTGGTTCTAAATAGAAATATTATCCTATTAATGTTTAATGCTTTATGAAAGAAAATAATTCACAACTAAGCTGTTTAATTTCTCATTTTCTGCTTGCAAGTCTTAAGTAGGTTTTTACGCGCTATCATAAAAGATCTTGTCAGAATTTCTTATTTCCTGGGGAGTTAGCAAAAGATAATGAATACACTTGCAGAAAAAAAAACTCTAGTAACTGTCTTTAATTGTGTTTCTGTTCCCTTGTCTTCTACATATTCATTGAAGAAAGGCTTCAATATGGAGAACCCAGGAATCAGTCCAAGTACATTCTCCTACATCAACTACATTCTCCTAAATCAACTACACCTTTATGTTCTTTATGTAGCAAATACTTAAACATGATATGGTAATGACATTGGAGCCCATAGTTATACAACATTTCTCCTTCAGAGAGATATCGGTCTGGAAATTTTCTAGTACAAAAGGATTTCCAAAATAATGGGTTCTCGTTGAAATTCTGTGCTTTATGTAAACCTTGAAATGAAAAACCACAAATCAGTTTTTACTTCCTTGTAAGAATGTAGTCTAAATGGAGGTTGTATTAAACATTGAATATTACTCTAGACATGAATATTCTTTATGTTAACTATAAAGTGAGGGAAATTGTGAAAAATTAAAAATACAGCTATTATCCACATGATCAGATATGGCCTACTTTTTAAGTTATAAAAGGAAATAATTATTAGCTGATTCAAGAATCATAATATTTTAAATGTAAAAGTAAAAATTATTTTATTACATTTGGTTAAGTATTTGTGCTGAAATTGTGTTAAATGTGTTTAAATCTCAAGTCAGTAAGAATATTAGAGGAGAGTTTTGTGTTAATGCAGATTAAAAAAATAAATCAGTAATACTTGTGAATAATTAGTATTGTCTGAATTTTTAATGTTTTATAATCAAGTGGCATGATGCTGATAATTTACTAATCTCTTGGTATAAACTCTGATAAACATAAACAAATATACGGCATAAAAATAAAAATAGTTCTAGAAAGTTCTGAACATATTGTATATGCATTAAAGCTCATGGTTCTAAATAGTAAATAAATAATGAAGAAAACCTGAGAACCTTTTCATTGAAGATTATAAAAATGAAAACTATTTCAGATAAGATCTGTATGAAATAATTCTGACATAAAAAGAAAATCTCAATAACCTTCTATAGTATTCAGAAGAACAGTTTAACTCCCATTGCTACAGTGTTTAATGACCTTCGGTGACATTGGGACAGCAATGCCACTGGGAACAATCAGACAATTCAGACAAGTCAGACAAGTAAGATGAAGACCACCTCTACTTGAAATCCTTCTGTATTTTTCAGCATCATTTTTGTAAAGAGTCTGCAATGGAAGTAGTAAGAATAAAGATGATAATGACCTCAAATAGAAGTGGACCTCTGGTCAATCTTGTTTCTTAGTATTGGTGACTACAGTTACCAGGAGTGTATTAAATCCAGTGTGGATCAGCTCTTACCTCTAAGACTACAAATAACTGAAAGCAGACAGAATTTAAGAACTTCGAGCCCAACATGATGGCACACACTGTTCATGCTATTATTGTGTGTTCATGAGTTTGTATGCACAAGCATACAAGTTTGCTGATTCTGACACGACCTTGGGGCACCCCACCTTTGTTTAGTGTTTTCTTCAGGGCTAGCACTCTATCTATAACACAAATCTCAGAATGTGGCTTTTTTGCTAGATATTTGGAGAAAAGAGTCTTTAATATTTGTCTGACTAGTCTGACATTGAGCCTCGGTCTTTAGACCTCAACCTCCTGAGTAGTTAGGACTATAGGAATGAGTCAATAGCTCCTAACTGTCTTGCTACTATTTTTCTTCACTGAATTCTTTGGATTGTTGAACATCTGGTTTGCTCTCAATTTTGTTTATGTTATTTTTTAATTAACATTCATTTTGTCCCTTGTGCCTGAAACACTAAATTTCTACATTGAAATTCGTTTAATTCTCAAGCTCTAGAATTATAATCTTCACCCCCCATTATTCAACCTGGTAACTTCTCAAGGCCTAGAATCTGATTTGAGTTCTAGTCAGAAGCAAATGTTCTGTTACTTAATGTTTCCCTTAAGCCACTACATATATCTCACCACTGACCTTCCCATGTATATGGTCTCTGACTCAGGCCTGCTGATATGGTGTGTTCACAAAAACTATCAGCTCTGACGTATTTTATGCAGTTTGAATATGATATCAAACTGAGCCATATTCTTTTTTAATTTTTTGTTACATTTATGTAGCTGCATGAAGAAGGAGCCATTTAGGAATAGTTCAGTAGTTTAGGAAATATAATGCATTTTGATCAGTGTTACCCCCTTTGACATGCACACTCCAATCAACCCATTCCTCTCCTTACTTTTCTTAGTTTTGTGGTATATACAATGAGTTTCTTTTTTTTTCCTTTTTTTTTTTTGTGGGGGGGGCGTTGGTTGTGAAGCTTGAACTCTGGGCCTGGGCACTAACTCTGAGCTCTTCAGCTCAAGGCAAGCGGTCTACCACTTGAACCACAGCACCACTTCCCGTTTTCTGGGGGTTTATTGGAGATGAGAGTCTCACGGACTTTCCTTCCTGGGCTGGCTTCGAACGGTGATCCTCAGGTCTCAGCTTCCTGAGTAGCTAGGATTACAGGTGTGAGTCACTGGCACCAGATACAACGAATTCTTGACTGCATTCTCTTCCTTTTGCTCACTTTTTTCATCCTACCACTGCCCACTGGGCTCCTCCCACTGTCTTTGATGTACCTATTTGCTGGTGCTGATTTTTCTGAGCTTTGACTCAGTCTTTCTGAAAGGTTATACTATTTGAACTCACCATAGAATCTATTATACTTCAGTTAGTTCATTTATAACTACTTGCAAACTACCCCAACCATTTTTACTTACGGATTTGTACATTTTACCTACCACAAATAAGAGAAACCATGCAACCTTTGTTTCTCTGGATCTAGTAAATTTCTATGGTGTATATATGCCACATTTTCTTTATCCATTCACCCTTAGAAGGGTGTCTGGGCTGATCCCATACCTTGTCTATGGTGAAGAATGCTGTGATAAATATGGTTGTTTTGGTGGTTTTATTCTAACCTTATTTATGTTCTAATTGGAAAAATGCCCAGGAATGTAATAGCTGGGTTATCTGAATCATCTTCTGAAGTGGGTTAATTTTCCATATATAACTTTGATGATGAGGGGTTTTGGTTGTTGTGTTTGTTTGTTTTGTACCCATAACAGTCTGGTACTTAATAGCTGGTTCTTTACCGTTTAAGAGTCAACTCCAATCTGACATTTTGCTGATTAATTGGAAGTAGAGTCTTTTAGACTTTTCTGCTTGAGCTAGCTTTGAACCTCAATCCTCCAAGGATCTGCCTCCTGAGGATGTGGGATTACAGGCTTGAGCACTAGCACCTGACAATGATGTGCTTTCTTGCTACTTTTTTTTAGCTGCATCTTCAAATATAGGAAATCTTGCTGTGTTTTAAATTCTACTTTATGAGAAATGGGAAACTGGACAGAGATTCTCAACAGAGTAAAAACACTCTTTTAATATTCTAACAAGAATTGTATATAATTGTAATAGATCCTTAGACTGCTTCCGATTCTTGTTGGACTCACAAGAGAAGAAAGAGTAGGATAAAAGTTTGTTACCTTGGCCTTTATATTTGTTTCTAATACTTTGGGTTTTATTCCTAGTCAACACTGCACGCAGGCATGAGAATCATTTAAGAAGTGACTATCTAAAAATTGGTGGTGCCTAACATATCGTACCACCCCCTTCTTAAAGACTGAAGACACAAAGATTTTTACAACATCCTTTGTCAGTCTTCTTTAAAGCACTTGAAATTCTCCAGTCATGGTCTTAAGTCTGGAGTCACCTTGGATTCTAGGATCAATGAAGCTTGACAGACAGATCACCCCATGATGAGGCCACCTCACAACAGGAACAGGGATATCCTAGGATATCCAGATTCTTCCCTCAAGTCATAAGTGCATCTCCAAAGTCACCTTAAAGAACCAGGGCTGACATAATGCCCAATCAGGTGTTAGTGTTTGTGAATTTTTTATACTAAAACTTCTTAACTATGCACAATTAAGTTTAATTCTTCCCCTATTTAAACCTAAAGCTCACGTCACTACCAGACAGATAGACCTGTTCCTCAAAATAGCCATTTTTAATTTAAAATCCCTTCTTTCTTTTGCCCTTATTACTTTTTGTCTGCTTTCTTTGAGGTAAGTGGCCAAACCTGATATATTGAAACACCCTGAGTCAGGCTTCAGAACTGGGGCTCCAGCTACATGCTGGCATGATAATGTGTGTTTACAACCTCATTGCACTGAGGAGTCACACTGAATCTACTCTCCCTCTAGGCCAATGTCATGCTTCCTATGGATGTACCAGAGTATGACTAAGTGTAATAGGAAAGATCAGGTCATTCTTGTGGGTAATTCTACCATGTCAAGCCTGGACACGCTTAGAATTGTATGCAATCAAACACTTTTCCTCATTAACTCTTCTTTCTAACCTTCATCTTCTTCACAGAATATCCCTGAACTGTAGGGTCATGGATTCCTTCTCTTTGAAGTTCTTTTCCAGTTACTTTCCCCAACATATCTCTCACACATGGGAACTTATCTGTTGTCCGTTTAGAGGATTCAAACAGGAATACAACCATGATAACAATTGATGGTCTAAGACTTTCACTCCAACATGTGGCACCCATGTGGCTGATTATTTTCTTTCTTTAATTTTATTATTTTAATTATTTTTCATAACTGTCTCCTGACTTGTGCTCTTAGCAACTGAGCAACACCTATCTATTCTGATAGCTTCTGTCTTTTAAAAGTTTGAACCTGTCACAGAAGAAAACAGATGCTTAAGTCCCTTCTCGGAGTTATCAACAGCACACCTTGACAGACTTAATACACATCATCATTTTCTATTTCTGTCTCATTCAGTATTCTAAAGAAAAACATTTAGGAGTCCAGATCTCCTCTGGAGACCCAGGGAAGTTTTCCCAGCCAATGAGATCCTCCATTCCCATTAAATTCATCTAAGTATCATGCTTTCTCTAAACATCATCAAGATTTTTCCATTCTCCCATTTTGTATAAAAAAGAGTTATATAAAAGCTTCTAAGTCATGTTGCCAGTGAATGATTTCATGTGCAATTTAAAACAATGTGTATCTATTTTCTCTGTAATTTGTCTAGTTTGGGTTCATTTCAACATTGCTCAAGAGCAAAGTCTTCCACCCTAACCCTAACTCAATAACATACTGAATAGTATTTATATATCATCAAATTACAAATTACCTGGTCTATATTAATGTCTAAGAAAAATAAGAAATTTGGTATTTTGGTTCTTTCCTTTTGCTCTTTGGAAATATGTTTGGGAGGCATAGAATTAGTCATTAATCTCTACTAAACTATTCATCTATGCAGATTCAAGCTAATTAATATTTTTAATCCATTAATTTCCATAATATGATATTCAACTTTAAACCATCTTACTTTTTAAGGGAGTGAACTAAAAGATTATACATTAAATTTAGCTAATTCAAATAACAAAATTCTACTGTGTAGTTCATCTCTAAATAAATGGCCTACAGTCAAGTGAAAGATATCCCTAGTCAAGGATAGTTGATGATACAAATTTATCATTGGGGACATTTTGGGGTACATGGGCAAAATACTTTAAAATATTAAGAAAAATAAATAAAATGTTTATCATAAATTAGAACTTAATCTCTTATCTATGGGAAAGCATCAAGAAACATTCAACTAGTTCAACTATGATATACAATTAATTACACCTAACAGAATAATTTTCAAGAAGAATGCTAAAATCTAATGCAGCGTATGAAATTGATGCACATTTTTCAATTAGGACTTGGTATGGTGTGACACACCTATAATTCTAGCTATTTGGAAGGTTGAGGTAGCCCCTGCAAAAACACGAAACCTTATCTGAAAAACAAACCAATATACAGAAGGATGAAAGCATGGCTTACATGGAAGAGTAGTTGTCTATCAAGTGTAAGGCCCTTATCTTAAAATTCAGTACTGCCAATAAAATAAAATAAAAGCATAGTGTTTACAAAGAAAACTCAACAGACCAAGTACACTCCAAATTAAGAACAAGAGATTGGATTTTAATTGGAATTAAATAATGATAAAATTTCTACTCTGACAGTTGAAACAACACAAGTGGGGGGAAGTGAGTTTAACCACATAATTTATTCTTCTAGTTTCTAATCAGAGAGAATATTAACATTAAAATTCTATTCAGAACAATTTTGTTAAACTAAGACCTGTATAAAACCAATGAAGAAATTCTCATTACTTATTATTAATCTTAACAGTAAAGAAATTCAGTTTTTGTTCCTTGTAAATTATGTAATAAAGTTTTAAAAGTTCTCATTTCTGAAGGCTTGAAAAATTCTGTGAATGAATTGGCAGTCAATAGATAAAAAGGAAAAACATCAAAACAAAATTATTATCTTCCTAGTTACTAAAGTTACACAGGCATGAAAAGTCTCAAAAGGCCAGATGGTTGGAACTTAAATACTATTTTAGGCTACATAAATAAATGTGAGATCGAAGCTCCTTCTTGTGGGGAGCAGAGACAGGTTATGGGAGGACAAAGAGGCAAAATATCCTGTGAGCAAAGTGTGTACTATCATTGGGTAGATAGAGTTTCACAGGCTATATATAAGACTACCACAGCTAAATACATGATATCATGAGATAAAGTCTATGTGGACCTAGGTAAGTCAGATAAGAAGACCTCACAGATATCTTGTTTGCATCTGCTATTTACTAAAGTAGAGTTCCTGCTCAGAGGCCAAGCTCCCTCAGAAAAGGAGAGTGTCCCTGTATCTGCCACCCTCTGAATAGTCATCTACGTATATGCCAAGGAAGCATCCTTCACAAGAGCTTAAACATTTCATTTTCCTTATATATAATTCCTACAAAGTCTCATATCTCTGTCATGGAATTTCTGAGTTAAATAACCTGCTTTTAGCTGCCCTTCCAACTAAAATATTTTGTTTTTATTACAGGCCTGCACTCTTCTTGGTAGCTTATTTTACATGACACTTTTGTTCGTGATTTTTCTGCACTGTATCTCTGATTTTCTTTTTTACTATCTACTTTTGAGTACCTAATATAATGTCTTTCATATTCATAAAGTATTTTGTCAGCAGTGCACATAATAATTAACAGTAAGATTGCTAGGAGATGAGTTTAATGATTGTCAATGCAATAAGTTGCCACATACAGAATCTACGTCTAAAAGGGATATTTATACAAGCTAATAGTGTCCCAGAAAACATGGACATCCCATCTCTTTGGAATATTGTAATCACATTCATCATCATGGTGCAGTCTTGGATGAAAAAACAGGACAAAATTAAAAGATAAAAAATAAAACTAATAGCATTGACAATGTGTAAAAAAGAATAATGTATAGAGATAAATCTTTCACAAACTTGCACTTTCTCTTTTACTGTGATCCAGTATGGTGTAATCAATTCCAAAGGTTTAAGCTATAATGAAATGACAATTGGTTTCTAAGTCATTACTCAGGTGTTTGCAAATTTAAAATGTTCTTTATTATCATTTTAATGAGATGTAAAATGATAAGTTTCCTATCTTCTGAGGTAGTGAGCTTACAATTACAGTTAGCTATTATCTCAGCACCAAGAACTAGAGGCTATATACACAGCTTGCTACCAGGGTGGTAGGGAGGCAGATTTATTATCTCTAGGATAGGAAAGAAAGAGTAGACAAACTACTTCATACATGTGTCCTGGAATTGGGAGGTTACAGGATCTAACACCCAACACTCTCCTGTGAAATAAAAAGGCTAACGGCATCTGCAAATGCAAGAGAGATATCCATGTGGAATATCTCCAATGACTTACTTAGTCAAGGAGGTTTTGCTTGTGATACAGTATCACTAAGGAAATATAGTTGATCTTGAAATCTCTTTTTTTAAAAATGATGCCCTGGGGATCTGCATGTGAAGATAAGTGATCCAAATAGCAGGAGCTATAAGAGATATATAATAAAAATTGAGAAAACTGTCTTCAATTAGCACTTAAGGATGGACAAAGGAGAGATAAATCTCCTCGACATACATAAACAAAGTTAGAATTCTGTTGTGAGAACATTGTTTGGCAGTAAGAAACAGTGAATACTATATTTGTCTTCCTCTTTATGGGATTTATACTGTGCTACTGTTGAGAATTATTGTTCTGAGGGGAATGTGTAATGTGTGCACATGTTAATGTGTATGTGGTAAGCACATGTTTGATGTAACAATCACATGTGGGATATTGGAAAAAATGAAGAGCCTCATGTGTTACACAGATAGCAGTTTCAAACTTTTCCTCCACCTTTGTTCTTCATATCTATAGTCATTCCCTATAGATCCACAGTTACAGGTTACAACAGTAACAAAGAAGCAGATACCCTTGAGAAATTTATATTAAGGGGAAAAGGGAAATGGGTTATGTTTAACTTAAAGTCTTTTGAACTATCATAGCATCCGCAAAAATAGAGGGATTAGCATAGATGTATCATATATGCAATGAGAATTTTTAATGAATAAGTAAACAATACAGGTAATAAAATAGGATACTGGGTTGGGAAGGTGGCTCAGTGGTAGAGCGCTTGCCTTGCATGCATGAGGCCCTGGGTTCGATTCCTCAGCACCACATAAGCAAAAAGCCAGAAGTGGCACTGTGGCTCAAGTGGTAGAGTGCTAGCCTTGAGCTGAAGTGCTGAGGGACAGCACCCAGGCCCAGAGTTCAGGCCCCATGACTGGACCCAAAAATAAATAAATAAATAAAATAGGATACTAAATCTAATATTTCTTTCTTTTTTTTGGAGGGGGGGTTGGTCATGGGGCTTGAACTCTGGGCCTGGGCACTGTCTCTCAGCTCTTCAGCTCAAGGTTAGTGCTCTACCACTTGAGCCACAGGGCTCAAGTTGGTTTTCTGAGTGGTTTATTGGAGATAAGAGTCTCACAGAGTTTCTTATCCAGGCTGGCTTTGAACCACAATCCTCAGATCTCAGCCTCCTGAGTAGCTAGGATTACAGGCATGAGCCACCAGCACCCAGCTAGCATTTATTTCTATATTAATTTTTAATATCTCTATAAGCTCCAATAGAGAGGAGCTACCATATTATTCAATTCATAGTAAATATCCAAAAGATTTCAAAAATGGCAATTAAAGCTACTGAGAACAGATACTCTTGCTTTAAAACATTTTTAATACTGCTTATAAAAATATAAAGTAATTTACTACAAAGAGTCAAATGATTCATAAATTAATAATAGCAGTGTCTAAGGCCACTCTTTGTGATTCATCTGACATTTAGTTTGATAAATAGCATACTTTGAAAATCCTAATTGTAAACCAAACAAAGCTATCTAAAATAAAAGGTATAATATGCAAATTAATGGTTATGTCATGTTGTGGCTAAAATTAATTTTCAAAGTTTTGATTATAAAGAGGAAGGAAAACATTTTCATATTAAATTCTAGTCTACAATTAGAAGGAAGTCTCTAACAGCATTTATTTCCTTACTAGCCTGGAAAAACTATTCAGATAAAGTCAGTACCAATAAAATGATAGTGACGATAATGAGGATCTCTTTAATGCTAATAAAACACTAAAAGTTTCAGGCTATTTAATCTAGACCACACAATGATCTAACTGAAGGCTATTCAAAAATACTTTATGAGAGAATTTTTGCAGCCCTGCCTCAATTTGAACTCAACAGGCTTTGGAAAATGTTCCCTCATGGTATAATCCCTGTTTTCACTGTATTTGATTTGGTGCCCTGCATCTTGTATATACAATTTTCTAATTTGGGTAGGGGAAGGGAAATAACAAAATGCTGAAATAAAGATACAGATTGACCTATCGTAACAATGAGATGTACAAGACACTATGTTGAAAACAAACCATACAACTTTGGGGGAGGATGTTGGGGAGGTGAGGAGGAAAGGGATGGTAGAGGAAAAACAAATGAGGGGTAACAATGCTGGATAGGAAATGTACTCATTACCTTACTCATGTAACTGTAACCCCTTTGTACAGTATTTTTATAATAAAAAATATATATTTATATATACAAAGAAAATGTTTACTGAACAATGATCTAAGTATTTTTAAATGTTTGATTCAGATGGCATTTTCTCCACTGTAAAGCTTTTATATACAAAAGGATTTTCCCTACAGTTCTTAAATAGTTAACACAGCACTGGTGATGAGCAGGGTACAGTTCTAAGTGGTTTTCATCTGAAGCTTTTTCAAATATTTTCCCCATTTTATAGACAAGGAAAGGAAACAAGAAAAGTTTTACAACTCAACCAAGCCAAGAAGGTAATAAAAAGCAGATTACAATATGCATGTAACTGTATCAGGTACTCAAAGGCTATTTTGTTTCTAAATGCATTCTTTGTTGAGCCTGTTCATGACTACATGGAAACCCTAAAGGGTGGATCTGTGCACCTCTGCCTTCATTATCTTTACTTGATCTTCTTTAGTTACCTCAAATTTTGGTCAAATTCCAACTCTGGTTTGCATTTAAACATGATAGTCATTTAAAGTTTGTAAAAGGGTCTTTGTTGTTAGATCTAAGAGAACAGATTCCTCTCTTTTCCAGTTTAACCAGGCATTAATTCCATTCTTTCCTTCACTATAATTCATCCCTTTCACTAACCTTCTGGTATGAAATTAGCTAGACTTGATGGATTAGAACAACCAGAAATGAGTATTTGGACTACTTCTGCCTATATTATCATAGAGCATCTTTTTGATGCTTTAGTGCTCACTCCCTAGCACTTTCCCAATTTGCCTGAAAATCCTTAGGGGCTCCTGGGTATAAGTCAATGGTAGAGTATTTTGCTTAGTATTGTATATTTCCCTGGGTTCACCCAGCACTGCCCCAAACAGCCAAATCCTGGTAATTTATTTCTTTTTCCTCATACAAAAATTGTAGAACTAATAAAAACTAATGTTTTAAAATAACTATGAATATTTTCAGACATAAATATTTAATTTCTTTCATTTTTTACTTAAAGTCTTATGTTTAAATTTTAAAAATAAAGTATCTATAATACCCACATCAATAAATACTTTAAAGTCCTGATACTACAAAAATTAACAACTGTGATAACAAAAAATGCTGATAGAGATATACAGAACATGGATCTATCATAAGTACTGGTGGAAATACAAGACAGGACAGAAAATAATAATTCAGGTTCATATGAAGCTAAGCATGTACTTATTGCAGGACTCAGTAATTGTATAATTCAGCAATTAGGCCAAGGGGGGCAATACAAATAGGTTTCTGAAGATATGAGGAGTCAGAAACTAAAGGAGTGTGCCAGACTTCCATTGCTATGACAGATAGCTGAGAAGCAGCTGAAAAAGAAGAAAGGTTTGTTTTAGCTCAGGGGTTTCATAGTTTCTAGTCCACAGTTGTCAGGATCTATTTTTTGTGACCTGGGGCAAGGCAAAACATCATGGCTACTGTCAAAAATGGAGGAGGGAGGAGGAGGCTCCTAAACTCATGACAGGCAAAAAATACAGAAAGAGACCCATAGATATCACCATGCCACACACTGAGTCACCACCTTCCATGAACTAGACCCAACTTTACAATGACGACATCATATCATGCATCCATCAAGGGATTAAGTTATTGATTAAGTCAGAGCTTTCAGAACCACCAAGTAGATCTTACATAGGGCCACTAAGTAAGGACTAAACCTCTACCTATAAGTTTTTGGTTGGGATGTTTCACATCCAAGCCACAACAATAAATAAAGTGTACAGAGAAACACTCTATAATTTTTATAGTTGCATATAGATTACAGTTATTTTTAAATGAATATGAATAAATTATTGAAAAAGAAAGTAGTCTAAGTTAATTGTGCATAACTAAAATATACTGGTATAAATGTGTTTTTTTTTGGGGGGGGTTTGGGGTCTGGTCGTGGGGCCTGAACTCTGGGCCTGGGCTCTGTCCCTCAGCTCTTCAGCTCAAGGCTAGCTCTCTACCACTTGAGCCATAGTGCCCTTTCCAGCTTTTTTCTTTTTGCTTATGTGGTGCTGAGGAATCGAACCCAGGGCCTCATGCATGCAAGGCAAGCGCTCTACGACTGAGCCACCCTCCCAGCCCCTGGGATAAATGTTTAAAGGACTGTACTTTTTATTTTAAAGACAACAAGATCATAATGAAGCATGAACATAGATCTTTTTTTGTTGTCATTCAGATTGATGATCCTTTATATTTTCCACGTTTCCATACATCCTTCCACTCTCTGGTTTCAAAGATCTTAACAAACACTTTTATTCCTGAAACAACTTTCATGAGGAAACTTATAACTATAAGCAAAGAGCTGCTTGCAGATAAAATCTCTAACAAGTCTAGCAGAGAAAACTTCTAATCTGAATGACATAAACAGACAAATACAGATATTACTCATAGGTTTGTAGGTTTAAATCATTATTTTCCTCTTGGGTTTTGTGTCATTCATTTTATAGAAAAAATAAGAAATAGGGATTTTTCAGTGGTTTCATTGTCTTCATTGGCGTTTCAACATAATTCATTGCTGCAGCATTCTGACCCCAAAACTCTCATTTCTTCAACCAGGAAGGTCTAATTATTTAACTTCTTTAAGAAATAACTATCCAAAAGAACCAGAAATAACATTCCAAACTCTTAAACACCTTAGTTAATTCTGATTTAATAATTCTTTGGCAATACTTCAAACTTAAATACAGAAACTTAAAATTCTAAGCTTACTGTGCCATTACATATTTAAATTCATAATCTCTTCCCAAATAGCTGAGTTAATTATCCTCAGTTAAGCATACTAATTATAAAAAATAAGAGAAGGATTGCAGATTTTTTGGAGCTATATGTTTCATAAAATGAATATCTTAAAAATGGACCTGTTTAACATTCCTGTCATACAGTTTTAAAGTGTATCTTTATTGTCCAAACATTTTTGCCATGGTATCTCACACATGCATATATTGCCTTTTATCAGATTAATCCCCTCTATTACTCTTTCTTTCTCCATTCCTGAAGCCTTTCTATAACTTATAGTTAATTTTCTTATGCTATTTTCACAAAAAAAGAATACATTCAATGCATTTTAATTATTATTCACCTGCTTTTAGTTTCCTTTCCTCTCCTTCACCCTCTAACCTTGTCAAATAGTCCCATTTTTTGAATATGTTACATGGTCATGCATACATTTATTTATAAGCTTATCATTAGCTCTAGCTTCTACATATGAGAGTAAACATATGACTTTTGCCTTTCTGAACATGGCTTACTGAAAACAATGGTTTCTAGTGCTATCCATTTACCACCAAGCCATATCCAGAACACAAACAGGAACCAATGCTAGCAAGGATGTGGAGAAAAAGAAATCCTTAATTCATTGTGTGAAACTCTAAATGAGTGCACCACTGTGGACATCAGTATGTCCTCTTCAAAAAGTGATTATAGACTAATCTCTACAACAAGCCAAAATAAATCCTTCCTCCTTCAAGACTTTTTGGTGGGTCACAGAGTTTTCCAGGGGCCCAAAGGGATAATATACAACTGCTTGGGTTTGAATACCTGTGTAAGAAAAGTCCATTATGTTAAAAGTTTGGTCACCAGCCACTGGCACTTGCGGGAGGGGCAGTAGGATGTTCAATCTGGTTGGCAACAGGAATTGTGTCACTAGGGCATTGTGCCACTAAAGGGAATATGCACCTAGCTCCTTTCCAGCTTGCTTCCTAGCTGCCATGAGGAGCACACACTCTCCTCATGATTTAACACTTTATTCCAGAGTCATATTCAATACAGACATCCATAGGAAGTGGGGGACAAAATAAACCTACCCTCTTAAGTTGATTAAGTAGAGGTTTTTGTCATTGTGATAAAAAGTAAATGTTTAGCATATGAATTTTTAAAAAAGAACTTAAATTTAAATTATTGACATGGATGATTAAACCATATAAACATAATGTGATAGTTATCATCTCATCCTATATTTTTATACGGAGAATATTTAACAGCTTATTAAGTAAATGAGTAAATGGAAGAACAAATTAGCAGTAATAAGTTTGGAAGAAGAGAAGAATAAATATAGAGTCTGAGGCCCATTGATCTGTATCACATATTACAAATGCTAGAACTAAAAAACACTAAGGACCAAACACTCTGCTTATTATGTGACTGAATAAAAACTTTACAACTTATCCTAATAGCAAGATTCCTTCCTAAAATTTGAAATATGCTTTCGCTCAGTTAGAGTTTTTCAGCCCACAGTTAGCACCCAAGTTGTTAAGTGAGAAGACTAAAGGAATACTCTCGGGAAAGAGACTATTTCTGAAATATTTTAATGCTTTCCTCTATTTTAATTTTCAGTATGCATTATTTCTTTGTTTTATTATTAAAATACTCTAAATTTTTCTGGGTGGAAAAATGTATTACATGATGGAGCAGTATCAAAACTGCAAAAGTCTTAATACTGGAGCCTTTGAGAAATCCTACTATTTGGTAGCAAATCATCTCAAATTTAAAACTTTCAAGGTTGTCACCTTTTTGTTTACTTTCCTAGAGCAGGAAATTAGGGAAGTATGAGAAATTTTCAAGGGTGATTAAATTGGAATAAAATAAAAACAATTTCCCATTTTGCACAAATATGCTGCTCTGGTACCTACATAAGGCCTGGTTTCTGTGAAGAGTAATCCCTGGAGTGTGAGTGAGAAACCCCTGTGATCAAATACTCCATTGCTTGAGAGTATTTGAACGAAATGGATAAATAACAAACATAACTCAACTGGCAGATTCTTCAGTACAACCAACACAATAAAGGAAAGAAACAAGATAAAGCATGGAAAGGAGAAGGAAGTGGCTTGAAAAAGAAAACAACGAGAGTAGGATAGTTGAGAGAAGTCTTGGCCTTGGAGCATATCCATCGTGAAAGAGTGGATTCTGTCAATGGGAGGTCTCTCGGAACTGAAGGCGCTACTCTTAATAAGGATGTCACTTTCAGAGTTTTACCTCTTGCTATGTTCAGGTTGTCTGCCCAGTCATTTTACCAACATTGCCTCCTTCGATCCTGCATTTGGGAAGACCTAGGTCTTCTAGTTCTGATAGGCCCAGTTCTGAAATGGATATCCTCCAGAAAAGGAGTTATAATGGCTTCTTCATCACTTCCAATCATGAACAAATTACTACTGTGTTCCAACGATAGAGAGAAGGCCCCAGAATCTGCAAGATCAGCTTTGGGTTGGAAGAAAGGAACCAGTTGGAAGGTTTAATAGCCTTGTCTCCTCATTCTTCTTCCCTTTTCATGACTGAATCTGCTCAGATATTTTAAGTATTTTAACTCATTTTTATCTTCATAAAAATCGCTGAGCCTGGGCATACACATTTATACATAATTCTACAAAATGTAAATCATTATTGACTAAAATATGGCTTTCAAACACTTTCAAAATAAGAAGAGATTAAAAATGTGATCACTGTAATCTAAATTCTAATCAAATGTCTGTGAAGGGAATTCAAGACATTAAATTAAAACTATCTTCAAAAATGTGTAAATTAAAGTTATACTTATTAGTGCTAATTAGATTAAGCTTTAATTAAAATCTCAGTTATTCATAATAGAAAATTTAAATATCATTAAATTATATGCCACAAGTAATTACTGAAAAATATTCTAGCTCTGAAATTCTTGCAAAAATCCCATGGCAACTTTTATTTCAAGCTTAAATTTACACATGTTTTTGAAAGTGGTTAATTTCAGAACTATTTACCATCTTGTACAAATATTCTTTTTTTTCAATATGAAACAAAACTAACATTCTATTTAATATCCACAGGGAAAGTAAATGTAAACCTTTTGGACCAAAAGTATGATGAGATATTTATACATGTTGTCCTCACATATCTAATCCAACCCTTATCCAGTACCTGAAAAAGCAGTCTAAAAAGTAATACAAGACTTATAGAGGGTAATTTAATCAAATGTTTATTTATAAACTACAGGTGCTAGAGGCATTGCGCAATGGTAGAATACCTTCCTAGCAAATATTAAGTACTGAATTCAAATCTCAGTTCTGACCGTCAGAAAAAAATATAGCTACTGTCTGACAATAGTGGTTTAATATGTTTTAATAGCTGAAATGTTCAAGAAAAGAGGGTACTATGTAAACATCATTTAAGACATCATGTCATAACAAGTTAGAAAAGAAATGTAATCACTACTTTGTAACTGAACCCCTCTGTACATCACCTTGATAATATTTTTTAAAGATATCACGTCAACATTATTTGTAGATTATTTTGTGTTTAAAACCATGTCTTTTTCTCCAGTGCTTAATATACATTAACATGCAATAAAATGCTTTCCTGTAAATTATTCACAATTTCTCTCTGAAAGATAAGCATGCATTGCCTTTTCCATCTCTAATGGCATTTTATTTTATCTCAATATGTTGATATGAAGAACTACCTTCATGCTGATGTTTGTTATAACAACTGCAGAATAAATTATCATGGTTGCTGAGCTAATACACAAGATCATATCATCTAATCAGATTTATACAAACCATATCTCTTACCATTATGAAGCTTTATTATGGGTTTTAAAACAAAAGCAAGGAAAAGCCACAAATAGGCAGAAAGAAAGTGAGACATCTCACATGGCTGCTATATTTTGTCTTCCCACAACTGCCAAACACCTCTCAATGGAGAATCTGTTACTTATTGAGAATCTTTATCTAGACAAACTAAATTTAGACTATCTCTCCCAAATTGTGTCAAAAGTCTAACATTCCCTAGTGTGGTAAATGAGGTAGGGGGTTAGTCTTAGCTTTTGTGGCCACTCTAATAAGCCTTCTCATACAAATGTTGTCCATTTTAAATTATAACTCTCATTCCATTTTAAATTACAACTATCATAATTAATTTTTATTTCTCTAGATTCTGATAGAAACTTCCATTGCACTATAAGCTCATTTAAGGAGTATAAGTTTTTTCCAAAAGTTGTCTGTGTCACACTGGTAGATCAGGGCTAAAAAAAAATCAGCACTTGAGAGGCAACTTGAAGCTAAAGCCAGCTAGAATTAATAGTAAGTTTGAGGTCAAAATAGTCCAGATGATGAGAATATGTCTCAAAAACAAATAAACAAAAAATTATCTACAGTCTCTTCCAGTTTAATTAGTTTTATTTAGATTTTATTAGCAATAAGAGTTAGAATTTGCAATTGGCAGGTAAGTTGATAAACCAAAGCCTACCTGGCAATGAAATGGAAGAAAAGAGCTGCAAAAGAATAGAAAGTAAGACACTTCTTAAGTGATACAAAAGAATGAGAAAACAAGGACAGGTACTAAATCTATGGTTCTAACACTTAATAGGAAACAGAAAGAAGATTCACCTCCTTTGTTTTTCCCCTACCATCCCTTCCTTCTCCATCTCCCCAACTTCTTCCTCCTCCCCCACCCCCAAGCTATAAAGTTCATTTTCAACATAGTGTCTTGTACATTTCATTGTTACAATGGGTCACCTTGTATCTTTATTTAAGCATTTTGTTATTTCCCATCTCCTCCCAAAATTAGAAAAATGTATATACAAAATTCAGAGCACCTGAATCAAATACAGTGAAAACAGGGTTATACCATGGGGGAAGAACATGCAAAAGAAAAAAATCACATAGTACATTATATGTACATTAAAAACAACAACAACAAAGATAAAACCTCTTGTGTCCCTATCTTAGGGTTTATTTTGGTTAGCATCATCTTATATGGTCATATGTACATACCTTCTGACCTTTTCTGCTTGTCCTAGAGACATATACTAGTTAGTGCAAATAAGCGAAACCATGGACCTATGTTTCAAATGGGGCAGTGTCATTCTTTCTTCTGGAGGCATAGAATTCCATTGTGTGTGTGTGTGTGTGTGTGTGTGTGTGTGTGTGTGTGTGTGTGTGTGTGACATTTTCTTGATCCATTCATCTACTGATGGGCATATGGGTTGGTTCCATATCTTAGCTATGGTGAATAATGCTGCGATAAACATAGTTGTGCTGGTAGTTTTAGTATGGCCTTGTTTGTGATAATTTGGGTAAATTTCCAGAAGTGGGATTGCTGAGTCATAGAGGATCTCTATGTGGAGTCTTTTGAGGAACTTCCATACTGCTTTCCAAAGTGGTTGAACACTCCCACCAACAATGAAAGAGAGTTCTTTTTTGGCAACATCCTATTTAACCTAAGATGAATCTCTGTAAGCTAGAATCTGGCACAAGATAGCCAAGATGGGCTAAAGTTTTGTGTTCCTATAGTACGTCTATGCAACATGCTTTCTTTCTCTGTCTGGTTCTTTAAAAAACAAAACAATTCATTGTCAAGGTACTGTAAAGAAGCCAGGTGCAGGTGGCTCAGGCCTAAGATCTGAGGATCACCTGTTCATAGCCAGCATGAACGGGAAAGTTCGTGAGACTCTTATCTCCAATAAAGCACTTAGAAAACCAGAAGTGGTGCTGTGGCTCAAGTGGTAGAGTGTTTGCCTTGAGTTGAAGAGCTGAAAGTGCCCAAGCGCAGAGTTCAAAACCCAGGACCGACCAAAAAAACAAAACCAAACCAAAAATAAAGGTGGTGTACAGAGGGGTTACAGTTATATAAGCAGTGAGTCCATTTCTTGTCGAACTTTTTACCACCTCCATCATTTTTCTCCCATGTCCCCTCCCCTGCCACCTCCCTTCAAGTTGTACAGATCATTTCCAGCATATTGTCTTGTGAATATCACTGTCGTATTAGTTCCCTCTTCTGCCATATTTCTTTCTCATAAAACTTCCTCTCACCTATAATATTTACATCTTGCTTGAATTCTTCTCTTTCCAGACTCAAGGACCATTGTCCACTTTAGTCCTTTAATAAGGTAGCCATGCTAACATACAGCTAAAACATCTGAATTTTATTTCAAAGGAAATTAAGAACAGCAGTATGATAGATACTCCTCTTTCCAAAGGAAAGCAACCAGTAAGAAGGAATAATGGGTCCTAACTAAATCCAAACTCAATAGGACAAACATTAAATCTTGAGACTTGAGAATCATCTTTACCCTTGTAACACATTTTCCATTCAACTGGATGGGAGATGGGCCAACAAGACTTGGGTGAGCCTACTCTCCTGGTTTTGAGAGTTTCAGCTTTCATGTGTTGGAGCCAAACATGATGACTGGCTTTTCCAGGCTCTAGTTGTTTGGACATGGCTCCATATTGTTGATGGCTTCATAGTCCATGTGCTGGACCTGCTTGAGCCATCGTAGGTGTGGCTGGGGAACAGTTGCAGAGGTAGAGGCAGCTCTGGGCAATGACTCCTGAGACACCAAAGCCTGCTCAGTTTCCAATAATTTTTACTTCTATCCAGGACAATTGCATCATTGTGGGTAGAAGCAGAACCTTGCTATTTTGTTTGGAGATTAAGTATAAGAAGATACAAGGATGAATTCAGTGTTTGATTTGGGTTTTCAAGTTGACTGGATTAGTGCATACTACCTAAGCAGGTAGAACATTATTCTCAATATTTCAGGAGACACTGAGTCAGCCTTTCTTCAATAAAAAGGGAACCAAAGTCATTTGGCATTTATTAAAATGATTGGTTTACCCCTGGTATTTGAGGGAGTTTCCAGAGTAAATTTGAGGTTTGCAGACTGAGAAAGCTCTGCCCTCAGTATAGGTTGATACCATCCAACCTGCTGAGGGCGCAGATGAAATAAAAAGACAAAGGAAAGGTGAATTCTTGCCTCCTGACTCCTGAAGTTTAAAGGCTTTTCCCTTCCAAATCAAAACTCACATGTTTATTGGACATTGAACTAGGACTTTCAAAAGAGTTCAGAACTCCTCCACCCCAAGTTCACAGGCTTTCAGCCCGAAGAATTGCACCTTTGACTTAGTCCATCTGGAGACTGAGCTATGCTACATTGTTCCAGATTCTCCAGACAGCAGGTGGCCAATCATGAGACTTCTCAGCCAATAACAGAGGTTAATTCTATGCTCCTAATAAATCCCTCTCATCTGTTGCTGTTAATCTACCTATAGAGGGATTTTATGTGTATGTGTGTGTCTGTGTGTCTGTATAGATTTCTATCTTGAGAACCCCATCTGAAACAGGATGAGTCTACATTTGTTGGATGAGTCTACATTTTTTGGTAAGAACAGCTTATTTTGCCTACTTTGAACTTAGATAAAATTTTACAGTATTTAAAAATAAAAAGCTACATGCTGCCCTGAAAGTGAAAACATCTATAATGACAAATGAATAATAATTAAAAGACCAATAGGATCTTCATTTCACAGTAAAAAAAAAATTGTACTAAATATTAAAGAATTAGGATTAAAATCCAAAAGGAAATTTACTATTTCAGATGATTTATAAATGACATAATATATCCATGACCTATTAGAGAGAGATTATAAAGATAGGCAAGAGAAAAAAGTAATCCAACTCTGATTTTTGAAAGATAAAATAAGGAGACTATGAAAGAGCAGTGATGAAAGAAGTAGTGGGAAAAGATGAGGTGATATCCCTAAACTTACAGCCAAGTATAAATAAAAGAATATTAATAAAAACAAACTGTATTTTCATGGCTTCAATAGTGTCCACATTAAACCATTGTCTATTGGTTGAATTTAACTCTAGACATCATTTCGGTTCTCCAAATGCCATGTGGTTCCTCTCTTTCACAGATGGACCCCCTCAGTTTCTAGGAGACTTAAGAAATATTTAGTTGTGTTTAATATGTCTCGGAGGAATTTATATTCCCCTATCTCGATATATTTTTATCTATATTATAATTAATGAATACTGCTTAACATAGTAGTCACATGTAATTCATCAGAGAGTTACTTACATTTCAGAGACTTGAAAACTGTGGTAAATTTAAATGGGAAAATATTTTCAAAGGAAATTTGGCCTCACATTCTAACCTGTATTCAAAAAGTTTTATACTGCTGATTTGAAAAAACTCTTCCTATCTGCCCAGGCTAGTCAAGCACTCACTACCCTCCTGGGATAGGGAGTACTGGGATTATAGATATATGCCACCATATGCTTTTAATGGAAAGCAAACAATATACACACATATATACATGAACAAAAATGAAAGTCAAGCTGGCATACATTTTTTTGAGGTAAACAGAGTAATTTTATTGGAAGTAAAAGGAATGCAATGCAAAACAAGGAAATTCTCCAGACACTCCATTGGGAAAGAGGGCCCCAAAGAGGAATTCCGAACATAGTTTGCATCAAGTCACTGTTGCTATTGTCAAATCAGGCACTGGATGACTGTTAAAGAAATGCCTATGTGGAAAGTACTTTTTTAGATGTTGGTCTTTTAATCCATTAGACCACAAATAGTCAAGCGTAAGGAAAATTTCCCAACATTAATTTTTAATTGAGATTACTGAAAATAGTTCCATGATGGCCACACATTCTTTCATTGGTTTAAACAAAATATGTCTCTTTGGAATAAAAAGAATTATCTCAAATTTTCCATTTAATTAATTTATTTTCCCTTCATAAAAGCAAAATAATAAAACTAAATAAATAAAAGTGTAGATATCATGATAATTTAGACATGCTTACAATATTTATCTGGGTTTCTGGAATTGTTCTGCACAAAGATGATTACTTTCATAAAGCTACTGATACTACCAGTAACCATGTAAGAAGAGCTTGATGGCAAATCAAAACCTGATTCTTGCAGCATCTGCCCTTATTACTGTGGAGGTGACATTCATATTAAAAGGTCCTTTCCCCCGCTGCCCACTATGTGCTCACTGGCCAACTCTAGGTGTTCCAATAGCTCATGTTACCATGGTTTCAGCTGTTCTAGTACAATGATACATGTCATTCAGCTATCCACTTTACCAAATAAATTTTATGTAATATGAAAGCTAAACTTCAAATCACTATAAATTGAAATTTAAAATCTATAAATATCCTACTAACCATAATTCACAGGAATTGTTAACAGGAAAAGTATTTTTTAATTTATAATGGAAGTAATATATTACAAAATGTTGTATAATGGTCTCAGATTGGAAATTCAGAATTGGAGATGACAGATTAGAAGAATAGCATAGTAAGATTTCAATCTCAAACACTTAAATTTCTCTGAAGAGTCAGTCTCAAATATGAGAATGGAGCTTTAAAAATTGCCCTGAAGTACATATATTTTAAAGTCACCTACATAGAAAAATTGAAAAGCCAAACATAATCCGCAATGAAAACTTAGAAGATTTTATTGAGAGATGGAGCACTGACGGGCCAGGACTGCACCTGAGGTCGGGTTCCCAAGAGAGGGACCAGGGCTGCAGCTCACCTTGACCTTTGAAACATTACTCTGCAGGGGCGGGGGCAGAGGAGAAGGGGATGTCCTTCAGATTCCAACCAACTGCTGAGCCAGTTTTAAGTATGAGCTTCCCACCCAAGGATACCATTCGCTTCCCCCGGAGTTGGGAAGATCGGGAAGATCAGGAAGATGGGGAAGTCCCCCCCCTCCCCCCCACCCCCGGGGAAGATCTGAAGATTGAGGAATAGAACAAAGGATGTTAATGGCTCAACCAGGTTGGGGAACACGTGGTTCAGGAAAGGGCAGAGGTAGGGTTACAAAAGCTAACTAGTTAGGTACCAACAAAGTCTCATCCACAAGAATCTTAGTTACGTTCATATTTTAAATCCATTCATCATTTACTTCACAGTTTATGTCAAATACGATAGCTCATTTTAAATTCCCCATCATATTATTAGATTCATTTATTGTCCCCCTTATACATTTTAAGTCAAATACTATAATTCATCTCTAATTCTCCATCATATCATGAGAATTAATTTATTTTAACATAGGAGAAGAACTTACAAAAGAAACAAAAAAAATCACACAGTACATTATATGTACATTAAAAACAAACCCTGTTTTCACTGTATTTGATTCTGGTGTCCAGCATCTTGTATATACATTTTTTCTAATTGGGGGAGGGGAAGGGAAATAACAAAATGCTAAAATAAGGATTCAGATTGACCCATTGTAACAATGAGATGTACAAGACACGATGTTGAAAACGAACTTTACAGCTTCAGGGGGAAGGGGAGGGAGAAGCTGGGCTGGGAAGGGACGCTAGAGGAAAAACAAAGAAGGGGGTAACAATGCTCAACAGGAAATGTACTCATTATCTTACTCATGTAACTGTAACCCTTTTTGTACAGTATCTTTACAATAAAAATATATTAAAAATAACAATAAACATGCCATCATTAAAAAATGAATTAATTTATTATTGTGTTTACTGAGTAGCTTTGGGTGAAAAATTGGAGAGTACTATGGTTTGAGCTCTGAACTTTGTTTGTTAATCAAGCATTTGGACTATGCCCCCAGTCTTTTATGCTTTTATTGTTTTCCTTATATACTTTTGCTTTTGCAGCAGCCAGCCTTAGCTACAGATACTGCAATCTCCACCTAGATGAGATTACAGGCATGCACTATAAAACCCAGTGTGAGAAGCTTTTGATATAATTCATTTCCTTAAAAAAGTTGTATAGAACTATGTATGCAAATTAGAAATAAATTTAAATACATAATAACAATGTAATGAAAACTTAAATCAGTGATTCAAAATTTCCAGCAAAAATAAACAATAGAAAATTTAATGAATTACATAGAATTAGATTTAATGAACTTTACTATGTTTGCTTGGTATGAGAAAATATTCAATAATCATTTATGTACTATAGACTTTTTGTCTTTAAGACTTGACTTAATTAATTTTAGGTTGACTATTGTTTTAGAAATAATGAAATAGAAACAATTCTTAATTAATCCCCAAACCAAGTATATACAAAAGCAAGGAGGATCCTATATAAACTCTCAGATGTACTAGGCAGCCAATCATCATGTGCTTGGTACCTCTATTGAAGTGAATCTTACATGCTGCAAATAGCAAGAAAAAGCTCATCAAATGCCACCATCTTTTCATCATAATTGTGTTGTATTAACCTTGCACATATTCTGTGTGCCTTTCAAGCATTCAGTGTCAATGTCCCTGGTGTAGTATCAAAGAAAAGCCTATTGAAAAATTATGTATTAGGTATATAATATTAAAATTAAGATATATATTATTGCAATAAGTTGGTTTTATTTTTTCCCTTGCCTCCATCAAGAAGCAATTTTCATTGTTTGGGTACAATATTATTAAGAATGCCTATTTTACATAGTCCCAGGTCCATGAATCTGTACCATTGTCTCTAGAACCAATGCTATTGTTGCATACTGAATCTCTTTGCAATTTCATATAATGATATCCCATATGCTTGGCTTCTTGGGACTTAATCATTCCCTTCCACGTTAAGTAATATCCATAGTAAATAAACATAGCTGGGTCATAAACACAAATCTTGAATTTTCAGAAACTCTGATATAACCATAAAAATAATGAACTACTTAAACATTTTAATTTAATTTTTTAATTTTTTTAGTTGAGTCTACAATTACAATTTTAATGCTATATTGTTTTAACTTTATATTTTTATAAATCTACAGAAACATCAGTGGAAAATGGTCCAAAAACATAAATGAGTATTGGTAAAACGTATTTAATGACTAGTATATTTTAAAATGCATAGTTATATTTACTTCTATTTCAGGATACTTTGTCTTCATTCTTTAATACAACAATATTTTGTTGATTAATTGATAACTTTATATTAGCTCATCTCTCAATATCCTAGCCTAGTATTATTAGAAATCCTTCAAACTATTCCAGAAAAGCAAGCTAAGCATAGATAATCTAAAATATCGTAATAGGAAATGAATACCTACATAAATTTACTGTTTAGAGAAAGCTCTTCCATGTACAATATTATTGTTTAGAAAATGAAAAAGCAGTGCAATTAGTCAATAATTACTACCTCTGTCTTTTCTGCTGAGTCTCTGGGGAAATGCAATTGTCCAAAATGAATTATTTCAAAAACAAACATACAGATAATTGTCACTGGTTGATTTCCTTTAATTTCTCAAGTATTAAAAGTTGTGTGGCAAAAAGAAAAAGTATTTTCTACAGGAAGCAATATTTGTAAGTGATCTTCAAAAATCCCAGCTGGAAATGACATAGTCTTATTATCAAATTTAGTAAAGTATAGAGCAGAGCACAAGTAGCAATTTTCTGATGCCATGAAGAAGGATGGATTTGGCAGGGCTGAAAGAAGTAAACACAGCTCTGAGGCTGTGTGGCTCCCAGAGTTTCCTCCACACCCCCAGACACTGTAATATGCACATTCCACCTATTAATCATATCTCACGAAATCTTTGTAGTCTTCAGAATAGCTAATGAATAGTTGTCTAGATCTGCCAGTGATTGAAATGGTTTAGAACACAACTATATGAGAGGGAAAATGTTCAGTACAAGAAGTCTGGCTTATATTCAAAACCCCCATCACTCTAAATTTTTCCTTTTTTTTTTTCTTTACACTTGGAAGCTTTAGACCTGTAGCCTAATGTTCTCAAAATGTACATTATGCTTTGTTCAAAGCAAGAGGATTTTGTATTTGAACAGTTTGCCCGCCTGTTACATTTCTAATACTTCCTATTTGGGTTATTGTTCCATCTCATGTTTAAACTCTTCTAATGCAAGCCCCATTAAATTTCAACTTTCACTGAATAGCACCAAGCATAATGCCATTGGCAATAAGTGCCTAAAATGTTCTAAATGACAGAATAGAAATGTTGACCTACGGTCACAGCAAAGAACTAAAATTGTTTAAATGTAGAACCTGGTACAAACTAATTTTTTTCTCTGAGTAACAACTGTTTTACAATATATGAATGTGGAAATGTATATGGAAGAGAGTTTCTAGATGCATATTTAAGAAATACATACTTATGTATATATATATGTGTGTGTGTGTGTGTGTGTAGATATTAATATATGTAGAAAAATCTATGTATATATGAAAATGTATATATTTAGAAGGTAAATTCTGAAAACTTATCAAAATAATTAGCATGGTACTTCTGAATACTAACAACCCTAAACAAAAAGTTAGATCCACTAGTAATCAGTTCTTTAAAAGCTTAATAGTCAAGTATCTATTTCCATAATATTGAGATATATTGCAGGTATAATTAATATAGCTTATTAGAACATATTTTTGACATTTATGTTTTTACATTATTTTTTCAGGAATACACACGTATAACAGTATCTGCAAAATTAAGATTATAATAATTTCTTGTTCATGGCTGTTTCTTTAAAATTGACAACCTTTGCACAAAATTTTTAAAAAGTAACTAAATTAATTAGAAATAGGGTTCAAGTCAAAGCCATGTGCTTGCTAGACAGGTACTCTACCACTTGAAGCATAACTCTAGCAGTCCTCCATTAAAATGTCAGGAAACTGGGGCTGGGAAAATGGCTCAGTGGTAGAGTAATTACCTTGCATGCATGAGGCCCTGGGTTTGATTCCTCAGCTCCACAGAAGCAGAAAAAAACTGGGCCTCATGAATGCAAGGCAAGCACTCTACCACTGAGCCACCTTCCCAGCCCCCATAGTGATCCTCTTATTGTTTCTAATATAGCTTTAATTCACATAGTTGTTTACATTTAAATTATTTTTTCCAGCATGGTTTTCATCTCCTCTGAATTTTATCTCTTTGATGAAATTTTTATCGCTAAATTTATTTATGAGAGTTCAAGTTTCACTTCTTACTATTTTTCTTTTCTGTCTTTTTGCTCATTTACATGTCTTTGGGAGTGTAAGGGAAGACACAGACATATAGAAACAAAGGGTAAACAAATGTGGCAGTGATACTCGCTAGATGATATGTTGAACTACACAACTTGTGGATGGGGATGGGTGGAGAAAACTGAAAGAGAACAAGAGAACGGGTGACATTGTCCAAGAAGAAATGCACTCTCTACCTGACTTATACCTGAGGTGTGTAACTGTAACCCCTGTAATTATTAAGGTGTAATATCACCTTTTAATTTTAAAAAGGAACTTCAAATGTATAAATCTCTATAAGATTGCTGTAAGACTATATCTTATATTTGCTTAAGTAATATATTTCAGTTGTGTTTCTGATTTCTATCTTTTGCATATAATAATTTTCTTGGTTTACTTAAAATTATTTAGAGACATACCTGATTGGATACTTTTTATTACTTTTATTTGCATAGATATGTGATATTTTGCCATCAAATAGGAAATATATAGCCTTCTTGACCTTATAATAGGACATTGTGTTCATGGTAACTTAGAATTGGGAATCTGAGTTGCAGGACAAATGAATATTAGTTTGTAAACAACATTTCTCAGTCTTTCTTGCTCTTAAGGGGAAAAATAATCGTAGATACATTAAATAACCCAGGGCAACCTTAACCATTTCATATCATTTGGAAAGCAGCCTTAACCATCTGATATGGTTTAAACATGAAATGCCCAAATAGGCTCATGAATTGAATGCTTGGTCTCAATTGACTGGTGGTACTATGTTGTTTGGCTGTATAAATCTTGGGATTTGAGGTTAATTTCGAGCATGTGTGTTAGTGAGCTAAGTAGCTTTGAAGGTTTGAGATACACAACTTTTAACCTAGCCACCAGTCCTTTTCCTGTTCTCTGTAACTTGTCTACCAGTCTGCAAACTCTATGATGAACTATTCAAGTGCATGTGACCAAGCAACAATGTAGAGAACCCTTTGAAACCACAACCACGATAAATCCTTCCACTCTTAAATTGTTGAGATATTTTGAGAATAGCTATGCAAAAAAAATGTAAAAACCAAGCACTCAATACATTATTTTTTTTCATCTTGGATGTTAGTGCTCCAAAAACGCAGTTCTAACAAGCTTTTTCTATTTACCTCTTACATATTTAAGGCCTGCTTAAATATGTTTAGACCTGCTTAATTTCTTTTAAATTATATTCAAGAGATTTCTGCTTAGGTAATTGTGATCAGTTATTCCATATATATGGTTTACATACATACATACTTCTCTTGTCTTCCTTTATCTGCTCTATAGCCCTTACAATCTCCTTCCCTTCCTTCCTTTCTCTCTCTCTTCCTCCCTCCCTCCCTTCCTTCCCTTCCTTCTTTGCTTCCCTGTTTGCTTGCTTGCTTTCTTCTCTTTCTTCCTTCCACCATTTCTCTTTTTTTTACCTTTATTACTTATAAGCTCCCTCTCTCTTCTCACACTATAATGGACTGACACCTCTGAAACTGAGACAAAAATAAATCTTTTTTTCTTAAAATTGTGCTATTCAGGTATTTTGTCATAGAACTGAGAAGTCTAAATTACAGAGGATGGCAGTTAAAATTTCCAGGAAGTATGTTTTAAATAGAAAGCAGAATCACTGAGTCGTGCCCTGCAATGAACAGTATGTATTCAATTATAATAAGATACTGTTAAAGGATTTTGTCAATATACAAGCACAGAAGAGTTATGATGATCAAGATAAGATATTGTTTTCAATCTTTAAAAAAAGTAAGTGGCAGAGATTAAGTAGATGGAGGAATAAAGCATCAGAACAAAACTATGGGAAATGAAATTAGAAACAACATTTCCCACCCTCCAAAATTTTCTATAAAGATACAGAAAGAAATGACTCTTATTAGTGAGTAACATTATGGCAAGATGTGATACATATCACAGACAATCTGCTAAAGGATTTTTGCAATCACAGAAAGCAATCTCACTCTTTTATGTAGCTAAGTAGATGTGTCCTATTGCACACATTTCCAAAACAAATAAAACTATTTGAGTAGGAGTAACTGACAGCACCATATATTATATGTGGCTGGTTCTATCCCACTTCTTGATGGCAGACAGTCATTTTGCAACATGAGTTGAGAGCTCTGCTGCTGTTAGATTTCTTACTTCTCATAGAAGCTGGGAGATAGTGGCATTGACATCCGTGAAGATTGCATTGCCAAAGGATAAATTTTAGGACCCTGAGGAAGATATTAGTAGATGATGAAGCTGACTAGAGACCTGGCTACTCTTCAAAAGGGACTGCAAATATTTCAATAAGAGGAAAAACACATTTTCCAAAGTAAATGTTTTAATTAAGAGAAGACAGAGAATGTGATGCATGGTATTTTTAATGTTTTTTATTGTGAAAATACTATATAGAGGGGTTACAATTACATGAGCAAGGTAATAAGTACATTTCTTATCAAGCATCCTCCTTTGTTTTTCCCCTCTCATCCCTGCCCTCCCATCTCCACAAATACACTCCCCACTCACCAAAGTTGTAAAATTCATTCTTTAATATAACATTTTGTACATCTATCTCATTGTTGCAATGTGTCCACCTATATCCCTATTTAAACAGTTTTTTTTTTTTGCTTCCCTTCCTCAAAATATGCCAACATCAAATACAGTGAAAACAGGGGTTATACTATGGGGGAGGGACGAAGCAAGCAACAAAAAAACCACACCTTATAAATATGTTAGAAACAATAGCAAGAAAGAAAAAAACCACTTGTGTCCTTATCTTGGGGTTCATTTTGCTGAACATCTTATCTGACCTTTTCTGCAGGTCTCAAACATATACTAGTTTTAAAAATAGGGAAAACATGGGATCTATGTTTCTTTGGACCTGGCTTACTTCACTTAATATAATTTTTTTCAAGCCTTTCATGTCCTAACAATGTCATTCTTTCTGATGGAGGCATAGAATTCCATTGTGTGTATATATCACATTTTCCATTGTGTATATATATCATTGTGTATATATATCACATTTTCTTGATCCATTCATCTACTGAGGGAAATCTGGGTTAGTTCCATATCTTAGCTATGGATAATGCTGCGATAAATATAGTTGTGCTGGTAGCTTTCTTAGGGTCTTGTTTGTGATCATTTGGGTAAATGCCAAAAAGTGGGATTGGATTACTGGGTCATATGTGGAGTCTTTTCAGGAACCTTCATACTACTTTCCACCAACAATGCAGTAGTGTTCCCTTCTGTTCACATCCTTTCCAGCATCTGTTGTTATTAGAGTTCTTGATTATAGCCATTCTAACTGGGGTGAGGTGGTATTTCAGTGTTGTTTTGATTTGCATTTATTTTATGGTTAGAGAGGTTGAACATTTCTTTGGGTGTTTATTGGCCATCCTTCTTTGCTCTTCAGAGAAGTTTCTCTTTAAGTCTTTAGCCCATTTATTTATTAGAGAGTTGTTTCTTTGAAGATTTGTTGTTGGGGGATTTAATTTTTGAGTTCCAAATATTTAGATATGAGTCCCTTGTCTGTTGTATGGCTAGGGAAGATCCCCCAATCCGTGGGTTCTATTGATCTTGCTAGCTATGTCCTTTGCCACGCAATAGCTCTGCAACTTCATGCAATCCCATTTGTCCAAACTTTCTTTGTTTTGTTGTGTTTCTGAGTCCCTATTAAGAAAATTTTGGCCTGTGCCAAGGAGACCTAGGGTTTGTACTATTCCTTCCTGTAATGTTTTCAGAGTGTCTGCTTTGACTCCGAGGTCTTTGATACATTTGGAGTTGATTTTGGTGCAGGGTGATATATAAGGATCTAGTTTTAGTTTTATACAAGGGATTAACCAGTTTTGCCAGCACCATTTACTGAAGAGGCTGTCTTTCTTCCATTCTACTTTTTTAGCTCCTTTATCCAAGATTATGTGGCTACAGGTCTGTGGGTTCATTTCTGTGTTTTCAATTCTATTCCATTGGTCCTGAGGTCTCTTCTTGTGCCAGTACCAAGTGTTTTGATTATTATGGATTTGTAGTAGAGTTTGAAATGTAGTATTGATATTCCTCCAGCACAATTCTGTTAAGGATCGTTTTTGCTATTTGGGGTCTTTTATTGTTCCATATGAATTTTTGGATTGCCTCTTCTATTTTCTTAAAGAATGAGGGTGGAATATTGATAGGTAACGCACTGAATTTGTAGATAGCCTTGGGAAGTATTGCCATTTTCACGATGTTGATCCTTCCAATCCAGGAACATGGGAGGTTTTTTCCGCTTTCTAAGTTCTGTTTTGATTTCCTTTTTCAGGTTTTTAAAGTTTTCATCATAGAAGGCCTTCACTTATTCAGTTAATTACTGGGTATTTTGTTTTTTTGTGGGCTATTGTGAATGGAGTTGCTTTCCTGATTTCAGCCATGCTCTTCTCATTGTTGGCATACAGAAAAACCATTGATTTTTGAGGGTTAATTTTATACCCTGCTAATTTGCCAAAGTTTGGAATCAACTCGAGTAATTTGGGAGTGAAGTCTGTGGGATTTTTTTAAATACAAGATCGTGTCATCTGCAAAGAGGGAGAGTTTTACTTCATCTTTCCTATTTGGATCATTTTTGTGTTTTCATCTTGTCTTATAGTAGCTAGGCATTCTAATACTAAATTGAAGTGGAGAGAGTGGACATCCTTGTTTTGTTCTTGAATTAAGAAGAAATGGCTTTAGTTTTTCACCATTAAGTATAATGCTGGCTGTAGGTTTGTCATATACAGCCATTATTGTATTGAGGAATGTTCCATGGATTCCTAGTTTTTCCAGAGCCTTCTTCATGAAGGGAATCTTGTCAAATGTTTTTTTCTGCATCTATTGAGATAACCATGTGGTTCTTATCCTTGGTCTTGTTGATGTGATGAATTATATTAATTGATTTGCATATATTGAACCAGCTTTGCATCCCTGAAATGAATCCTGTTTGATCGTGGTGTACTATTTTTTGGATGAATTGTTGAACTTGATTGGCCAAAATTTTGTTGAGAAGTTTTGCATCAATGTTCATCAAAGAAATGGGTCTATAGTTCTCTTTCTTTGATGAGTCCCTGTCTGGTTTTGGGATGAGCATTATGATGGCTTCATAGAATGAGTTTAGTAGTGAACTTTCTCTTTCAATTTCATTGAAGAGCTGGATGAGTATTGGTGTGAGCTCTGCTTTGAAAGCCTTGTAGAGTTCCGCTGTAAATCCATCCTGTCCTGGGCTGTTCTTAAATGGGAGGTCTCTTATTACTGTTTCTATTTCAGTGCTTGATATGGGCCTGTTAAGTTGGTTTAACTCATCTTGGTTTAGTTTTGCTATGTAGATATTTGCTGTGAAAAGGTTCATTTCTGCCAGGTTTTCAAACTTATTAGCATAAAGTTTTGAGATATATTCCCTTATAGTTCTGAATCTTGGTTGTTTCTGTGGTGATGTTTCCATTCTTATCTCTGAGTTTGTTTATTTGGATGTGTTCTCTTCTTTTTCTGATAAGATTTGCTCAGAGTTTTTCAATTTTGTTAACTTTTTCAAAGAACCAGCTCTTTGCTTTATTGATTCTTTCTATGTTATTTTTTATTCTAATTCATTTATTTCTGATTTAATTTTAATTATTTCTTTCCATATACTGGATTGGGGTTTATCCTGCCACTCTTTTTCAAGGAGGCTCAGATGTCTCATTAAATTGTTGCTTTCAGATCTCTCCAATTTGTTGATGTAGGAACTCAGAGCTATAAACTTGCCTCTGAGTACTGCCTTGGCTGTGTCCCAGAGGAGCTGGTAACTTGTGTGTTCATTTTTGTTGAATATCATGAACATTTGAATTTCCTTTTTAATCTCTTCCATGATTCAACAGTATGTTGTTCAGCCTCCATGTGTTACAGAACTTTCTTTGGTGGTTTTTGGTATTGAGTTCTAATTTTATTCCCTTGTGGTCTGAAAGAATGCAGGGCATAACTTCAATGTTCCTGAATATGGACAAGTTTGCTTTGTGACCTACAATGTGGTCTATTTTGGAAAATGTTCCATGTGCTGCTGAGAAAAAATGTGTATTCTGATGCTGCTGGGGGAATTACCAGTAGATGTCTATTAAATCTAGTTGATCTATTCAGTTGGTTAGATCTGTGGTTTCTCTGTTGAGTTTTGATGCATGCTATTTTTTAATATTTATTGATTCTCTTTGAAGATAATTGTGTATGAGTCCTTTTCCTGCACAGGGATTTTAAGGGACACTGTCTTAAAATTGTAAAACACTAAATAAATGTGCTTATATATTCTTGTGGAGATAGAAAGATACACTAAGAATCTAAAGTAATGATAAAAACATATTGGGAATGAGCAGGATATGTGAAAGTATTAGTCAAGCTAAATTCTTGTTCTATGTTAGCTAATGTCTAAATTTAGAATATCATCACCTCATCTGTAGTTATACTTTGGGAACTGTAAGTGAAAACATTCAAAGAAATTAGATACCATTGGCACAACGATATAAAAAATACATGTATTATTATGGGGGGAAAGAAATAGTTATATACCGTTATCAGTAGGTAAGATGTATTAAACAAGAAAAACAAAAAAAAGGACTGAAAAAAGACTCTATGATGTTAACATGCATTTTAAAGCTATAGTTTTAATATCTTTTGCTTGTTTATCTTACAAAATGAAAGATGATATATAGACACGTCTGTATTCCTATGCATATAAATATATGTATAAATATGTATGCATGCATATCTAGAAATAACTAGGTTAAAGGAATTTATATATTAAAAATATTTTTAAAATTCCAAAGGATCTTCCACATAAGATAATATAATGTACATCTTCATGCCAACACCCATAATCTTCCAAATCCTTAGTTACCCTTTTTATCAAAAATCTGCTTTCTATTTTAAATTCTGATCCTCTTGGTCTTTGGTATGAGTTTCTATGTTTCCAATAAATGTAAAGCCTGTATCAGGGCAGTTCTGTTTGGAGCTACCATGAGTGGAGGAAAGACAACCCCTACCCTGTTGTCACTCATACACACATAACTCTTAGGCCAGTCAATCAGTCTCTTTTACAACCTAAATGCATGACATTTAATTTCTAGGCCCCAGAGAAAGAGAATGTGTGATTTATGTTAGTTTCTCCATTTGGTTTATGAGGTATATGCGGTGGTACAGTTGAGGTTTCTTATCAAAGTTACATTGTTAGTAGAACTGAGCTATAGTGTAAGGATCTTTTAAATTGGGATCTTTATATCAGATTTAATCCTGATGTCTAGCCAGAAACTCCCAGCTCACCAACTCGCTCCTTTTTCCTTTTAATTGCTGTACCTAAACTTGCATACATATTTAGCTCCTCACTGCAACCACTAATCAGGAATAAATGGCTGATAGGTCTAGAGTCTCATTTCTCCCTATACTACCACACTCAGGATCAACCTTTTTTAGATTATCCCAACAGCCTTTTATTTCACCTGTTTATTATATTTTTGAGACATAGTGTGGCTATGAAGTGTGGCCTCAAATTCATCATCCTTCTGCTGAAGCCTTCCAAAAGTTGAGATTTCATCTATATACCACCTTATTTGACCTACAATACCCTTCTAAATACTTTCTGACTCCATCCCTTCTACCCTCTTAACACAGCATCTTGAAAATGTTTTAATCCAGTCAGATCATGTTTTTGTGCCACTCAAAATGCTCCCTTTCAGATTAAAGGCCATAGCCCTCACAATGGCTTATAAACCTCAATTTTTCTTCCCGACTCCATCTCTTACTATTATCCCTACCTCCCACAGGTCAGTCACACTCACCTTTATTCTGGTTCTTCAAACCAGTAAGAATAGTCTCACCACTGAATCTTTGCCTGCACATTCTCTCAGCCAGAGAGCATTTCTTTATTTCCTTTCTGTTTTCCCTTCAAGTGTGACTTTATTTGACGAGACTATGTAGAAAAAACAAGCTGAGATCCTTCCCTTAGGTACACCTCTTCTTTACTTCTCTAGTAATTATCAGCAACTGGTTAAACTTGCCTGTGTAATCATGGACCATTCATTTCACCAGGAGGCATGCCATAAAAGAGGAAAGTCTTTATCTTTTTTTATTTGCTGCTTTATTCCATGCACTTGTGAAAATTCTCATTTCAGCTGGCACTTCTTCACATAAGCCTTTCCTGACTTTCCCTAAATCTAGTGCTTGATTATTCATCTCTGTTTTATATTCTCTCCAAAATCTCTCCCTGCCTAGTGTCAGGATTCTGCAAATTAATGTAATGTATTAACATAAATATTGTTGGATAATATCTGCTCCATTAAAAGTTAAACTGCAACAAGAGCCATGTCTAAGGCAGTTTGTGGTAGCTGTAACAAAAGCTTTTGCTACATTGTAATGATGACCTTTCCTCCATTGTCCAATAAGCTTTCTTCATGTTTGTCTAAGACCTCATCAGCATGACTTTTACCATCTGTATTCTGCCAATATTATGTACACAATCACCCAGAAACTCTCTAAGAAATAAGAATCTTTCTTTACAGATCTCTTCTTTTCTCTCATAGACATTACCGGAATCATATTTAAATATGTTTCTATTGTAATGTTTGCTTCTTCTAGTCTTAAAACTCTTCTATCTTCTTTGCTTTACCCACTTGCAAATTGACTTCTGAATGTTTAGGTATTTGTTCCAGCAACACTTCCATTTCTTGGTACCAGTTTTCTTTTTCAATCTATTTGGGCTTCTAGAATAAAATACCACAAGCTGAGGAGTTCCTAAATAAGTACCTAGGAGCTATCACTGATCCCTCCTTTTCTCTCCAAAGCCAATGTCCAGGAAAGAAGGCTAAGTCAGTTGCTTTAAGCCATTTATGCTAAACTGGCAAGAAACTCTTCTCCAACTCTTCCTACAAAGACAACACTTGCCCTTGACTCTTTGACCCTGAATCTACTTCTGAGAGAATCTGACCTGTGAAGGGGAAAACAGAATCTCCGGCATAGGAAATGGTAAAGTCAAAATGGTACGAAGTCAAAAGGAAAGAATGTTATTGATATCCCTGAGGAAATGAAAGGAAGCTTATGCAGATGATAAGAAATGACATCAGAAAGTGGCCTGAGGGGCATTTGTGCAGCTGTGTTTTCTGCCATTTCCACACCCATCTTCTGTCCACTTCAGGGAAGTCATTATGACTTATGTATTCCTCCAGCTTCAGTGCCAGCATTTTTCAGATCTTGAATAAGTATGTACTAAACTTACTCATTCATTTCAGAAGTTGATTGCATTTGTCAACCTTTCATCACTTCAGCAAAGTGCCTGAGAAATACACTTGAAAGAAGAAATGTTTGGTTTTTTTTGTTTCAGGCTTCAGACCATGGTCACATAAATGTGTTTCTGTAATTAGTCAGTACATTGTCATGAAGGAAGAAGCAGAGAGAAAAAGAGAAGGTTGAACAGGTATGAAGTAGACTTTCAGAGAAGGTCATGCTCATAGTAATGTGAGCATGGGCCCCACCTCTTAACTAGGCCCTATCTCCTAACATTTCTAACAGCACCAAATAGTGTCACTACTGCCTGGAAACCAAGCCTGGTCTTTGGGAGACATTTCTTACCTAAACCATGACAATTACCAAGTGGATGTTTATTTGAAATTATTATTTTATTTCCCAACCCACTAACACAGATGCCATTTTCTTGATATTTTAGGAAAATCTTCAATTCTCATTTTCATAATTAAAAACATAAAAACTGACAGAATTGAAAATATATATCACATGTGTATGTGAGAGAGAGTCAGAGAGAGAGAGAGAGAGAGACAGAGACAGAGACAGAGACAGAGAGAGAAACCAGGACTCATTTCAGAATAAATATACTGTTAAACAATTTGATAATACAAAAGAAAATGTGAAAATCACCTAAATAATTAAGACATTTATGTTAAATAAATATTGTGGGAAATAATGCTTCACATTCTCAATATTGAGGTTTTTTCCATTTTTAAAAAAATCCCAATAATTTATTATATCTCATAATCATTTCAAATCCATGATGCAATAAAGTAAAATATAAATATTTAATTAATGAGCTCTATTTTGAGGTTATAAGAATGAATATTGATAATAAATATTTTTTGAGCTACATCTATGCAAAGTTACAGATTAAAATGTTTTGATTAAAAATAATTCTATTTCCGATATTCACAAGGATAAATATATTTCCTAGACCAAAAAGGAAAAAAAATCTCCTCTGTGGTTGAACTGGTCTGTCTGAACTCAGATAGGTAGCCTGCCAAGCATAAAATGAATCATTAAATATTAATAACTATCAATTTCCTGTATAGCTGTCCTGAAAACACTTACCACAGCTCATAAGCTCTTTGCCATCACCAATGAGTCATGCTTAGCTTCTGGTGTTGGACTGCTTCCCTGCACTGAGAACATAGCACTTTTACCTTTAGCAGAACATTATCCTAGACTTTAAATTGGATGGTGTTCATAAAGCCAGGGCTTCCTGTGAGATATCGACCTTTCAAAGATACCTTTTATTCATCTGCCATGCACGCCCTCTGTCTATAAACTGGCATATCTTTTTTCTAAATAAAATGTTAGATTGCATCATTGGGCATCATTATTAATAGTAAACTATATTAGTTTTCTGTAGCTGCTCTAAGACATTACCACAACTCTGTGGCTTAAAGCAAGAAAAATTTATTCTGTGCTAGCATTGGACATTAGATGTACCAAACCAGCTTTCCTCACCCCAAAACAAGCTCCCAGCAGAACTGTGCTTCCTGTGGATATTCTAGAGGAATGAAAGTTCTGTGCCTCCTATAGCTTTCAGTTTCTTATGGCTGATGTCACAACTTGGATTGTGGATCAAGATGTCATCTATTCTTCTGTCTCTAAAGGGTCCATATCATTGTATGTAGGGTCCACTCCAAAAATACAGAGTAAGCTCCTCCTCTGAACTTAATCACATGTATGATAATACGTCATGTAAAATAACCACCACTCTTCTGCACCAAAAAGTTTCTTATAATTCATGAATATATCTTTAGGGCCACTATGTATCCCACTATGCATATACATTGTTTATTTATTTTTATCTTAGTGTATGTGGGGGGGGGGGTTGCTGGCGTTCAAACCTAGGACCCATGAATGCTAGCCAAGCACTCCATCAATGAGCTACCCACTTGAATCTCAAAACTTTATTTTTGAGATCACACTATAGTGTGATCATTTAGGATCTGGCAACTAAATGCTTTAAAATATTACTTATTTAAATTATAGATATAAATACATGTTTTTAAAACATACATGTAGATGAGTGCTGATGACTCATGGATTATATCCAAGCTACTCAGGAGGCTAGCTCTAGAGTATCATGGTTCAAGAGAAGCTTGGGCAGAAAAACTTGCCAGGCTATCTCCAAAATAACAAAAAAAGCAGGACTGAGAGCATGGTTCAAGTGGTAGAATAGCACACTGGCAATCTTGAGGATCTGACTTCAAACCCTAGTACAGCTAAAAAGAAAAAGAAAAAAACAGATAGCCAATAGCTGTAAAGTGAAATGAGAGTCTGCAAGGGAAATTAAGGTAAAGAACATTTAATTGTTAGGTCTTCATCCACACTGATGTATATATTTTCTTGTACTATATAATTACATGTTGTAATGATTCTTTAATAAATTGCCTATTTATCTTCACAGATGTCTCTACTTTTCACAGTACACAAATCTTATTTGATATGATCTCAGTCACTGATCCAGTGTGGTTCTAAGTGGTAAGACTATAAAAAAATCCCAGGACTAGGACCAACTGTTAATTCAACCAAGCTTCTACAGTCTCACACCACAATCTTAGGAATGCATTCTATCCCATTTCCTAATTGGACTCATATGCTTTCAGAAAAAAAAAAAAAAGATCTTCCTCTTTCAACTTATTCTCAAGATGGACCTAAGAGTTCCATCTTAGAGAAGATCTTAGTCAAATCCCATTACAGGTCTAGGGAAAGTACTTCCAGGACTTAGTTAAAAATAAAAATGTGAAGTCCTTATATAAAAATTATTAACAATCTTAAGATGATGCTAGAAAAGCATTGAATCAAGCCTGGCACTGGTGGTTCATATATGTAATCCTAGCCACTCAGGAAGCTGAGATTTCAGGATCATGGTTCAAAGCCAGCCCGGGAAAAGAAAGTCTGTGAGATTCTTATCTTTAATAAACCACTAGAAAACTGGAAGTAGCACTGTGGCTCAAGTGGTAGAGTGCTCACCTTGAGCTGAAGAGCTGAGGGACAGCACCCAAGCCCAGTTTAACCCCCATGACCGACAAAACAAAAAGAAAGAAAGCATTAAACCAAACATGAATTCTCAAAGATTGGGACCTGTGCAAACCACATAAGACCTAAATGAAGACAGTTCTGTGCCATCTTTACATCTTTAGAGCTGGACTTTCCTTTCTTGCGTGAATTCCTGAATGCAACCTTCCTCAGTTGATATCCAGCAATATTATCCTCAGATACTAACATTATTACAGTTCTGATCAGAAAATTTACCTACTAACCACATAATCCACGCACAGCCAAGCAATGGAAAATATATTTAAAAATTTAATATTCCCACATGCTTCCATTTGGATATCAACTTTACATGATTGGAAACTTGCTGAAACTAATTGGAAATCTAAAGAGAAATTGGGGTCTGGAGGAAGATGGTGGAGGAGAAGCTGGGGGCTAACAAGCTCTCACATAGAAACCAGTTTAAATATTCCAGTGAAAACTCCAAGGGTAAAGAGGCACACCAAGTGTGCCATCATTGTACAGAGAGTTTGGCCAGAGAGAAAAAATCCAGGCAGCTTGGTTAAGCAGACAGATTGGATCACTCCCAGTCTGCAGCCCCCATACCAAGAGAGAGAGCCCAGGCAAAGGTGCAAGACAGAGGCAGTGTGCAAGTGGATTCTACTCACGACCAGCAGGAACTGACAAGGAGTAGAAATCTTCATCCTGCTGATGACAGCATTGCAGACCGTGGATGGCTGGGAAACCCAGGGAAAGGTATGAGTATCGATTAGACATCCTCACTCCTTTTCACGGAGCAACAGTGGGAAGGCAGCCCCTCCCCCACCACTGGAGAAGAACTCCATCTTCTTTTATCCTCACAATTCTCTTCAAACCTATTAATTTCTAGTCTGATGACTCCTTCTTTGATTTTCTTAGCCCATTGATCCCTAATTGTTTGTTGTTGAACTAGATTGTTTCTGTTGAACTAGATTGTATCTGTACTCATTTTGAAGGCATCAATCTGTGCTCGGGTTGATGCTTGCATTACAATGGTGTTCTAGCATGGAATTGGTTTTGCTTTCATACCCAAATGGGCAGAACAAGCTGGAGAAACACAAGAAAGATGGCAAGTCTAGGTATCTCAACTCTGTTCACGATAATCAGGCAACAGGAATGAAAAGATTGGAAGCATGCACAGGTCTCAATGTGAGCATGATAGGGAAATATGTGAGCATGATGAGGCTAACCAAAGATTAATAGAGGAATAGCATGAGCAGGATGAGAATAAACAAAGGTTAATAGAGACATTCATGGAATCCACAAACAGAAAGCTGGAAGAATCCATGGAAGCCACAAAGGAAATGCTAAATGAAGCCCAACAGAAGGAAAGGGAGTCCAGTGAAACTGTAACCTCAACTAAGGGATTGGAAAATGAACACTGAAAACCAAATTAAGGAGGTAAAGGAGTCCATACACGATCTCAAACAAAGCTCCAGCAAAGAATCTGAAGCCTCAAATCTGACCAATTAGAAGGAAAAGAAATTAAAAAACAAAATAGAAAGTCTTGACAGTAGGTTAGACCATGCAGAAGATCGAATTTCTGAGGTTGAAGATAGCCTGGACATTCTAGAGAAAGAACATACAAGTATTCAAGACAAAGCCAAGAAATATGATATATCTATTCAACATTTAGAAGACAACATCAGAAGGTCTAATTTTTTTTGGGGGGGGTCCGGTCGTGGGGCCTGAACTCTGGGCCTGGTTGCTGTCCCTCAGCTCTTCAGCTTAAGGCTAGCACTCTACCACTTGAGCTACAGCGCCACTTCCAGCTTTTTTTTTCTTATGTGGTACTGAGGAATCGAACGCAGGGCCTCGAGCATGCAAGGCAAGTGCTCTACCACTGAGCCAACTTCCCAGCCCAGAAGGCCTAGTTTAAGGCTAATATGTATAAAGCAGGGCCTAGAGTCAGAAGGGAAAGGTCTAGGAAATTTATTTAACAGAATCCTAATAGAGAATTTCACAAACATGCAAAAAGATAGACCTATTCAGATACAAGAAGCCTTTAGAACCCCAAATAAACAGACCAGAACAGGATCTCCCGCTGTCATATTTTAATCTTCACAGGATCAACAGAGACCAAGGAAAGGATCCTTAAATTTGTCAGGGAGAAAATATCAATCACCTATGAGGGGAAACCAATCAGAATAACTTCAGATTTCTCCGCAGAGCTAATGAAAGCAAGAAGAGCATTCATTGAAGTATGCCACATACTAAAGACAAAAAACTATCAACCAACAATACTGTATCCAGCTACTCTCCTTAATAATGAAAGGACAAAGAAAAAATTTTCACAGCAAAGAAAATTTGAAACCATATATATCCACCAAACCAGCCCTACAAAAGATACTTAAAGATGTCTAACACATAGAAAACCCACAAGAATACAATCAAGGCCAAGAAACAGCCACCAAACAGAGAATCCAAGAATCACGGGAAGAACCCAGTTGTCCCAGCCCCCAAGAAAGTGGATAACATGGCAAGAACTACCAAGCACCTCTCAGTCCTAACTCTCAATATTAATGGACTTAACTCTACAATTAAGTGACATAAATTGTCTAGTTGGATCAAAAAGCAAGATCCTTCTATCTGCTGCCTTAAAGAGACACACTTTGCCCACAAAAACAAACATTCTGAAAGTGAAAGGCTTGAATAAAATCTACCAAGAAAATGGCCCCCATAAACAGGCAGGAGTTGCAATCCTATGGATGAGACAGGAATCAGGCAGAACTGAGTAATGATCTGATTTCTCTGTAGTCTGTTGGTTTTGCTAACCTCTGCTTGTATTCTCTGTGTTGTGGTGGTGTAACAATGGCTTTTGCAGATGTAGGAATAAAGAGCAACCATTCATTTTATTCATTTATTCTTCTAATTCTAAAGAACATCATTGGCAAGGTTTCTAGCAAATGTTCCCTTGAAATTAAATTACTCATAAAAAAAGCAAACACTCATTTCTGAACTACCAACTTATGGCCAGGATAACTCCGTGTTCCAGTAAGTGAGAGTCTGGCCAAGAGAATCATGACGAGACTGGAGTTTCCTTTAATTTTCCTTTATTGGAAACTTAGACTAAAAGATAAGAGAAGATTTTCTTTAAAAACAAATTAAAGTATAAATAGAAAGAAATAGGGTGAGTAAGGTGGAAAAAGTTGGATGAAACAACAATTTCCATTGAAAATCTTACTTGAATCATTAAATGTGTATGCCTGAACTTCCTTTTAGCATTGCTATTGAGTTAACTACTAGTTAAAATGTGAAAAACATAGATAAATCTTGATATCTTTATGGTGTTGCCCTAAATTATTAACTCGAGTGTTTTCCCATTTTTAAATTGAAATGTTTAGTTAAGAAAGTGATGCTATATACTTGTTGTCAAGTAAATGTGAGAAATATATGTTGTAAGTAATTAAACTAGTGGAAGTAGATACATATTTGTAATTTGTGCAATCATGCACAGAACCCAAGGGAACTAGAATTATAGCAGTGCTACCTATGCTTTCTAAGAGGTAATATATATAAATACAATCATTAAGGAATCTTTATTCTTATATGAAAGATGGTTATTTTAAATGCTATGTATGTAAGAGAAATGTTTTATGAAAAAGGATATACTGTATAAAGTGAAAGCAGGCTAACAGATTCGTTAACAGACAATATGTATTATACCTCAGTAAATATTGAGTGACACTTCTTTATATGCTCTTGTAGAAATATAGGAGGAGAATAACTCAAGTATCAACAAAGCTAAGATAAAAGTCTCAATGTTTGAAAATAAAATGTTTTAATATACATTTACATTTATCTAAATTGAAAAGACAGATGCCAATTTGTACTTATTTCAAAAATATATATTTCCATTAAAAGCCAAAATACTTTGTCTTAGATATTACTAAATATAATCAAATTCTTGTCAAAACAGAATGTAATGCTTTTCAAATGTGCTTTCTTTGTTTTAATTTTTATTTTTATTGTCGACATTTGAAATATTTTATGTGTGTTATAAAAGAAACAAAAACATAATGAATGACAGGAATGGTCAGAGCCTACACATACTTAAATGGAATTGCTCCTCAAATTTAGGGAAGTAGGATATTTATTCCTCTGAAAATGAATTGAGGAACAAAAAATTTCAAAATACAGAAAACTGACTGATATAGAAAAAAATGATATAGAAAAATCAAAACAACAGCTACCTAACATATTTCCTTGTGTGAAAGTTATATATTGTAAGTAGTACCTCGAAATTATGGGAAAACTTATGATTACAAATAAAACCATTTTATCAACATTTGAGAACAAGTAATATCAATCCCAAATAAACATGTAAATAATATATGTACTAAAAGGGAACTTTATAGCTCAAGACAGTGCCATCAATGCGTGTTTAAGAAGGATTTTTATAATAGTACCTGCCTCAGATCTAATAAAAACATATTTCTTGGTAAACCAACATGTCTGGAAAAATTAAGTGTTTGTAAAATAGCTTGCACCTCTGCAATAACTACTCCAAAAGTCTCTTTCTTGTTTTTTGCAATTCTTCAGGTACCATTTTCTTTCCTGTCATTAAGGCAGTTTGGAGCCAGCATAACTTTCTCCAGCAGTCTCAAAGTACAAGTATACACATGTAGATAACATTTTCTCTTAAGCTCAGCAAAGAATATTGCACTCAGACTGTTGGTCACTTAAAAATGTAATAATAATAGATACATGAACTGACAACATTGTCTTACAGACATTCTCCCATAGTTTTTTGTTTGCTTGTTTGTTCATTTATTTAGTAGTGTTGGGATGAACCTAGGATTTTGTTCATGATTGTGAAGTACTCTTTTACTCAGCTATCCCTAAGCTTTACTAAGATGTCTTTGGGGGAAGTGGCGCTGTGGCTCAAGTGGTAGAGTGCTAGCCTTGAGCTGAAGAGCTGAGGGACAGCGCCCAGGCCCAGAGTTCAAGCCCCACAACCAACAACAACAACAACAAAAAGGCTTAGAAAAAATGAATATGGGGGCTGGGAAGGTGGATCATGGTAGAGTGCTTGCCTCGCATGCATGAGGCCCTGGGTTCAATTCCTCAGTACCACATAAGCAGAAAAGGCTGGAAGTGGCACTGTGGCTCAAGCAGTAGAGTGCTAGCCTTGAGATGAAGAACTGAGAGACAGTGCTCAGCCTCAGAGTTCAGGCCCCATGACTGGCAAAAGAAAATGAATATGGCAAAATAATCCAGCAAAGAGATGAATATGTGCCTTTGTTTTCCTTTTTTTCACTTTTGAGGGGAGGGTCAGGCTAGCTCATAGCACTGTAATAAAATCTGGTTTTCTCTAGTGTCTATTCCAAGAGGCTGCTCCAGGTTAGGCCATTAAGATCTGAGATTCTCTTACTCCCATATGGCTGATGTCAGAGTTCTGTTTTCCAAAGCATTTATCTACAAGACTTAGGCAAGATTGTGAAAATAAAGATGGAATAAGCTATGAAATACTAATAGGAAATCTCCCCAGATAAGACATTTCCCTGAGGCTGGAAATGGAAACCGAGTTCCTGGTTATGGACAACTACTTCCTTGCTAAGACATCTCAGTAGAGCAAGCAAACCCCTGTGCCTATGTGAACACAAGAGAACTATGTATAACACAGGGACATCTACTAATGATTTCTGTGGCCAATTTTATGCTCACTTAGGTTGAGAAGCTCTGAGAGAAAGCCAAGTAATCATTTCTTCTGAGAAAAATAGCAGCTAGTAGCTAAAGATGAATGTAAAACAATAAGGTTATCTCAGACATCTTGAATTAAATACAGAGCTAACTACCAGTGTTCCCAGGAAGACTTAGATCTTCAACTTCATGTTCAGTGTGATGGTTGCAAAATCACAGTAATGAGCAAAATGAACTTTCATTGAGCTTGGCAAGTGATAGTCATGATCTTTAGAATAAAATAAAATAATGTGGCCTTTCTTCCCCTGCATATCATGAATCACTTTGGAGCACCGTATTCAAAGTACAGAGCTGACATGGTATTGACTAACATTCTCCCAAATTCTGTTCTTTTTTTCCTCTGTTATAAAGTACGGGGAGGGGGATTCTCCATTTCATTTGCAAGCATTAGTACAAATGAATTTATTGAACAGTAGCACTGGGGTTGAATTGTTTTGACAATTTATGTAACTTTTCAAGACCTGAGTTACAAAATGAGGATAGCATTTCTCAATCTCAGAACTATACACATGCCAAGGGAACTGTTGCTGTTATTATTGTTGTTCTAGCTGTTATTTTGTTCTTTGTTATCATACTATGAATTATACATAATGTCTAGCTTCTACTCATAAGATGCCAATAGCACTCATTCCTCAGTTAAAACAGTTAAAACATCTTTTGAAAGGTGCCAAACAGGGCACAATCACAACCCCCTTCCACTGAAAACAATTAATAGAGATCTCTCTAAGGTCCTTTCAAATTTACATTTCACAATTCTGTGGTATTAGGGAATGGGCATTGAGAGCAGTTGACAAATTGCAAGATACAAAAGTGATGTGTTCATTCATTCAAGAGACTTAATTAAATAGTTGTGACATACAGGACAACATACTACAAGAGCTGAAGATGAATCACAAATTCTGCTTCTCCCTAGGAGGGAAAGTCAGCTACATATATTAATAACATTTTCAATATCCTACCGAGCTACCAAATTGCCAGGCTGGAGAGCTGGAGTGGCATTCTATATGTGGAAATCTGGAGAGACAAGCAGCAGCTTTGTGAATAGTATTAAAGCAAAGTAGGCCACTTAAGAAAACTGTGCCACGGATTAGGCTAAGAAAAGCTATTACTCCTACTAATGTGGTTTAAACTTTCATTATTAGAGTCATAAAATTTTAGCGTTTGAAGGGACCTTGGAGATCACCTAATACCATCACCAGCATTTTACAGATGAGGAAATTGAATCTTTGCTCATCCCCTGTGCATCACGAGCAGATGTAACAGAAATAAGCAAGAAAAAATTTAAACCGATGCCAACAGCAGCAGGGGATTCTCAGTTTATACATTAAGTTTTCAAGGGAATAACACAAACCATGACCTTCTGCTGCATTAGGAACGAACAGCCAATACTACATGCAAAGATATTGCAAAGGATATTAAAAGCCTGATGCCTAGGAGAAAGGATGACATTCTTAAGTGGGAGGCCCCGTGTGTGGGAAGACTTTCTTTAGTTCTAAGGATGGTATTTAACATTTTTTCTGAAGTACATATAAAAGTACCTAAAACTGAGGATTTCTTAATCCCCACATACCTAAATTATTTAGTACAAATCATTTTAAAGAGAGATAATAATGTACAATGAAGCTTGAGGTGCCTGGTCATGTCTATGGTAACAAACAAGTGACATACATGTGTCAGAGGAGAAATACAACTCAGTAGTTGCCTTGCTGCTTGCCTTGAGTAGTCTGAAGCTCAGGTCTGACAGCATTTACCTACGTTTCTCAGAAGGCAGAGGAAGTCAGAGAAAGCCCCTTTACAACTAATGTATCCCAGTTTTAAAGATACTAGCTTAACAACAACAAAAAAAATAATAATAAATAAAAAAAATAAAGATACTAGCTTAAAGAATGTAACCACCAAACATTTAAAATGGGAACTGGGGGAGGTTAAAAAGGAAGTCTTTAAATTTATTCTTATAAAAAGATTTTAAAAGTGTTTACAAATGACTATTATAAATGTTAGTTGTTTACCTCTGGCATATATATTCTAATATTTAAATATCCATATAGGAATAAAGCTTTTAAATTTTATTTTTCAGTTAATTTATATTTACAATCTGAGGATACATTTTGATACATTTACAAGTGCAGAAAAATATTCTAAATTGCCAAAGAAGGAGGCAACAATGCTTGATAAGAAATGTACTCATTTCCTTGCTAGTGTAATTTTAACCCCTCTGTATGGTATTTTCACAATAAAAAGCTTATTAATAAACAAAAAATAAAATAAATATTTCATGCATTGCCCATAAAAAAAAATATTCTAAATTGCTATGCAATAGTTCATGAAGTTTTCTATTTCCCATCTTTGGTTCCTCTTAATTAAAGGGACTAAATTTTTTTCTTTGAGTAAATGTTAAAAGAAAAAGAAATAAGAAAGAGCCAAGTGTTGGGTTTGTCATTTCTAAGATCCAATGTAATGAACTAGCCTATTTCAATTTAAATGCACATATTCTGAGAACTCAGGGGCCTGCCTCTGAGAGAGCTAAGCAGGGCTGTTCTCTTAGAACAGGAGCAAATCTTAGTCCAAATTATGCCACATATGCCACCATTTCTTGGCAACCTGACACATGGCACACAACAGTCATTTAGTGAGACCTCAATGTTCTAGCTTCTGGTCTTTTTGTACCCTCCAAAAATACCGGGTATGGAAGATTTATTGAGACAAATGTAACAATATTCTATCATTGCATACAGTCCCATTAAAACAATCTTCATAATGAAGAATGCTAAAGAAAGTAAGTTTTACAAAATAGTAGATTATTCTTTATTAGAACTATAGATAAAAACTTTCCACCTTGAGGTACCAGCCTGTCGCAAGGAAACACAGAGTAAATTGGAACCTATATGAAAAAGTAAGAAGAAAAATCTTCTCCTCCATTCTTCTACCCTCAAAGGTCTGAACTGAGATTTCTGTGAATAGATGTACACCATTTGTCATGTTTCTAATTGTTGGGAAGCCTCAGAAGGTTAAAACTGGACTGGAGGCTCTAAATACATATACCATATAGCCATTCCATTTATCAAGAGTTGCACTTCAAAGACTGAGAGAGGATGCAGTGAATAGTAACTTTGCAACAAAAAAAGAACACAAGCCAAAAATTTCTCAGGGAAACATATAGATATCCTAGCCATATGACCTTCTTTGATCCAATCTGGCAATATTTTTCAATGAAAAAAAACTCAAAATTTTATCAAGTATACAGTCCTAACCAGGCATCAGTTCCTCATGCCTGTAATCCTGGGAACTTGGGAGGAACTTGATCTGAGAATCATAGTTCAAAGCCAGACCAAACAGACAAATCCATGAGGCAGACTCTTGCTTCCAATTAACTACCAAAAAGCCAGAAATGAAGATATAGCTCAAATGGTAGAGAAACAGCTTGAACAAAAAAGCCAAAGAGAATGTGAGGCCCTGAGTTTAAGCCCCAGCATTCTCTCTCACACACACACACACTCTCTCTCATTCTTTCTCTCTCTCTCCTTTCTTCTTTCTCTCTATGTATGCATATATACACATATATATGTATACACACATACATACACAGTACCTTTTAAGATTATGGGATTAGAGAAGTGTTCCTTTTGTTCGCTGATGCTGCACCAGCAAATAGATAAAATGCTATCTGCTTAGTTAAATGACAAAAACATTTTTGAGTTCTGTCTTTCAATAAAGAATCCAAGATGGTTTTATCTTTCTGTACAAGTGGTATACAAATAAATAACTACAAAAGTCTCATTTTGATTTTAGAAAATACCTCATAGTCATCTGTAGTTGCCAGGTTAAAATAGGTTGAATTAAATATGCTGAACAGAGCAATACATCTCTAAACCATCAGACTTTTTGAAGTTATTGATGTTACTTCACAGAGTATAGAAACAACACTAGACATCTGTGTCTGGAGGAACTCACTTGTATCCCAACACTCAAGAGGTTAAAACAACAAGAATATCAGTTCACAGTTAATCTGGACTACATAGTAAGATCTTGTGTTTAAAAAAAAAAGATAGAGGGCCGGGCGCTGGTGGCTTACGCCTGTAATCCTAGCTACTCAGGAGGCTGAGATCTGAGGATCATGGTTCAAAGGCAGCCCTGGCAGGAGAGACCGTGAGACTCCTATCTCCAATAAACCACCAGAAAACCGGAAGTGGCGCTGTAGCTCAAGTGGTAGAGTGCTCGTCTTGAGCTGAAGAGCTGAGGGACAGCGCCCAGGCCCAGAGTTCAAGCCCCATGACCGACAAAAAAAAAAAAAAAAAAAAAAAGATAGAAATGGGAAGAAAGGGAGGGAAGGAGAAAGAGTAAGAATGAAGGAAGAAGGAAAGGAAGTATTTATTCAGTTACATTTTTTTTACAAGTGTATTTCCAGAGACAGGATTATTAACAAAAGGCAGGAAAAGGAAGTTGATGATTCAACTTCACATGGTCTCCACAATGAACAGAAAGGAAGATTAATTTTGTGACATTATCACTGTGCTATTTTATTACAACTATTAAATTTGTGACATTATCACTATGCTATTTCATGAAAACTGTGTGGAACTAAAATGTATCTGTTTTTCTTCAGCTACAGTGAGAACAGAAACATCTTCCCCATCTTCCCCTCTCTCCTTTTCTCCCTTTGCCCCCTTCTTCCCACTTCATCTTCCCACCTTCCTCTTCCCCCAACCTTGGTTATATTTATGTTCACCAGAAAATAACAGGGCAAAGCTGTGAGAAAAAAGGCTAGAATTTCATTAGTGGCAGTGAAATGAAAATATGAAAAAATAGGTCCCCAAAGCATAAAATTTTCCATCTGAAGTACAGTAGTAGAGAATTTCAGCAAGTGGATATAATATTTTGAATCTAACACTCTGAGATAGAAACAAAGATAGTTTGGTGTCAACGAGTAGTCTAGTCAAATGTAAGCACTGACTTTCCCATGGACTGTGAAAAAGCAGGACAAAATAGAGTTGCTAACCTTGAGCTATCAAGCTTGTGTGATTCACCTTTCTCGTAGAAAAACAGTGGCCAACCACATGTAATGAGCACCATTTGTTTCACTTACACAAAGATGTATTTCTCATCTGTTTACATAGATTTGGGTTGCAATATTAAGTTCCCTCTAAGTGTGAATTCCTAATTGACCATCTTTCAAATGCCAAGCCACAACTTCTAGCCTACAAACATACAGATACATGATAATATTACATAACATTATTTTAATTTACAAATAGAAGAATGATAACCATAAACTGCTAAGTGTTGAAGTCTATCATTTTCCAATTTTGGCCAGTTTTCCCTTATATTTTAAAAGGCTGGAGGCAAACCTCAAGTGATCATGCTGTAATATGTAGAAAACAGGGCACTAATTTCTATAGAAGATTTCTCTTAATACTCACAGTGTCAACAAGAGCCCAAGATGGCCACCAGAGTTTCACAACATAAGAAGTGCTGACATGGAATTCACAGTAGCACTGAGCTTATTCAGAGTGGAAGCTGAATTATGGGTTCCAAACTCCTGATTCCAGGAGATGCTTTGATATCTTGCTACCATTCAAACATCTTTGCCAACCAGACCTGGCAAGTAAGGATTCTTTTTTCTGTTCTGTGATGTCTCCAAATGGTTATCTAGACATTATATCTATAATCACAACCACAACATGAAGGGGTTTTCATTTAAGAATTAATTATTCTCATTTCTGAATGAACATATTTTACATTTGGTGGCATCCAACCTATTTTTAGCTTGATTCCAAGATGCATCCTTCTTCCTTCCCTCACAGAGCCTCCTCCAGTTCCTGGAAATGCTTCCCTCACTCCCACCTCTCACCCTCATCTGCCTGCACCAGAAGTTTGCTCCCTCCTTATCCATTCTCTCCTGTACTTCTTGAAATCTCATGGAAGCATTCTACATTACCAATGGCATGTGGCTGCTGCTCTTGCTTGTAAATAAAGACACCAACATAACTTTCTAACTCCAGTCATAAGACAAAACAAACTCCTCATATTCTCGTTTCCTCTCAACAATATCGTCATCACATTTCATTTTGATGGAAGGAATAATCCACCTGTCATGGGTGGCTTAGGTTTTCTCATAGTCTGACTCATGTTTGCACTTTCTGTTCAATTCTCTAGAATCACTGGAATTGCTATTTGGCAGAACTTTTTATGCTGCTTCATTGTTCAAAACACAGCTAGTGATTCTTTAAATGTCAGTTGTATACTGCATAGTTCCAAGAATCTTAATGATAGAACTTTAAACTTTGTAGTCTCAGTAAAATCGAGTCTCTCTCTGGTATAGTGATCAGATTATCTATCTATCTATCTATCTATCTATCTATCTATCTATCTATCTATCTATCTATCTATCTATATATCTATATATCTATATCTATCTATATATATATGTCATTTTAGCTTGGAACTACAAAGACTTTGAGTCATATGAATATAATATCACACATTTTTAAGGTCAGTATGCTTTATAAATTATAAAAAGGTCATTCATTACCTTCAGGCTTGAGGATATCTCATACTTTCCTGATGTGTATTTTGTTAAATGAATAATTCTCACACTATTGTCCAAGGTGCAAAATACCTTTTTCTGCCTTATATTATTGAGAGATTGTGACTAAGCAGGAAAAAAAATCTGAAAGCCTTAACATTTAAATCAAGTTTAACTTTTATATGTCTCTGATAGGAAGAACTCTACTAGTATTCTTCATGTTTATTATGCTTATTAAGGAGGAAAAAAGTTTCCTTAGAGAGGAAGGAGTGGGGTAAGAAATAGCAATGACCACACTTCTCATCATACTGCTTAGTGAGCTGTGGCTCTGTGTGTCACAGCTTGCTATTCTGTAGTGGTCCAAAACTCCCACTCACTCCAGGTAGGCCCAAAGCCTGAAAAAATACTTCCTGGTACTTTATAGCAATGGTACAACATCCTGAGTATATACTCATGACACTCAAGATGGCAGGTAATGTAGATACAAGCTCTATTATCTCTCCAGGTACAGGCAGATCTTATGTGAACAAGGAGATGACAGGTAAAGGAGCCAAGACTAGGACAGTGGTAGAGTAGTAGACAGCAGGCGACCAGTCTTCATTCTTCCAGCCAGAAAGAGAGCAAGCTACATTTGGCCAAGATAAACTATGCAAGAGAATTTGGGAAGTTGCACTGTTTAGAAAAAGCCTATTTATAGCATGAAAAATTAAAAAAAAAACAGCTGCTCTCAATCATTTTACAAGTTTCAATCTTTTAAAATACAACCTATTTTCTACATCTGTGACTTGCAGATGAAAAGAATTTGTCAAAAAGTTAAAAATCATGCCACTTATAAATGTCATTTTGACAAAAAGAAAGAAAATCAAGTCACAGAAAAGCAATGCCTTCTGGGAATGATGTCCCAAAATGGAATTATGAGACCATCTCTGGAAGTGCCATTTCCATATTTGATCAATGGGTTAGAGGAGAAGAAATGAAGCAATAGGCCATGAAGAAGCTAGTTGGAAAATGGAAGGGATTTTTTTCATCTATAATTGGTGGGTTGAGAAAAGTATTTTATATATACTGAATTTGTATATGAGCCTAGTATAATACCTATGTTCATAAAAATGTATAAAATGATAAACATTATAATGGGAAAATAGAACAATAGCACACAGAACAGAAGCATAATGAAAAACTGTAATCTTCAGAAAGAACTTCTATGCATGAAACATGTGAACATCATGCTGTCTGCTCATATGTCACATTAGAATGATTATTCTGGGGACCTCTTAATTCTCACTATTGTCTATACGTGAGAATACTAAGTATTCGTAATTATCGTTGTTTCTGAGTATTATGGAGGGTTTAGATGTTTAAGTATACAATAAAATACTCTTATTTTTATCTTTCATGAATGTTTTTTAAAAAACAATGTTGTTTGAGTTCAATGGCCAAACCACTGCTCTGGAGTATGCATTGTGTTTCTGTACCAGTTTCAGAAGGGGAAGATGAATGAGATGCAGAGTTCTGTGCCACAATGAACTGAAACAACCTCTTGATAGATGTATTCTTTGACAGGAAGTGCTGTCTTTTTGAAAGTGCTTAGTGTTGATCAACCCCTAATATTTAGACTTTTGTGCAGCACTGGGAATCCAACTCAAGGCCTTGAATGTATGAAGCAATCACTTCTCCATTGAACTATTTCTTCACATTGTCTGGTGTGTGTGTGTGTGTGTGTGTGTGTGTGTGTGTGTGTGTGTGTGTGTGTGTGTGTGTGTGTGTGTGTGTGTGTGTGTGTGTGTGTGTGTGTGTGTGTGTGTGTGTGGTGTTTTATTTTGTTTTATTTATTTATTTTTTTGGGGTCCGATCATGGGGCCTGAACTCTGGCCCTGGGTGCTGTCCCTCAGCTCTTCAGCTCAAGGCTAGCGCTCTACCACTTGAGCCACAGTGCCACTTCCGGTTTTTTTCTTTTTGCTAATGTGGTGCTGAGGAATTGAACCCAGGACCTCAAGCATGCAAGGCAAGTGCTCTACCACTGAGCCACCTTCCCAGCCCGTTGTTGATATTTTAAATAAAGACTTACTATGCTGCCCTGAAATTCATGCTTCGCCTGGCTTCCTGGGTGCTTTGATAGCCAATATGTACCAACAGTCTGGATAATCTTAGATGTGTTAAGGTAACACTGTATGACTAAATAGAGTTACTGAATTAATCATTCCTAAGTATATTCTATAATAATTAAGAGAAGAATTTTACACAAGGACTTACTAAATCACTTCTGATTATATATCAGAGTTTGTTCATTGGATAGCTATAGAGGTCCTAAAAGAAGTACACAAAGAAGTAGAGTAAGTTTTGCTCACATTTCTAATTTAATTACATGCACTGCTGTGCATGCCTTCTCTTCTAGCTATAAAACATGAATACATTGTTCAACAAATTGATGAAACATTTCCTGCTAATATTTTATTAGTACAGACTTGATAATGAATTCTCATGGAAGCATTTTACTTCTTTTTCTCAACTGCTTCATGTCTTATTTTAAAGTGAGAATTCAGGAAATATGCTATAGTAATATAATTCTATCAAGATCTTTCTTTTGATATTTGACTTTCATAAGAAAATTGTTACTACAAAAGGAAGGGTAACATTTATTTTCTTGGTTGACTTATTGGAATATATAGTTGATTTGAACTAGTAAATATTCATAACATGGAGAAACATGACATGTCAGCTGACTCTCAACCACAGAAAATGGATGCTCAGCTGCATCATTTGTACAAAAACGATATACCAAACTGTAAACACTTTTAATTAGGGACGTTATGTTCTTTGCTTTTTATATATCTCAACTGTTTTGTAATATATATATATATTAGCTTTCATATTAGAGGAAATATTTTATTTTTTAAACTAAAGTTACAGTAGCTTTCCTTTGTTTAGGAAATAAAACAAAGCAAAAAATGAAAACCATACTTATTGCTTCCATGTGAGTTTTTTAAAGAAAATATGATTTAAAATATATTATTTCTACTTGCATATCTACCACTGAACAGTAAAATGTCCACTGCCATGCAAGAGTAAAACGTCCAGGTTCTTATAACATCACCATTTTAACACTGATAGTTACATTCTCTAGTTCAATAGAACTTTATATTGAAGTAAGCCATTCCTTTTAACATGAAAATTCAAAACCAGGAAGTGAAAGGGGTTAAAACAGGAACAGAACCATTTCTTGGTAACAAAATAAAGGCATATACATTAGCATATACTTTGAAGTAATTTTTTCATCATGGAAGATTGATAAAACTATGTCAGTCATGAAAACTAAGGGAAAGAAACAAAAATACATCATAGCTTCATGGTAAAGCCCAAATATGAGAAGAAGATTCCTTCCTTTTTTCCGATCCACAGAGCTTTCATAGTCACCAGAATACTTGAGATCCTAAATGGTGTTGTGTATCACTTGGATAAAGGAACAGGTTTTATGGGAATAGCAAGAAACTGGAGTTACACAGAAGGTATACCAAGTGACATTTTACATTTAAACCTTTGGGCATTTGATTTTCCAAAAACATTTGGAGCATTTCATCAAGCAATACCATTTCGATCCAAAATACGAAGTGGTATTATAGAATTCTACTTGTGAAAATTCCCTGATGTCAGAACTTAGAGCCCATATTTTTTTAAAACACAGAAAATCAGAAACTACTCTTGATTTCTACACCGTGCTATTCACAAAAACAATTATATCAAAAGTCAACATTAGTAAGCAATCTGATACATTCCAATAGTAAAATTCAGGGTATTTATAAATCAATTTTCAACATTTTATATAAAATATGGTCCATTGCATAGGGCTAGAGGCAGATATCAAGTATCAATGGATAAAATGTAAGAAATTGCCCTGTTGGTTTCTATTCTTCTTATGTGGGGAGAGGGAATCTTATTTTTTTCTCAAGTTGGGAATTAAAGGAAGATGAGTATTTGTTCTTTTTTTGATTATCAGACTTAGTTCTAAAATGGTTTAATTTCTTTTGTAAAGAAATCTACTTTCTGACACTTTTAACAACACCAGTTAATTGTACTAGTTAAACAAAAAGTTAACATATACAATTTAAATATACAGTGACATTTATCTGTATCCAAAGTTAATTATCTTACAAATGGAAGGCTGCTAGTCCAAAGTTTAGCATTTTGTGACCTACATAGGTTTTGTGTGTGTGTGTGTGTGTGTGTGTGTGTGTGTGTGTGTGTGTGTGTGTGTGTTGTAATCTAAAATCAACTCTATAATACCCAGTTTGTTTCACAAACACATTTGTCGACTCTGATAAGAACCATCAAAGTGAATGTTAACAGACAGCAACCTTAGCAATTAGAAAAATCGGAATTTTCAGCCTCCAAATTTGCAAACTTCTCTATGGCAATATCAACCATCAAAATTCTCAGCACACGATTGATTCCTAAACCTTCTCCCTCCATAAAAGAAGCAGGTGCTGCTGAAGAGTCATTGTAAGTGCTTTATCTCTTAAATCTCTTTTCCTTTGTTCTCACTAAAACTAGCCATGAAGTAAATTTTATTTTCTAAAGTGACATTTTAACCAATAGTGCATTTGACTATTTTTATGCCTCTTGTTCTTATTTTTGAAAGCTATCAAATCATTAGAAGCTATAATTTCATCAGTATTAAAATTTGGATCTGCAAGTTTTTTTATAAAATAAGGAAACGATGAACATAAGACAGGTAAAAAGTAAATAAAATTAAATTTGATAACATGAGTGATACTAAAAGAAGAGTGAATGTAGGTCATAAACTTATTTTAAAATGCCAGAAATTACAATATTCCAGCAGGAACAAATTTTGTCCTTTCCAGTCAATATTTGCACCTTCAAACATCAACAATATTTCTCACACTAATTAGCTATAAAGTGGTGATTGTTCTCCAATTAGAGAAACTTGGTTATTATTACACAAAATTACTCCAGAGAGACTTTTAAATTTTTGAGGTATCAAATAAGCTTATGTTTTCTGCAGTTTCAATTTCCTTCTTCTCTGTTGATGAGAGACAAGGGAGCAATAAGCCTTCAAATTGTGTATTTACTAAAATTACTATGAACAATATGAACTTGATTGGTTTCTGATAATCACTCATTTTATCTTCTCCATGCCTTCCATCATGGCTCATTTTGATAATGAACAAAAGGTTCCTTAATTCCAAATAAAGTGTTTTGATGATCACAGACTAGTACCTATAACGTTCTTAAAATGCTGATTCCACACTTAGTGGCCTTTGCTTGTTTGTATAACCAAACTTCTAGTGCTTTCTTAGATATAGCATAAAATTGCAATAAATCAGTCTATCAACTTGAATAGAAGGACAATCTTATTCCAAGACAATCATAAATCTTAAATTGAGCCATCATTTTTAAAACTTGTCTCTTTATCCTATATGGAAAACCATTGTCATTCATTTTGACCCAACTTCTCTCTGATTTATGTCAATAAAGCCCTGACAAGCTTAAATACCCTTTCTACCTTTATTGTCTAGCAAAGACAACCCACTGAGAAATAATGGTGCTCATAAATGAGAGGCAAAGAAGCAATAACAGTTTCATTTACAGATCATTAAACAGGAAACCAGCTCAGAGAAAAGATCTCTGCTTAAGGCTCTTGACTAGGCTAGCATAATACAAACGAAAAATTCTCTGGCATACCTCAGCACTCATTCTACAAGAAAATCTAAAGAAAATCCTCTTCTACAATAATAATGTTGTACCATGTTCACCATATAACAAATTATTATGTAGTAAAATTAGTCCCTTGGACAAGTACTTAGTTGTTTTCATTAGATCATAAAACATTTATTAATTCACTGTTATAAGTAGTACATTCTCTTTCTCATATTATCTCATTTTTCTTATGTATAAAAAATATACATACTCCTTAATGAAATTGACTACAGCATGAAAGAGTGCATATATTTTCTAAATATATGCACATCTGATCTCACCAAACTCAAGGTAATTTGCTTTCCTAAAATAGTTAAGAAATATAGTTACATCTACCAATAATTTTCCTCTACCATTTTTGAAATAGACTTCTTGCTTAGGAAATGCTTTCTTACCTACATACTTTTTATCTACTTTTCTTGATTTTTCTCCCATAACCCTATTCTTTAAATAGCCCTCTCTTTTCAAAAAATAGCAAATCTATTTTATTGATTGCTTGTTGTAGATTGGTTTTTGTCTTCCATACTTTAAAATGTATTACACAGCCAATCCACTTTGTATCTGGCCAATCGGTATCAGTATATTTTTGAGATTTATCCATCTTGTTGAGTATGAGGCTTTTGGTCTCCCTTATGTCTGAACAGTTTTTGAATGCATGGTATCTCCACTTTGGGATTACTCAGAAGGAAGCTATTATAAACATTCTTGTATAAATCATCTTTATAAGGACAACTTTTCATTGGTATTAAATAAATGGTGTGCGAGTTGTTGATGTATTACCACTCAGCTCTATATCTGCTGGTTTGCAGGTCTACAATAAGGAAACTAGACTGGATATTTTTTTTCCTATGGTAGGTAGAATGAGGTTAAAAGTTTATCCATAAAGTATATTGAGAAAGGTAGCACTCTAATTCTTAGTTCGGGTACAGATTTTTCTCATACGACCACTGAGTACTGCCTCTGAAGCATCCAATAGCAGTGACACATGGACCTTCCTGATGCCAGGTTCCCCACACTCTTCTGAGAAGTTTTAGAGCAAAGTTTCAAAACACAGGACCTTTCCGGGGAGCCTCTCCTGATCCTCCAAAGGACAAGTTGCCAGCGAGTTCTTTTGGCAAGACTCTCTAGCACATTACATTCTCCAGTGAAAGTAACTTCTTGCTTTAACACTTAAATAAAACATGTTCACCTAACTTATTAATTTGCATTTACTATTATTATGGTCATGAGCTATAATCCTAGCATGTCTTCCTCATGGCCCTCCTTTCCATTCCATATATTTTATTATCTACTTGGTACTTCATAAAGAAAGCTACTAAGCTAACGAGTGGGATTGCTTTGAGTCTGTATCTAAAATACATAACAATATCACCTACAAATCAAGGCAATTCTAACTTTTCCATCTAAATTTTATTTCATGCAACTAATTTCTTCCTGTCTCTCTTTATTGACAAGGACTTTATCAGACTCTTGAAAAACAGGGGAAGTAGGTAGTATTATTATTAAATGTAACTTTTTAAGGCTACTGAGTAATGTCTCCACTATTCTTATTTTTCTGAGGGTTACTTTTTTGCAAAAATGAGTGAAATCTGAGAAATCTACTTTTATATTTACATTGAGAAATAAGATGTTTCTTTCTTAATTAATATGGTAAGTTATCCTGCTTAGTTTAATCAGACTAACCTCCTGGAATAAACATTATTTGGACATGTCCCCTGCCCTTTTTGTTTGTCTTGTCCTGGGGCTTGAAATCAAGGCCAGGATTCTGTCTTTTGTGATCTAGACTAGCACTTTGGCCCTTGAGCCACAACTCCATTTCTGGCTTTCTAGTGGTTAATTGGAAATAAGAGCCTCATAGACTTTCTCCCTAGGCTGGCTTGAATCTTGATCCTTAGCTCTCAGCCTCCTGAGTAGCTAGGACAACAGGCATGAGCTACTGGTGCACAGCTTGGGCATGGCCTTTTATCCTTGTTATATGATGCTGAAAATTAATTTCTTAATATGTTACATATTCCATGTCTATGTTGAGGATACAATTAGAGCATTTATTATTTCTTTATTTCCTTCTTTTATTCCTTACAATGTCTATGTCTGGTTTTGATATTAAAAAATAATCTCATAAAATGAGGTGCCAGGTATCCTTTCTTCCTCAAATTTTTTAGCTTCTGCTTTTAAAGCATTCAAAAACATTTGCTATAAACAAATATTGAACATGTAGTTTTCTTTATTAGAACTTTTTTCATTATACTTTCCATTCACTTGCTGATTGTGCTAGACTGCTTGCTGTCAAACTGACATGACTTTCTAAATAAGGCTGGGAAATCCATTTCCCATATCTCTTACTAGTATTATTTTACATTACATTTTTCTTAAACATGGGAATATGCATGAGATTTGAAGCATAAGAGAAGCCCATCTCACTATTCCCAGAATGATCAAGTTTGCTTGATCCTGAGAGGCAAAGCAAGTCTTCACTTTCCACCCTTATCACCATGCCAGCTGCTTGCCTGCCAGCCACCTGCTGCCCAGGTCACCAGATGCAAACTACAGAGAAGGAAGATCCCACAGTGAAGCATGAAGTGGCCCAACTGTCCCCGCTATTCCCCCATGCACAACAAAAGTGTGAATAACTGTAACTACATTTCCAGGAAAACTTTGTTAATGAAAGCAAACAGCTAGACTCTGGGCCGTAGTTTGTCAACTCCTACTCTAAAAATCATCACATACAGCATGAAAATAGATGGGTTTTGTTTTGTTTTGCTTAACTTCTATTCTGTTTATAGTCTTTTATTTTTCTTTTCCTACTTTCCCAAATTTTATTTTCCTTTTAAGCTATTTTGTTGTAGTTTTTAATGTGTTTGCTTATGGAGAACACATATTTGGGCTTACATTCTGATCAATATTTGACTTCGAGTATATTTTAACTTGTGGTAAAAGTGGTAGATATTTTGTTTATATGATTCTTTGAAGAATATATGTTATAAATGTAGAATGTGAATGAGTTGACATCTGGAATGAATACTAATAGACTGTAACTATTTATTCACACTTCAGCAACAGTTATAGCCATTGTCACTAAGCACTCAGCTAGAAACAGATTTAAGAGAAACAAGTATTATAAACAGCATGTGAAAGGAGGTGTGATTACTTTTTTATGAGAAATAAAAATGATTTTATTTCTGCTAATACATGTGTCAAATGTAAAGTTAAATATTTAATCAGCAACCTAGAATAATAAGATTCTGCTTGTGTTTTATTTTAACATCAGAGGGAACATATTTCTTTCTTACTTTTAATATTTTGTATTTAAATTTCTGTCTTTGATTGTAAAACTTGACAAAAATACGCAAGTATGACTGGCTTTGGAGACGCAGATGTAAACGCCTCAGTAAATACACACTTTTCCAAATTTCAGATGTAGAGTTACATGTGTACACTGTACTGTTTCTGTCACCTTTAACAATAACTTGATATTTTGAGCTCCACTTGCCTTTTCCAACAAATTGGAGACACTAGCTCTTCCCTTTTCTTATTGAAGCTTTCTAAGAAAATCAAGACAGATATTGCAAACTCAATTTCAAGAATTTAAGCTATCACACAACTACCAGGTTTAGATTACTGTACTCCCCAGAATTTGTGTTGTTCATCCTAAGAACATTTTACTGCACTTTTAATGGTTAGAACCACTTCTCCTTAGTATGATACTAAATTCAACATGATATTAAGACATCTGTTTGTAATTGATGGATTAGCTACATTAGAAAATGCAAAACAATTCTGTTTTTGTTTTTTGTTTTGTTTTGTTTTTTTTTGGTTCCGGTCGTGTGGCCTGAACTCTGGGCCTGGGCGCTGTCCCTTGGCTCTTCAGCTCAAGGCTAGCGCTCTACCACTTGAGCCACAGCGCCACTTCCAGCTTTTTTCTTTTTGCTTATGTGGTGCTGAGGAATCGAACCCAGGGCCTCAGGCATGAAAGGCAAGCACTCTACCACTGAGCCACCTTCCCAGCCCCAAAACAATTTTTTTTTAATGTAAAGCAATTTGAATGCCAGAGGTCAGGTTTTTTTTTAAGTATCTAAATTTTTTGTGAATCAGGAATTAGTAGAAACATAGAACATAGAAATTAACCCACACTATGCACATGAAGATGTTATAGGGAAAAGACAATCTCTTCAACAAACAGTACTGGCAAAATTAGATATCCACATGCATAAGAAAGAAAATGGATTTCTTCTGCCCCCTGTCCATGTACACACACACACAGACACACACACAGACACAGACACAGACACAGACACAGACACACACACACACACACACACACACACACACACACACAAAATGGCTCAAAAACCTAATGTAAAATTTGAAACTATGAAGAAAAAACTAGGAAAATCACTTCAGGTTATTAGTATAATCACAACAAGCAACAAAAATAAAAATGGACAAATGAGATTACATCAAACTAAGAAGCTGTTGCATAGCAAAGGAAGCAATCAAGAGAATAAAATACAGTCTACAAAATGGAGCAACAATTTGTAAGGCAATCAACTGATTAATATCAGCATACATAAATAACTCAGAAATTTGAATAGCAACAAAACAAATCAATTTTAAAATGAGCTAAAGAATTAGATGTTTCTAAAAAGAACATATACAAATGACCAAACACATATGAAAAAATATCTTAACTCACTAATATGATGGAAATGCATATCAAACCCCCAAATGAAATGCTATCTGATGCTAGAATGTTAGAATAGCTATCATAAAAAAAAACACCAATGGGAAGGTAGAGTTAGACAAAGGGAAATGCTGTGGTACTATAAATGAATACAGTATGAGGATTCTAATAAAAATATTAAAAACAAGACTATCTCATATTACATAGCAATTCCACTACTGTGTGTGTATCCAAAGGAGCTGGAACTACTATAACAAAAAGAAACTAGTACCTTCAAGTTGGTTGCAGGACCATCCAAACTAGATACAACATAGAAGACACCAAGATGCCAATCAGTAGAAAATGGAATGCAGTGTGATATGCAGTGGAGTATTAACTAGCCATAAAAAAAAATGAATAAGATCCTGCCATTTTCAGAAACATGGATACAGGTGGAAGTCATTATGTTTGGTGAAATAAAATATATAACCCCTGTTTTCACTGTACTTGATGTTGGTATAATTTGTGGAGGGGAAGGGAAAAAACAAATTGTTTAAATAAGGATACAGGTGGACCCATTGCAACAATGAGATGTACAAGATGCTATGTCGAAAAATGAACTTTACAACTTTGGCGGGGGGGGGGGTGTCGGGAAGGGGGATGGGAAGGGATGGGAAGGGGAAACAAAGGAGTAAGCTTGAGAAGATGCTTGATAAGAAATGTACTCCTTACCTTGCTCATGTAATTGTAACCCCTATACGGTATTTTCACAATTAAAAAAAAAGTTTAAAAAAAAAGACATACACAGAAAGGCAATTACATCATTTTTTCACTATGTGTAGACATTCAGTCAATCTAGAAGGATGGGATGGAATAGTAATCCCTGGAGACTGGGAAGAGCAGGAGTGTGGAACAACACACAGTTCAATAAGGGCACCAGAGCAAGGAGAGGAGGAATTCATTCTGGTTTTTGTGTCGCACAGTAGGGTAACTACTGGTTGAAACAATCTGCAACATATTCCAAAATAACTAGAAAACTAAAAACTTCTCAATGCATCAAATTATTAATATTTGAAGATATGGAACTATTTATTACCCTATTTGTAATATTACACATTATATCCATACATATGATAATATGCCCCAGAAAATACACAAATATCATGTCTTAATCAAACAATCCTATTTAGATATTCAAAAAACACTTCCATGAGGAATTTATATTGTATGAATTTTTAATAAAAACATTCTTTCAATGGCTTCAAATTTAATCTATTTGTTCAATTATTACATGTGTATATTTCATATAATAAATTACAAACAATGAAATATGTACTTTTCCCAAAAGTAAATTGCAAAAGAAAATTTTCACTGAGATTTTGCTTGTCCTTACGGTGGTCTTGTCTGCTGCATACACAATTAGGTACGTTTAGAATTCAATGTACAATTCTCTTATTGCACCTAGCAATGCTCATTTATATCCTCCCATAATTTTGTCATGGTAATGACAGATGTTGTAAAGCAGGTAAATTTAGGAAGTTGTTTTAACTTCAAAGAACAGAGGCAAGCAAAAATCATGTTTGGATCTATCCCTACATGTCTCTCTGAAGTTTCCAAGCCTGTTTTCTATTTGGTGAGCACTGTTCTGAGGAGGGACTGCAGGCTGGAACATTTGGGCCAGGTGGGAGCAGTTAGTCGGGACAAGCAATACTGCATACCTTAATGGCTCTTAAGGGCATCTTGCTAACACAGTTGAGTATAGTAACCAAGTTCATTATGTTGAGCCTGAGTCATTGAAAAAGGGTAAATTATGTTCAACATGCTCTGTTTCTTGAGGAATACCCTTCTAAAGGAAAAAGGAAAAAATAAAAACCTCTTCCTCAAAGAGCAGAGAATCTAGCCAAAGGAAAAGCAGAGGTACTTGCAGTGCTTTGTTCCTCTCAGCATTCCTTTCAAGTTCTTTCAGATAGGATGTGGTCATGTGTTTCTCTCATAAGTGGAAGCCAGACCCAAAAGATAAACTTGGACCTAAACACACTCAGGACCACACACATTTGTAATTGTGCACCTATTTGAGGGGATTACAGAAATGGAGATAGGAAGAAGAGAATGTTAGAGGGTGAATAACACTGAAATTTATTGTAACTGTGAGTGAAGATGGCATAGTGAAACTCCTTGAAAACTGTTGAAAAACAGAAGTAGCAGAGGTGGAGAAACAGAAACTAACTGAAAAGATCTAGTGGACAATAGATGCATGCATGAAATATCACTACGATCACAACTAACATATGCCTAAAAAAGAAGCTACACTTTAGCTATAGCAATTTTTAACCTCTTTTGATACTGTATTTTGTGTTGTGTTTTTTTCCCTCCCTGATATGGTTTATTCTTTAATGGCTTTTACATTTGGACATATAGTTATGCTTGTTAGGGGTTGGTAGCTATCTTGCAAAAAAATCTTGCTACTATGTCTCAAAAAAGAGTGGCAGCTGTGTAAAACAGATCCAAGTCATTACTAGTGAAGAGGGAAAGGCTCAACAGAGAGGGGGTTTGGAGTCGGGGAGGTGGGGAGGGAAGGGATGGTAGGGGAAAAACAAAGGAGGGAATAACAATGCTCAATAGGAAATGGACTCATTACCTTACTCATGTAACTGTAACCCCTCTGTACAGTATCTTTACAATAAAAAATATATTTAATAAAAAACAAAAAAGTATTAATTTGAAAAATACAAATTTAATTCAGGGACCCATGAGAGATCCTTTCATGTATACAAATAACATTTCCAAGGCCAGACACAAATCAACAGCTTTGCCATGATTCAAGGATGCAGAATGTCAGTTGTAACAGGATATATTATCTCAGTATACAGGTTTCATTAATCTACCATGGGAATCAATTAAAGGAAAGAATGAAGAAGTTGGGTGTGAAGGTAAAGGAGGAGAAAGCTTCATGTTCTCTGTCTTCTCCCCATCTTGTGTTCCATAAATGTCCACTGACCGGAAAAGAAAAATGACCAAATTGAGTAAGAATGAAATTTAAGTTCAATATAAATATGTCTAAATCTCTACCTGTGTTTAACTGAACTGAACTCATGTTTATAGATTTTTATTCCAAATAATAGCACTAACAGATTTTATTTTATTTATTTTATTTTTTGGGGGGGGTCCGGTCGTGGGGTCTGAACTCTGGGCCTGGGCACTGTCCCTCAGCTCTTCAGCTCAAGGCTAGCGCTCTACCACTTGAGTCACAGTGCCACTTCCAGCTTTTTTCTTTTTGCTTATGTGGTGCTGAGGAATCGACCCCAGGGCCTCATGCATGCAAGGCAAACGCTCTACCACTGAGCCACCTTCCCAGCCCACTAATAGATTTTAAATAACAAAGTAATTTCTAAAAATATAAATAAAAAGTAAGTCAAAAGGTTAATGAAAAAGCAAAATATGCTTTTACAATCTTTTAAGTATCATTCTATGTCTTATAAAAATTAAACATTGGACAAACTTGCTATTAAAAACTTCAAACATGTCATTAAAATTCCCCCAAGATTAGAAACAAAGTGTGTGTGAGAGAGAGAGGCAGAGAGATAGAGGGACAGAGAAACAGAGAGACACAGAGAGAGTAGTGTTTGAGAAAGGTAAGGACAGCATAAAATAAAAAAATAATAAATTTAAATTAAGATTTTAACTCAAAAACAAGACCAAATAAGTTTAAAGTTAGTACAAGATTTTTTCAGCTAGACATTGCTGAAAATAAATATAAACAAAGCATATTACATCAAAATTCATTACTGTGAAAATCTGCACAGGAGAGAGACTCTAGAGGCTTTCTAAAGCCTGCAATTTAACAGAGGATGGTATTCTAAGCAGTTTTCTTTTAGTTTCATAGACTTTTCATAAACAGAGTTCACTGGAAATTTCCATATTATCAGTTTACTCCATAATGTGCAATGCAAATACAGTTACTCAATAAAGTATGCATAATTCATTCTTTGCTTTAATATGTACAAAGTGCAAATCTTAAAATGTTGCATGTAAGATATAAGCTGCAAGTTCAGCTTTCAATCTGAGTAATTTTTTTCTTTTATAAGAGCACATTTTCATTACTTTCTTCTTTGCTGGAATATTATTTAGTGAATTGGGAGCCTAGAAATGCCAGTTCCAAAGGCATTTTCCTGCTAGGAAAGGAAAAGTCACATCTCTACCTTCTATTGATTCTTCACTTCCAGCATCTTTTCTTTTTCCCACTTTAGAATTCTCTGGTTTCCCCTTCTTAATTAAAAGGTATATAGTTGTTTAGGGGTCTACAGGTCTATACAAACTTATTCTCAATTGTTGTATAAGATAAATATCATTAATTCTTTCATTTTACTTTATTGTAAACATGCTGCACAGAGGGGATACAGTTACATGAGTAAGTTAATGAGCACATTTTGTCCATCATTGTTACCCCCTCCTTTGTTGTTCTCCCATTATCCCTTCCCTCCTCCACCTCCTTCACTCCTCCCTGTCCTGAAGTTTTTCAGTTCATTTCCAATATACTGTCTTGTGGGTATCATTGTTGCAATGGGTCATCCTATGTTTTTATTTCAGCATTTTGTTATTCCCCTTCTGCTCTCCAGGTTAGATAAATGTATATACAAGATGCAGGGTACCAAAATCAAATACTGTGACAAAAGGGGATATAACATAGGGGGATGAACAAACCAAGGAAACAAAAAAATCCCATAGTACATTAACAACTACAACAACAAAGAAAAACTTCTATGTCCATATCTTGGGGTTCATTTCACTTAGCATCATCTCATATGGTCATATATACACAGCTTTTGAGCTTTTCTGCTCATCTGATAAAAATATCCTAGACTTCCTTAATTCTGCTTTAATTTCCTTTTTCAGGTTTTTAAAGTTTTCATCATAGAGATCCTTCACTTCTTTAGTTAACTCCTAGGTATTTTGTTTTTTGTGGAGCTATTACAAAAGGAGTTGCTTTCCTGATTTCAGACATGCTCTTCTTGTTATTGGTATACAGAAAAGCCATTGATTTTTGAGGGTTAATTTTATATTCTGCTACTTTGCCAAGGTTTTGTTTCAGCTCAAGTAACTTGGGAATGGAGTCCACGGGGTTCTTTAAGTACAAGATCATGTCATCTGCAAAGATGGAGAGTTTCACTTCATCTTTCCCTATTTGGATACCTTTTATGTTTGCATCTTGTCTTATTGCTCTAGCTAGTCATTCTAATACTAAATTGAAGAGAAGTGAAGAGAGTGGATGGACATCTTCTCTTATTCACGAGTGTAGAGGACATGGCTTTAACTTTTCACCATTAAATATAATGCTGGCTATAGCCAGCCTTTATTATATTGAGGAATGTTCACTGGATTCCTAGGTTTTCCAGAGCTTTCATGATAAAGGGTTGTTGGATCTTGTCAAATGCCTTTTCTGCATCTATTGAGATAATCATATGGTTCTTATCCTTGCTCTTGTTGATGTGATGAATTACATTAATTGTTTTGCATATATTGAATGATCTTTGCTTCCCTGAAATGAATCCTATTCGATCATGTATGATTTTTTTGATGAGTTGTTGAAATTGATTGGCCAAAATTTTGCTGAGAAATTTTTCATCAATGTTCATCAACGAAATGGGTCTGTAGTTCTCTTTCTTTGATGAGTCCCTGCCTGGTTTTTGGATGAGGGTTATGATGGCTTCATAGAAGGAGTTTGGTAGTGAACCTTCATTTTCAATTTTATTGAAGATTTGGAGTAGTATTGGTGTGAGTCCTGCTTTGAAGGCCTTGTAGAATTCAGCTGTGAATCCATCTGGTACTGGGCTTTTCTTAGATGGGAGATCTTTTACTGCTGTTTCTATTTCTATGCTTGATATGGGTCTGTTACATTGGTTTAAATCCTCTTGGTTTAGTTTGGGTATATCAATATTTGCTAGAAATTCATCCATTTCTTCCAGATTCTCAAACTTATTAGCATAAAGGTTTGAGAAATATTCCCTTTTAATGTTCTGAATCTTGGCTACTTTTGTGGAGATGTTTCCATTATCATCTCTGAGTTTGTTTATTTAGGTGTGTTCTCTTCTTTTTTGGTAAGATTTGCTAAGGGTCTGTCAATTTTGTTAATTTTTTCAAAGAATCAACTTATCGTTTTGTTGATTCTTTCTATGATTCTTTTGGACTCTAATTTATTTCTGATTTATTTTAATTATTTCTTTTCATCAATTGGATTGGGCTTTGTTGCTCTTTTTCAAGGAGCCTCAGGTGCATCATTAAATTATTTGTTTGAGATCTCTCCAATTTGTTAATGTAGGATCTCAGAGCTATAAATTTTTCTCTGAGTACTGCCTTTGCTGTATCCAGAGGTGCTGATATGTTCATTTTTATTAAATATCATGAACATTTGAATTTCCTTTCTAATCTCTTCCATAAACAATTGGTGGTTCAACAGTGTTTTATCTTCCTCGTGTTACAGGATTTTCTTTGGTGACTTTTGATGATGAATTCTAATTTTATTCCCTTGTGGTCTGAGAGAATGCAGGGCATAATTTCAATGTTTCTCAATTGAACAGATTTGCTTTGTGACCTTAAATGTGGTCTCTTTTGGAGAACGTTCCATGTGGTGCTGAGAAGAACGTGTATTCTGATGCTGCTGGGTGAAATATTCTGTAGATGTCTGTTAAGCTAAATTGGTCTATAAAGTTGTTTAAATTCAAGGTTTCACTGTTCAGTTTTTGCTGGGTTGATCTACCTAGCAGTGAGAGTGGTGTGTTAAAGACCCCAACAATTAATGTCTTTGGATCTATGCATGTGTTTAGGGAAAGTAATGTTTCTTGGATAAATTTGGGTGCTCCGGTATTTGGTGAATAGATGTCTAGAATTGTTACATCCTCCTGTAGGAGGGATCCCTTTATTAGTATGTTAAACCTTTCTTTATTTCTTCTAATTTTAATTTGAAGTTGATTTTATCTGATATTAGGATTGCAATTCCTGCTTCTTTATCGGGGACATATTTTTGGTAGATTTTGTCCAGCCTTTCAATTGCAGAATATGGGTTCTATGATTCTCAGATTCTCAGTTTGGTGCTTTTGTTGGTTTTCTATATATAGGACATCTTTAAGTACCTTTTGTAATGCTGGTTTGGTGGAGATATATTGTTTCAAGTTTTCTTTGCTATGGAAGGTTTTTATTTGTTCCTCCATTATGAAGGAGAATTTAGTTGGGTACAATATTCTTGGTTGATAGTTTTTGTCTTTAGGGCATAGCATACATCATTCCAGGATCTTCTTGCTTTCATGGTCTCTGCTGAGAAATCTGTATTTATTCTGATTGGTTATCTTTTATAGATTATTGATCTTTTCTCCCTGACAGCTTTAAGGGTCCTTTCCTTTGTCTCTCTTGATCCTGTGTGGATTACAATGTGATGGTGGCATGTCTGTTCTGGTCTGGTCTATTTGGGGTCTAAAGGCTTCTTGTATCTGAATCGGCCTATCTTTTTGCATGTTTGGGAAGTTCTCTGCTAGGATTCTGTTAAATTTCCTACACCATTAACTTCTGTTTCTAGGCCCTCCTCTATACCCATTATCTTTGAATTAGGCCTTCTGATGGTTTCTTCTAAATGTTGAATAGATCTATCATATTTCTTGGCTTTGTCTTTTATACTTGTGTATTCTTTCTCTATACTGTCTAGGCAGTCTTCAATCCCAGAGATTCGATCTTCTGCATGGTGTAACCTACAGTCTAGACTCTCTACTTATTTCTTTTCTTTTAATTGGTCAGATTTGATTGCTTTAATCTCCTTCTTGGAACTTTGTTTTAGTTTTTTGGGTTTTTTTTTGTTTTTTGTTTTTGGGGGGGGTCCGGTCATAGGGCCTGTACTCTGGGCCTGGGCGCTGTCCCTCAGCTCTTCAGCTCAAGGTTAGCACTCTACCACTTGAGCCGCAGCATCACTTCCGGCTTTTTTCTTTTTGCTTATGCGGTGCTGAGGAATCGAACCCAGGGCCTCATGCATGCAAGGCAAGCGCTCTCCCACTGAGCCACCTTCCCAGCCCTTGTTTTAGATTTTGTATGGACTTCATTAACTCCTTGATTTGGTTTTCAGTGTTCACTCTTGCATCCCTTAGTTGAGTAGTTATATTTCATTGGACTCCTTTCCCTTGTTTTGGAATTCATTCAACTTTCCATTTTTTTGCCTCTGGATTCCTCCAGCTTTCTGTTTGTGGACTACGTCAATCTCTCTATTAATCTCTGTTTATTCTCATCATACTCTTGCAGTTCTTCTGTTAATCCTTGCTTAGCCTCATCTTGCAATTCCTCTATTAATCTTTGGTTAGCATCATCATGCTCAGACATTGCCCTATCATGGTCACACTTTGCAGGCTTTCAATCTTTTTACCATGTTTACCTATAGTGTTTGTAGAGCATTTAGAGGACTCTACTCTGGGTTATTCATTAACTGCTCTGTTGCCTGTTTATTATGAGCGGGAGATGAGGTTGCTTCACATAACTTTTTTCTTGTGTTTCTAGACCTTAATCTGTCCATTTGAGTATGAAAGCAAAACTAATTCCAAGCTAGAACACTATTTCAAGGCCAGTATCAGCCCAGAGCCCTATACTTGCACACATTTTTTGAGACAGTCAAAATGAATACAAATACAATCTAACTCAGCAACAGACAACGAGGGATCAATAGACTAAGAAAATCAAAGAAGCAGTCAGGTTACCAGAAATTAATAGGTATAGGGAAAATTGCAAGGAGAAATTAAGATAAGAGCAAAGTAGGGAGAGAAAGGAAGAGGGAGAAGATAACTAAGACTTAAATTCAGAGAGAGAAAAAACAGAGAAGGAAAGGAAAAGAAACAAGAAAAAGGAGAAAATAAAAATTTAAAAATGAAAAATAAAAAACTTAAAAAATTATATAAATATAACAAAATAATACTACAATTAAAGGATCTAAGGTTGAGAAGTTATGAATTAAGTAATCATTGTCTGAACACACAATGAAGAATAAGATCTAATAATCAAAGATGGGTACATATCTGGTTATGAACAGAAAAGCCATTAAGTAGATCAAAAAAAGAAAAAGGACAAAAAGGGAAAAGAGAGGGAAGGACTGAAGAAAAAAAGGAAAAAAGTAGCACAAAAAATTTTAAAAATTGGGGTTCCAGGAAGATGGCAGAGGAGAAGCTGGAGGCTAAACAAGCTCTCACATAGAAAGCAGGTTTAGTGTTCCAGTGAACAGTCCTAGGCCAGAGAATTACACCAACAGTGCCATCACAGTGCAGAGAGTTTGGCCAGAGAGGGAAAATCCAGGCAAGGAGACAGATCTGAGCATTTGCGGGCAGCCACGGTTGCAACGGCTGCGGCAGCAGCTGTAGCCGCCATACCTACAACACAGAGAATCCAGGACAAAGGCGCCAGATGCAGCAAGCAAGCGGATTCTACTCAACACCAGCAAGAACTGAGAAGGAGAAGGTATCTTCATCCTGCAGATCGCAGACCAGAGATGACCCAGGGACCAACACTCTGGCATGAGTAGAACCCTGACATCCTCACTCCTTTTCCCTGGAGATCTCCATCTTTGATACTGACAAAGGCCTGGCTGAGCAGCTAGCTCCAACTCAGGCCTTGGGAGAAAACAAAAGAGTCATTTAGAAGGTCACAGGAACCTGACCTGCCAGGCTCAGCTCCACCAGGGGAAAATCACCTTGCCCAGGCAGAGGGAACTCCACCCCCCCCCCCCAGGAGTGGCTTTCTTCACTGAGTAAACAGAGCCAGAGGCTGCCCCTCCCTATAGCAGCCTAGATAATCAATTGAAATTCAGTAAACATAAATCCTGAGAATCACTCCATGCTGGGCTCTGTGAGTGTCCCAGAAGCTAGCCCCTCAGGGAAAAGCTACTGTTTGTTGAAAGGCCTCAACTCTACCCAGAATCTAGCCTCATCACAGCATCTCCAAACTAGAGGAAACAGCCACCTCCTTCTTTTGTGATACTCAAAGCAGATCTCCCTCCCACTGAGCTAGCCTGGGAGGAGGAACACAAAATCCTGGGTAAAGCAGAGCATTTTTTCTGCTTGCCCAAACAAACTGACATAAGAAACCAATCAAGCCACAGGAAAACCAAACACCACAAGCAGACCAGAGACTCCACCAAGAGACTAGTTACAGACACAAGGGAGATACAGGATTTTCCCATCCACCACCTCTCCCCCCCAAAAAAAAATCAAAGAACTCTTTTTTTGTATCTTTTTTAATTTTTAATTTTTATTTTTTAATTGTTTTCTATTAATCTTTTTTTCTTCCTCTTATAACTTTTATTTTAGGTGTATATGTGTGTGTGCTTTTTTTTTAAATCTCTACTGACCTTTTGGTCCTTTTTTTTCTTTCTCTTTCTCTTTACTTTTTCTTCTCTTTCATTCTTTTTTGCTTGATTTAATTGCTGTTCTTCTCATCCTCAGATATACCCGTTGTTGATTACTAGACCTTATCCCCCATTGTGTACACACTTAATCCAGAAATTTATTACTCAATTCAAAACCTCTTAGGCTTAAATTCCTTAATAGCAGTATTATCTTTATATCTATACAATATTTTAAGTATTTTTATTTTTTAGTTTTCATGTCTTCTTTCTATCCCTCCCCTCCTCTCATCCTATTCCCATTCTTCTCTCAATATTATTTCTTTAACTTGCATAATTTTTAAGTGTTTCACTTTTTAAATTTAAATTTTTGTTTTTCCATTTTTCTCTTGTCTCTTTCTTTTCTTTTTTTCTTCTCTCTCTCCTATCATTCTGTTCAATCCATTTTCCTTTTTAAGATTAGGACTGGGTTAATTTCACTCTCCTTTTAGCTTTCCACATCCCTCTAACCCCATTTTCCCCTACATTTCTCCCTAAACCTAATAATTTCTGGTTTGCCAAATTCTTCTTTGCTGTTCTTAGCCCATTAATACATAGTTATTTGATGTTGAATAGAGTGTACCTGTTGAACTAGATTGTATCTGCAGAGTTTTGACTGTGCAATTACAGAACTTTGGTGGATGCTTGTCTTAAAATAGTGCTCTAGCACAAAACTGGTGTTACTTTTATACCAAATGGGCAGAACAAGCTGGAAAAACACAAGAAAAATGGCAAGTCTGGGTATCTCAACTCCCATTCATGATAACCAGGTGACAGAACAGATAATGAATAATCCAGAGGAGTGTTCCCAAGAAGCTCTACAAACACTACTGGTAAAGATCGTGAATGAAAAGATTGAAAACCTAGGAAGGACTCAGTGTGAGCGTGATAGGGAGAGAGAGGAGGCAAACCAAAGATCAATACAGGAAGCTCATGAGTGTGAAGAAGCTACTCAAAGATTGATACAGGAATTGCATGAGCAGGTTGAGAAAACTTAAAGAGAAATAAAGGAATGGTGTGAGCAGGCTGAGAACACTCAAAGAGAACTACTGGATTTGGGTGAACCTGAGGAGCTAATCAAACAATAATACAGGAATTGCAAGTGGAGGATGAGAATAGACAAAGATCAATAGAAGCATTCATGGAATCCATAAACAGAGAGCTGAAAGAAGTCAGGGAGACCACAAAGGGAAAGCTGAATGGAATCCAACAGAAGGAATGGGAGTCTAAGGAAACCATAAAATCAACTAAGTGATTTGAGAATAAACACTGAACACTCAATTAAGGAAGTAAAGAAGTTCATACAAGATCTAAAACAAAGCTCCAACAAAGAATCTGAAGCCATCAAAGCCGACCAATTAAAAGGAAAAGAAATAAAAAATGAAGTAGAAAGTCTTGACAGTAGGTTAGACCATGTAGAAGATCGAATCTCGGGGATTGAAGACAGCCTAGATATTATAGAGAAAGAACATACAATTATCCAAGACAACTCCAAGAAATATGATAGAATCTATACAACATTTGGAAGACACCATCAAAAGGCCTAATCTGAGGATAATGGGTGTAGAGAGCACCTAGAGACTGAAGTTAATGGTCTAGGAAATTTGTTTGACAGTATCCTAGCAGAGAACTTCCCAAACATGTAAAATGATAGGCCTATTCAGATACAAGAAGCTTTTAGAATCCGAACTAGACTAGACCAGAACAGGACATCTCACTGTCAAATTATAATCCACACCAGATCAATTCAGACCAAGGAAAAGTCCTTAAAGCTGTCAAGGAGAAAAGATCAATCAACTATAAAGGAAAACCAATTAGAATCACCTCAGATTTCTCAGCAGAGACAATTAAAGCAAGAAGAGCCTGGAATGATGTATGTCATGCCCTAACAAACAACTATCAACCAAGAATACTGTACCCAACTAAACTCTCCTTCATAACCGAAGGTCAAATAAAAAACTTCCATAGCAAAGAAAAACTGAAACAATGTATCTCCACCAAACTAGTCCTATGAAAGATACTTAAAGATGTCCTACACATAGAAAACCAACAAGACCACCATAAAGGCCAAGAAAACACACCCAAACTGAGAATCCAAGAACCATAGGAAGAACCCAGTTGTCGCAGCCCCCAAGAAGGTGGATAAAATGGCAGGAACTCCCAAATACTTCTCAGTCCTATCTCTCAACATTAATGGAGTTAACTCTCCAGTTAAGTGACATAGACTGTCTGGTTGGATTAAAAAGCAAGATCCTTCTATCTGCTGCCTTCAGGAGTCACACTTTGCCCATAAAAACAAACACATTTTGAAGGTGAAAGGCTGGAACAAAATCTACCAAGCAAACAGCCCCCATAAGCAGGCAGGAGTTGCACTCCTAATATAATATAAAATAGACTTCAAATTAAAATTAGTGAGAAGAGATAAAGAAGGTCACTACAAACTTATTAAGAGATCTTTCCTTCAGGAGGATATTACAATTCTAAATATCTATTTGGCAAACAACGGAGCACCCAAATTTATCCAAGAAACACTACTTTCTCTCAAATCTCACATAGATCCAAAGACATTAATTGTTGGAGACTTTTACACACCACTCTCCCCACTAGATAGATCAACTAGGCAAAAACTCAACAGAGAAACCACAGATCTAAACAACTGCATAGAACAACTAGATTTAACAGACATCTACTGAATATTTCACGCAGCAGCATCAGAATACACTTTTTTCTCAGCAGCACATGGAACGTTTTCCAAAATAGACCACAGTGTATGTCACAAAGTAAAACTGTCCAAATTCAGAAACATTGAAGTTATACCTTGCATTCTCTCAGACCACAAAGGAATAAAAATTAGAACTCAACACCAAAAGCCACCAAAAAAACGTCCTGTAACACATGGAGGCTGAAAAACACACTGTTGAATCACCAGTGGCTCATGGAAGATATTAGAAATGAAATTCAAATGTTCATGATATTCAACAAAAATGAGCACACAAATTACCAGCTTCTCTGGGACACAGCTAAGGCAGTACTCAGAGACAAGTTTATAGCTCTGAGCTCCTACATCAACAAATTGGAGAGATTTGAAACCAACAATTTAATGAGACATCTGAACCTCCTTGAAAAAAGAGCAGCAAGATAAACCAAAATCCAGTAGGCAGAAAGGAATAATTAAAATTAAATCATAATTAAATGAATTAGAATCCAAAAAAAACATAGAAAGAATCAACAAAACAAAGAGTTGGTTCTTTGAAAAAATTAACAAAACTGACAGACCCTTAGCAAATCTTATCAGAAAAAGAAGAGAACAAACACACCCAAATAAATAAACTCAGAGATGAGACTGGAAACATCACTACAGAAACAACCAAGATTCAGAACATTATAAGGGAATACTTCTCAAACCTTTATGCTAATAAATTTGGAACTTGGCAGAAATGGACCTTTTTCTAGCAAATATTGACATGCTGAAACTAAACCAAGATGAGTTAAACCATCTTAACAAGCCCATATTAAGCATTGAAATAGAAGCAGCAGTAAGAGACCTCCCATCTAAGAAAAGCCCAAGACCAGAGGATTTTACAGCGAATTCTACAAGGCCTGCAAAGCAGAGCTCATACCAAAACTCCTCCAACTCTTCAATGAAATTGAAAGAGAAAGTTCACTACTGAACTCTTTCTATGAAGTCATCATAACCCTCATTCCAAAACCAGGCAGGAACTCATCAAAGAAAGAGAACTATAGACCCATTTCTTTAATGAACATCGATGCAAAACTTCTCAAGAAAATTTTGGCCAATCAACTTGAACAATTCATCCAGAAAATCATACACCAGGATCAAACAGGATTCATTTCAGGCATGCAAAGCAGGTTCAATATATACAAATCAATTAATAAAATTCATCACATCAACAAAAGCAAGGATAAGAACCACCACATGGTTATCTCATTAGATGCAGAAAAAGCACTTGACAAGATCCAACACCCTTTTATGATGAAGTTTCTGGAAAAATTAGGAATCCATAGAACATTCCTCAATACAATAAAAGCTGTATATGACAAACCTACAGCCATTATTATACTTAATGGTGAAAAACTAAAGCCATTTCATCTTAACTCAGGAACAAGACAAGGACATCCACTCTCTCTGCTTCTCAATCTAGTATTAAAATGCCTAGCTACAGCAATAAAACAAGATTCAAACACAAAAGGGCTCCAAATACGGAAAGATAAAGTAAAGCTCTCCCTCTTTGCAGATGACATGATCTTGTATTTAAACAATCCCACAGACTCCACTCCCAAATTATTCAAGCTGATTCAAAACTGTGGCAAAGTAGCAAGGTATAAAATTAACCCTCCCAAATCAATGGCTTTTCTGTATGCCAACAATAAGAAAAGTGTGGCAGAAATTAGGAAAGCAACTCCAATCGTAATAGCCCCACAAAAAATAAAATACCTAGGAATTAACTTAACCAAAGAAGTGAAGGACCTCTATGATGAAAACTTTAAAAACTTGAAAAATGAAATCAAAACAGAACTTAGAAAGTGGCAAAACCTCCCATGCTCCTGGATTGGAAGGATCAACATCGTGAAAATGGCAATACTTCCCAAGGCTATCTACAAATTCAATGTGATACCTAACAGTATTCCAACCTCATTCTTCAAGGAAATAGAAGAGGCAATCCAAACATTCATATGGAACAATAAAAGACCCAGAATAACAATAATGATACTTAACAGAAAGAACGATGCTGGAGGAATATCAATACCAATTTTAAACTCTACTACAAAGCCATAGTAATCAAAACAGCTTGGTACTGGCACAAGAACAGACCTCAGGACCAATGGAATAGAATTGAAAACCCAGAAATGAACCTACAGCCTCTTTAGTAAATGGTGCTGGCAAAATTGGTTAATCATTTGTAGAAAACTAAAGCTAGATCCTTATATATCACCCTACACCAGAATCAACTCCAAATGGATCAAAGACTTCAGAGTCAAAGCAGACATCCTGAAAACATTACAGGATGGATTAGGAGAAACCCTAGGTCTTCTTGGCACAGGCGGAAATTTTCTTAATAGAGACCCAGAAATACAACAAATCAAAGAAAGGTTGGACAAATGGCATTGCATGAAATTGCAGAGCTTCTGCATGGCAAAGGACATACTTAGCAAGATCAATAGAAAGCCCATAGATTGGGAGAAGATCTTCACTAGCCATACAATAGACATGGGTCTCATATCTAAAATATACCTGGAACTTAAAAATTAAATCCCGCAACAACAAATCCTCAAAGAAACAACTGCCCAATAAATAAGTGGGCTAAAGACTTACAGAGAAAGTTCTCTGAAGAGGAAAGAAGGATGGCCAATAGACACATGAAGAAATGCTCAACCTGCCTAGACATAAAAGAAATGCAAATCAAAACATTGAGATACCACCTCACCCCAGTTAAATGGCTATAATCAAGAACTGTAATAACAACACATGCTGGAGGAGATGTGGACAGAAATGAACCTTACTGCATTTTTGGTGGGAGTGTAAACTTGTTCAACCACTTTGGAAAGCAGTATAGAGGTTCCTCAAAAGACTTCACATAGAGCTCCCCTATGACCCAGCAATCCCACTTTGGGGCATTTACCCAAATGATCACAAACAAGACCATACTAAAGCTACCAGCACAACTATGTTTATTGCAGCATTATTTAGAAGATGATTTCTTTGTTGCTTTGTATGCCCCTCCCCCAGGATATAACCCCTGCTTTCACTGTATTTGATGTTGGTATAATTTGTGGAGGGGACAGGAAAAAGCAAATCGTTTAAATAAGGATACAGGTGGACCCATTGCAACAATGAGATGTACAAATCGTTATGTTGAAAAATGAACTTAACAACTTTGGTATGGGTGGGGGGATGGGAGGAAGGGGGGATTATGGAGGGAAATGGGGGTGGGGCGGATGGGGGGAGATGGGAAGGATTAGGAAGGGAAACAATGGAGGAGGCAACAATGCCTGATAAGAAATGTACTCATTATCTTGCCCATGTAATTGTAACTCCTCTGTACGGTATTTGCACAATTAAAAAGTAAATTAAAAATTCAGTAGAAAAAAGAATTCTTTGATTTATTTGGGGGATCTTGTGTCTCTCCTGTGTCCATATCCAGTCTCTTGGTGGAGTCTCTGGTTTGCTTGTAATATTTGGTTTTACTGTAGCTTAGTAAGTTTCTTAAATCAGTTTTAGTAAGCAGAATGAAGAGCTGCTTTACCAGAGTGAATACCTTGTGACCCTCCTCCCAGACTAGTTCAGTGGGAGGGCACTCTGCTTTGAATGTCACACAGTGGGAAGTAGCCTTCCTCTAGCTTGGAGTCACTGTGAGGGAGCTTGAATGTGGGTGAGGTTGTGGCCTGTCAGCAATCAGTAGCTTTCCCCGAGGGGCTAGCTCCTGAGACACTCTCCTGGCCCAGCCTGGAGGCACTCTCAAAAATTATGCCATTTCTAGTTTTGAATTGTTTTTCTTTTACCCTCCTGTAGCTGGGAATTCTGCCCCTGCTGCAGAGCCCCTCTGGCTCTGTTAATGTGGTGAAGAAACTTGCCCCACCCTGTGTGGAGCTCCTGCTGCCTGGGAAGGGTAACTTTCCTCTGGGTGGAGCTGACCCCCACTGGTCAGGTTCATTTGACTTATTCAAAAATGACTTGTTCATCAGTGTCTCTTTCTAAGGCCTGGGTTATCTACAAATTCAATGCAATACCCATCAATAATCCAACAACATTCTTCAATGAAATAGAAGAAACAATTCAAAACTTTATATGGAATGATAGAAGATCTCAAATAGCAAAAATAGTCCTTAGCAGGAAAACAGTGCTGGAGAAATATCTATACCAAACTTCAAACTTTATTTTAGAGCTATAGATATAAAAACAGCTTGTTACTGGCACATGAACAGGCCTGAGGACCAATGGAATAGAATTGAAGACCCCAAAATGACCCACAGACCTATGGCCACACAAGCTTTCAGATGGAAAAAAAAAAGACAGCCTCTTCAACAAATGGTGCTGGCAGAATTGGATACACACGTATTAAAAAAATTGAACCCCAAGATAAGGATTCAAATGTTTTGTCTTTCTTGCGATTGTTTATAACATATTTATAAGATGATTTCTTTGTTGCTTTGTATGTCCCTCTCCCATGGTGTATCCCCTGTTTTCACTGTATATTATGTTGGTATAATTTGTGGAGGGGAAGGGAAAAAACAAATTGTTTAAATAGGGATACAGGTGGACCCATGAAGGGGAAACAAAGGAGGAGGCAACAATGCTTGATAAGAAATATGCTCATTACCTTGCCCACGTAATTTTAACCCCTCTGTGCAGTATTTTCACAATAAAAGAAAAATTAAAGTTTGATCCTTATATGTCACCCTGAAGCAGAATCAATTCCAAATAGATCAAAGAACTAGAAGTAAGAGCAGATACCCTGAAAATATTGCAGGAAGGGATAGGGGGTATACTAGGGCTTCTTGGCACAGGTAGAAACTTCTTAAATAAAGAAACAGAAACAATAAATCAAAGAAATGTTGAATAAATGGAATTGCATTAAACTGTAGAACATCTGTATGGCAGAGGATATAGCTAGCAAGATAAGTAGAAAGCCCACAGATTGGGAGAAGATCTTCTCTAACTATACAACAGGCAAGGGCCTCATATCAACAATATACCTAAAGCTCAAAAATTTAAATATCCCAAAACAAATCCTCAAAGAAACAACCACTCCATTAAACAGTGAGCTAAAGCATTGAATAGAGACTTCTCTAGAGAAGAAATAAGAATAGCCAATAGACACATGAAGACATGTTGAACATCTTTGGCCATAAAAGAAATGCAAATCAAAACAACATTGAGATTCCACCTGACCCCAGTTAGAATGGCCATTATCAAGTAATTAAATAATAGCAGATGCTAACAGGGATGTGGCCAAAAGGAATGCTACTAGGCTGTTGGTGGGAATATAAACTGGTTCAACCACTCTGGAAAGCAGTATGAAGGTTCCTCAAAAGACTCCACATAGAGCTCCCCAATGATCCAGCAATCTCATTCCTAGGCATTTACCCAGATGATCGCAAACAAGCCCATACTAAAGCTACCAGCACAACTATGTTCATTGCAACATTATTTACCATAGCTAAGAGATGGAACCATCACAATGTTCCTCAGTAGATGAATGGGTCAAGAAAATATGGTATATATATACAATGGAATTCTGTGCTTCCATCAGAAAAAAATGGCATCTCTTCATTCATAAACAAATGGAAAGACTTAGAAAAAAATCTATTAAATGAAGTAAGCAAGACCCAAAGAAACATAGGCTCATGGTTTCCCTCATTTGTAATAATTAGTACATGTCTAGGATAGTCCTAGCAGAGGATCATAATAGCTCAATAGCTATGTACATATGAGCATATAAAATGGTATTAATTGAAATGAACTCCAATAAATGAAAACAAGAGGGTTGTGTGTGTGTTTAATGTATTGTGTAAAGTTATTCCTTTCTTCATTTGTTTTCCCCCTTTGGTTTACTCCCTGTTGTCACTGTTTTTTATTTTGATACCCTGTGTCTTATATATACATTTATCTAATTTGGAGAAGGGAGGGGAGTAAAAAAATAGTAAGACAAAGAACAAAGGATGAGCCAAATGCACTAGTGATAGTCACAAGCTATTATGTTGGAAATTATCTTTAAAGCCTGAGGGGGAGGGGAGTCAGGGGGAGGGAAAGTGGAAAAAATGAGGAAGGGGTAACATTGTTAAATAAGAAATATACTCATTACCTTAGTGATGTAACTGTAACCTCTCTGTACATCACCTTTACAATAGAATATTTTTTTTCTTTTCTTTTTTCTTTCTTTCTTTCTTTCTTTTTAATTGTGAGAATACCGTACAGAGGAGTTACACTTACATGAGCAAGATAACGAGTACATCTTATCAAGCACTGTTGCCTCCTCGTTGTTTCCCCTTTCCATCCCTTCCCATACTCCTCCCCTCCCTCCACCCGATCCTCCCCCCACCCCGCACCAAAGTTGTTAAGTTCGTTTTTCAACATAACGACTTGTACATCTCATTGTTGCAATGGGTCCACCTGTATCCCTAGTTAAATGATTTGTTTTTTAAAAAAAAATTAAAAAAAGAATATTTCAAAATAATACATGAAGAATACTTACGGACAATAATAAGGTTCTACTACATTCTGATGAAAATATTCAAATGATCTCTTTAAACTCTCAAGAAATTTCATTGGTTGTTATGTAATTTAATGTGTTTGCAATAATGAATGAATTTTAAGAGTTTAGGTGGTTTTTGCAATAAAATGCCACATGGCCTCATTAGAAACTATTACATCCAACTTCTATTTCTACTTCTTTCTTGACCTTGCTTACCTGAATTAAGACTTTTAAGATTCCATTTTCTAATAAAGTATCAGTATGTACTAAATCTTAGGAGCTGTGGAGAAGACTACATACACAATTGCTTAAAAAACACACTGCTTGGTGGTATATTGTAAATCCAACATACTCATTATTCTTTACCCCAAATATAAAAGTAAAAGTTATGTTTACAAAGAAATATCCATATTTAATTCTGTACTGTTTTAATTAGTTAAAAATAAGTTAGTAGAAATTGTTTCACAATTAATTCAGGTTAAAAAATTTTAATTTACATTTTAACAAGTATTTTGAAGACTACTTGTTCATTTTATTTTAACACTTGCTTTATCATTTTATTTTACACATATCTTTAAATATGTGCAGTGTGTTTTTCTTTTTTTTAGCATATTATTCAATCTTTAATGTCACTTAGGAGAAAACATATATATTCACACCCCAAGATGAAATCCTGATAAATCATACACAATGTTTGGATATGTATGATATAGATTATTGTCAGAAATTTTATTGACATAAGTAAATATTGTAAAAGAGACATAGTGAAGTTAAAATGGAAGAAGGTTTAGCTGGTGTAGATTTTATTACTAACATTCTTTTATTATCTTGTTATTTTATGGTATTTATATATATTGAAAACAGAAATGCCATTTTGTTTCCAATAAATACACATAAATACTTGAAAAAGTATTTACCATTTCCCATTGCTAAAAATCTTCATTCCTAAAGATCTAAGCTCCTGTATGGTGTCATTGCTCTTCAATACAAAAAGCTTACTCTAGCATGTCTTATAATGCTTATATTCTGGCTATAAATTCTCTTCCTTTTTTTTTAATCTGAAAATATCAGTATCTTGCTTTCATTCCTGAAGACTATGTTCAGTGACAATGGAGTTGTAGTTTTTTTTAATTACAGTGTTCCAAGAAAATATGAGGGAAAAGTGATTATTATCTATGGAGAGAAGCTATTGAAAAAGTTCAAAGAAAATAAAAAAGCATTAACTAATAAGATAAATAATAATAATAATAATGAGTGCCTATTTTGTGTTTCTTAGCCATCAAAATATGCATTACTAACAGTTAAACTTCATGTCCACATGCTTATTCGTTGAGGTTTTTATTAGCTTTCTGATCATGCAAAATTAAATAAAAGAAATAGATGACAATTTCTAAAAATCCTCTGACTACTACATGTTGAAATTTTTATAATTACTTTGGTAGAATTTTACTCTTTTTCAGAATTAAAAAATAGCATGTCAGGAAAAAAAAGCCATACCTAAAGCTTGTCCTATAGCTTTTTGTCAAATATTTTTCTCACATTCTTTTACATGGGAGATTGAGAGTCTTAAATTTATGGCTTATCCTGCTTATGATATGCTAATTTTATTATTCTATTTATATTATGAGTCCAGTTTTGCTTTCCATGTTTTTAATTTCATATATATTATACTGTGCATATTCTCCAATTTATACTTATTAAAAACATGTAGATGTTTATACTTATATATAAAACTATAATTCATATTTTCTTACCTGCTATAGAGTTTTTTTGAATACATACCTCCAAGCTATTTCCATTTTAAAATGATAAATGAAAGCTTGGTGACATTCTCTTGCAATGAAGCACCGAAACAGACAGAAAGACAGACAGACAGAAGATAAAGCAATAGTAATTATGCTCTAGGAGAATAATTTATAAATACAATCAAATACACACATATTATAAATACAATCAAATACACATTTCCTAAAAGAAGACACAAAATGCAGCTGGGCACCTGTTGCTCATGCCTGTCATCCTAGCTACACAGGAGGCTGGGCTCTGAGGATTGTGATTGCCAGGCAGGAAAGTATGTAAAACATTAATCTCCAATTAAACACCAAAAAAAGGAAACGTAGGGGAGAGGAAGCCAGAAATGGAGCTGTGGCTCACATGGTGGAATACTAGCCTTGAACAATAAAAGCAGCTCAAGGACAGTGCCCAGCACCTACATTCATGGCTTCGAGTGCACACATACGTGTGTGAACAAATACACAAGCGCATGCACACACACACACACACACACACACACACACACACAGTGGTGGAGGAGGAGGAAGTGTAGGAGAAGGGGACGGAGGAGGGGGGAAAGAAGAGGGAGGAGGAGGGGGAGGAGGAGGGGGAGGAGGAGGGGGAGGAGGAGAAGGCGGGGGAGGAGGGAAAGGAAGAGAAGGGGGAGGAGGCCGAGGGAGAACTGGCAGAGAGATACACAAAACGTTGTTCATAATAAGAATCAGACAGAAGTGTAAACATCTGAAGTACGAATAAAAGACAATTCCCCTTGCACAATCTTGGTGAATGAGGACAGGTATTATAGAAAGCATCATAGAAAAGCTGCAGAAGCTCTTCTGAATGCCTTTATTCCCCCCCACACCTTTTTTATTGTAAAGATGCTGTACAGAGAGGTGACAGTTACATGAGTAAGGCAATGAGTCCATTTCTTGTGGAGTATTGTTACCCACTGAGTGCCTTTATTTCTTAACAAATATTTTGCTGAAGCAGTTAATTCCAAGCTACTAAAAGTGACTAGTTTTCCTAATTTTCCAAATTTCTGAGTGTTTATGTTTACGAATATTTCTTTCATTTGATATATCCCTGTCTTTTAGCTTTCATTTTAATAATCTTTGAACCACTTGTTTATTTCCCAACTATTTCTTCTGCCTATCAACCTTTTTCCCCTATCATCTATCTTCATCTTCATCCCATGCATCTGACATGGAGCAGTGCATCACCACCTACCTTAGGCCTCCGCCATCACTCCAATCCATTTTCCGCACAGAACTACACTCTAATCCATTCCCCACAGAATAAGTGTATGTAAAAGGCTAAATTGATCCTATCATGCTCCAGAAGAAAATACTTTACTTTTACGATAGAGAACAAACTGTGATGTGACCTGTGAGGACATTATGAATGAACAATTTTCTCCTTGTCAGTTTCTTCAGGTGCATCTTCGATCAATCTTCCCTCATTTGCTTTGCTTCCACTAAGGGACCTCCTCTAAGTTTTTGTCATTAGTGGTGCCCTGTCTTCCTCTGTCTTAAATAATGCATTGCTTATCTTTTGACCCCTCTTTCCATGCTCATCATTTTTGTCTACTCATGCTGCAATAGTCTTTTAGATGTCAGTTCCAATATTGTACTTTCAAGTAAGCCCAAGTTACTTACACTGTTAAATCTTCATCACTCATGTATGCTTTTTTAAATTTAATGCCACTATATTTTGTCAACACATATTTCTTTACTGAATCTCATATTTCTCATATGAAAAATTAGAGTAACAAAACCCATCTCACAAGATGATTAAGGACTAAAAAAGACCTCATAAGTAACAAGAATTCAATACCAGCTCCTTCAACATTTTGTTGATTATTTCACATTTAATGTATGAATAACTTAGTTACTAAGTAGTTACCTGACTGCTTTATTAATAGTCTTTTTTGACATAAGCTTCATGAGGAAGGTCCTATCTTTATGATTAATACAGATAACACAAAACAATAACATATAAAAGGCAGGCAATGTATGTTTTCAGAAATGAATGTATGGGTGAATACTCACTAGGGATATATTTGTATTTGTGTGTGTGCGTGTGTGTGTGTGTGTGTGTGTGTGTGTGTGTGTGTGTGTGTGCATGCGTGACCATGACTTCCATCTTTTGGTTCTTGTTTATACTAAATATTTCTGTTTGCTATAAATACAGGGTGATCAAAGTTATTTTCTTGCAGAAGGATCTTAGCTGTTATGCAAGTAATTTTTTAAAGCCCATCTGGAAACTTTTTGGAGCCAGCATACTTACCTACTTCAGAAATGTTTATGCAGTGTGTCCTACAAGATAACTGTAGAAGAGGCAATCTTCTCTCACAGCCCTGTCATTCTTTGTGACTACGGCAGCATTATGTTTTAATAGTATTGGTAATACAAATCTTAGCTTCTATTAAATCTCTATGGTCTACTTGTATGTCTTAAGCTTGCTGTTTCAAATTGGTCTGGTTTCCAAGTCTGGAACTCTTTTTTGTCACCTTATTAAGTCATTGTCTATTTCAATGACAGAGGAATAGGATAAAGTTAGGTGCATGGGCTCAGCTATTCATTGTACCTTGAAAGTAGGAGATTAAGAACAGAGAAAAGTCAATGGACTCTTCATTGATTACCTTAGGTGATTTGGAAGGTAGATAAGGTAGAGAAAGAAAGTTGGCAGACAGAGACATTGGGTTGAATATGCTTAGTTTTGTTTTGATGATTCTAAGTTCTTTCTAGACAGTTTCCCTTTGAAATGAACACTAGGCTGTCCATATGTAACAGGGCTGTCTTAATGATGGGAGCATTCTCATCAGTCTTGTGGCTGTACTTCTAAAATGGCTATGCCTAATGGGGAAAAATGCAATGGGACAACCTTGTGAATACTGTACTTAAAAAGCTAGTGACATACTTACAAATAAATGCTTCCGAAATATACAGAGACAAGCAGTTAGAATCTAGGATGAATATTTTACTTGGGCACTCTGGAGTCCTAGGCTTCTCATTTTATGCATTACAGCTGTTAAATAGTATATACTTTGGTATAATGATACTAACGAAACAAATTTTATAGTTTAGTAAATCACAATCCTTAAAAGTTTAAACTTTTAAAAAGTTCCACTTTTTTGCAAAGAAAACTTAGACAATTCATGCCAATCCACTAATGAAGTTGTCAGAAGTAGGTATTTATTTTGCTCTTAACTTCAATCTTTGTCTCAAGGTCAACACAGAATTATAGACTCTAATAATCAAGAAATTCAACTGTAAAGAAATGTCCAGAGGTTTTAGACAGGTATTCAAAACATAGGTATTAATACAAATATTGGCTTTATATTTTGTTGAACATCTAGATTTATTATCTCTCAGGACAAATATTGACTGTGTCTTCCAAGTCGATAAATCTTTGTATTCACTGCAACAAAAGTCAATACCTGCATCATATCCATTTTCCCAGGCAGTAACTACTTCTATTCATGTTATACTGATTGGTTCTAAAAACTGTTTATTAAAGGAAAAAGAAAGCATGACTAAAAATGCTAATTAGAAAATAAAGGCTTAAAATGTGTTGACAATACATGTAAGTAATCCTAAAATGAATGGAAGCTGCCTAAGCTTTTATATCAAGAATTTGGATTTGCAAATTATTTTTACCAGAGAAAACAAAACCTGTTTATGATCAGTAAATAGAATGTGAAAGGAAAGAATTAAGCATCTAGTCTTACTTTTCATAAATCTATTGGATTTGTTTAGTACCAATGTACACATCTTCAGGTTTTTCCCAGCTACATATCTGAGAAATAAACTTTTGTTTATTAAGCTGCTACGAGTTTGGAGAACAATAGAGGATTTATTCATTCTAATTCATTATTTAAAATATAATAATCCTGCTTACTTTTATGTATCCAAATAGTGGAAATATTTTTGTGGTGACTTTCTGCAATTTTATTTGGTACTTATTCTGATTCTATACTTTGGAAACTAAGTGGTTTGCATTTCTTATTCTGTAGGAATTTACATTTCCTCTATGCCTTATAAAGAGATTCATGTAAACCAGTGGGAAAAAAATCTTGGGGTTGTGTTCTGTATTGAGCAAGATTTTAAATGACTTGTGTCATTTAAAGGCATTTCCTTTACAGAAGACTGTTAACATTATCCAATAAATACCTATTGTGAACTCTGTAACTTTTCTCTAATAACCAGTTCCCATCACTGCCTGCAAGTACCTGAAAGAATTGTACTTTTGTTCATCTAATGTTTTAAGTGTAGGCCTGTGACTCATCAGGAAACATAAGCATAATTTCATGAGTCATTTCCTTTTATAAAAAATATTTTTTAATGTAGAGTATTATAGTGTAGCTCATGTTGTCCTAGAACGTTGATGTAGCTCAGGTTAGCCTCCAATTTAGGAGCCTCTGCCTTAACTGGGAGAATTACAGATGTGCTCTACCATGTCCAATTTATCTGGATCACTTTCAGTGAGGGTACCCACTTGCACTTTGTGTAAGATAGTGAGATCAGAGAGTATAATTAGCCTGAATCACTCAGTATGGAGGAAACCTTGTTTGGAGGGTAACTCCAAAACATATGCATTAGCTCTAATTATAAAAACATATTATATTAGCCATTGATATTATTGTAGCAGGACTTAAGCTAGCTATATAGCTGAGTCCCTGGATCCATGCACATTGTCATTCACTGTGAGGATTATACAGCACCATGGAGAGTACCCAGTGATGCAATTATCAAGAATCCTTTGATGTCATGGATTTAAAATTAGGAAGGAAAAAAAAGAAACAAGGAAGAATACAGGAGAACTTATTTGGAAATACGAGAGGCCTTTCTTCCCCTGGCAACTTAACTTTGTTACTAAATTCTTCTTCATTCATACTGAAAATTACTCCTCAAGTTTTCATTACCTGCTTTGGCCAAAGGACAAAAACTTTCCATTGTAGTTCTTATTAAAATTCCAAACATGTATCCTTCTACTGTTACCTAATTACCCAAGTTCCTTTTTTGGTGTGTATTCCGCAATAATGCTGTGGGTTTTTCTATAGACCCCAATGATTAGAATTAATTACTACTTTATCTAAAACTTGGTGGACTATCACTCTTCAGGCCAATTTGATAAGAATTGTGTTTCTGACAGCAACCTAATCTTGAAGAAATTACTTTGTGCCATCATTGGGAACTCTCTGTGGTGGTATATAATTCTCTCAGCGAATGACTATGTGCATGGATCTGGGCACTCAGCTATATAAGTTAGTGGCAACAAAATTGGAAATGGCAGCCCATTTACCTTTCCGGGTGACAGCGCTCCTCTCCATTTTTGCTGTAGAGGTTGACTCAGGAGGGGGACAAGGAAAACCCTAGGAAGAGAGTTTATCACACTAAAGAAAGAAAAGACATCTAATACAATGCATTATCTCTCCTCATTAAACTTCATAGGTCTTTCATCTTTTGGTAATAAGGCTTTCTACTTAACTATATGATGCAAAATTCAGGGTGAGGGAAAACTTTGTGATTTTATGATTCTTGTCCTTGCCATTTTATCTTGAAAATACTCTTGATGTCAATTAGTTCTTTTCTGTTATTTTTGTTTTACATTAGAGATAGTTTTCTGGACTTCTTAGGCATATTTTTTATGTTTGTGTTTCATTTACATGTAAATTAAATGGCATCTACCTAAGAAAAATTTATTGGGGCACTTAATTTCCCTTCATGTCAAATGATTTGAGCTCCAAACTTTAAGAACAAAACAATTATTTAGGTTTACAGAAAGCCTAATTGAATGTGCATGTAGATGATTATATACATGGTATCTCAGAATATAATTTAAATACCAAAATCAAGTCAGAGACGAGTGGTTTATATATAGGTAAATGCACACAAATTGTTACACTGTTATTCTACTCTATTACGATTGTTGTTATGAACATCACTTTAAACCCTAAAACTATTCTAAAAACAAAGATTCTTTCTAGTACCCAAGCTTACCTAGCTGAGAGAGATGGTCATTTTTTATGTTTTTATTTCTTATCTTTAAGTAGTTGTACAAAGGAGATGCCATGAGCTGACCATTTTTTGAAGGAAGTGAAGAGTCTCTAGTAAGTAAAATGTTTAACTTAATCTCAGAAACAATTTGTTACTTTTTTTCTTTTCTAGGGTGTGCAGAAAGTAAGGTCAGACTTACTCTCTTTTGTTAGTTTGATTTTGTCTTTACTGTGTTTGCATGGGATGTTTAAACATACAAGTGTATTTTAAAAGTACTTGAAACTCTTTCAGACATCCTAAACCCTATATATTTCTTCATCCTCAGCTAACAGTGATTGATCTTCACTCAATCCTGCCCCAGGCTTTAGATTTAATATGTCCTTAAAAGAGAATATTTAGATTAGTAGATAGCTCATCATTAAATCGACTGTGTGCCCAATTTATTTTGACCTCACATTACAGGTTATATCCTAGCTCTAATATTTCCACTTTTACTTTATTGCCCCAAGGGCTCTATCTTAAACTCTATCTCATTGCCTGGCAGTCTACTTCTTCCCAAACCAAGTACGACTGGTACTTGAAAGGACCAAGTACTTCCTAAGTAAGTACAATTTTTTAATTTAAGTTCAACATAAGACAGAGCCATCTGTTGACAAGCAAATCATCCATCTGTCTATGCCACTTAAAAACTGAATACTCCTGGAATGACTTTTCATTATTTGTCATCCCTGTTACTTCAGTATTGCCCATAATACTGGACTAATACATGAGCCAGGGTTGGTCTTCAGGAGCTCTTCTTCCAATAACACTTTAGACTTTCTCCCTAAAGTTATATCTGCTATTGTCTACTACTTGCTACTCTCAAGAGTCAGCACGATATTATTCACTATCTATCTATAAAGTGCCATACATTTTTTAAGCATTTACCACGGTTACTTCTTGCCTATTTTTAAAAGCTTTATTTTTCCCAAAGACCAGAAAATCTTATGTATCAGACATGTGGCATACACAAATATGGTATTTAAGTGTAATGATATATTCTTACTCATAAACTATGTACATACCAATAATATGGATTGAGATAAAGTGTGTACTGCCATTTTTAAAATGTGCTTTACTTACATTTTTGCCTCAAAATATTTAAGTTGCTATCACATCAAAACTAAATGTAGTATTTAGTACAAGTCTGTAGTGTAGTATTAAATATCAAAGCCTAAGGAGTGATCTTAAGCAAGTGAAAAAACTAAACTTTAATAATATTTTCCCTATATTCTTTTTGTTTAATTTTTAAATAGTTATTATAAAGGTGATGTACAGAGGGGTTACAGTTACATAAATCAGGTAAAGAGTACATTTCTTTGTGGATCGTGTCACCTTTTCCCTTACTCTATTATTTATTTATTTTTAATTGTATTTTTATTGTAAAGATACTGTAGAGGGGGGTGATAGTTACATGAGTAAGGTAATGAATACATTTCCTATCAAGCATTGTTACCCTCTATTTTGTTTTTCCCCTACCATCCCTTCCCTCCCCACCTTCCCAACTCCACACCCCCACCCTCTGCACCGCCACAAAGTTGTAAAGTTTGTTTTCAACATAGTGTCTTGCACATCTCATTGCCACAATGGGTCAATCTGTATCCTTAGTTCAGCATTTTGTTATTTCTCTTCCCCTTCCCACATTAGAAAAATGTATATATCAGATGCAAGGCACCAGAATCAAATACAGTGTGACAACAGAGGTTATACCACAGAGGGAAGAACATACAAAAGAAACAAAAAAAGGACTATACATAGAGCTCCCCTATGACCCAGCAATCCCACTTTTGGCATTTACCTAAACAATCACAAACAAGGCCATACTAAAGCTACCAACACAACTATGTTTATCGCAGCATTATGTACCATAGCTAAGATAGGGAACCAACCCAAGTGCCCCTCAGTAGATGAATGGATCAAGAAAATGTGATATATATATATATATATATATATATGAATTCTATGCATCCATCAGAAAGAATGACATTGCCCCATTTGTTAGGGATTGGAAAGACTTAAAAAAAATTATATTAAGTGAAGTAAGCCAGAACCAAAGAAACATAGGTCCCATGGTTTCTCTTATTTGTCATAACTAGTATACATCTAGGATAATTTTATCAGATGAGCAGAAAAGCTGAAAAGCTACGTACACATGTACATATTAGATGATGCTAAGTGAAATGAACTCCAAGATATGGACACAAGAGGTTTTTTACTTCGTTGTTTTCCCTATATTCTTTACAATGGTTATTTTGTACTTAGAACTTCCATTATTTAAAAAATGATTATAAAGAGCTTAAACACACAACAAGATTGTTTCCTACAATGATTCCTAAATAATAATGTTTTCTTATATTCGTTTTATCTTCATGAAACATCCCCTTATTTTTTTGAATGCACATAGAACCAGAATAAAGATGTATCAAAAGACACCACATGTTTTACATGTTTTGTGAAATTTTTCAGAATCATCTTAGCTTTTCAACAAATACTGACTTCCCACTTTGAAAGCTAAAGTGAATATGAGAGACAATTGTAATCTCCATTTACCAGCCTCTGAATTTCTCAGAATGAAGATGGTATTCATGGTATGAAAAAGTCAGAAACATCTGAATGAAATACTGTTTATGAAAAGTTATAAATAGAAAAAACTATAGACTTTAATTTGCAAAAATAAATGTAATCACACAACAATATGTTGGAAATGATCTGTATAATTGAGGGGGGTAGAGGGGAGGGAAGATAGGAGAAAAATGAGGGAGGGGTAAAAAGTTGGACAAGAAATGTACTTAATACCTTACTATGTAACTGTAATCCCTCTATACATCATCTTGACAATAAAAATAAATAAACAAAAAATTCATTTAATGTGCATTTTAAAAAAAGGTTCAAAGATTCATATGTTTTCTTTTGTTCTTTTGGTTTTTTTTTTCTTTTCAGTCATGGGGCTTGAACTCAAGGTCTGTGTACTGTCCATGAGCTCTTTTGCTCAAGGCTAGCACTCTAACACTTTGAGACACAGCACCATTTACAGTTCGTAGTGATTAATTGGACATAAGAGTCTCACAGACTTTGCTGCATGGGCTGGCTGTGAACCATGATCCTCCAACCTCAGCCTCTTGAGTAGCTAGGATTATGGGTGTGTGTCTCTAGAACCCAGTTTCAAATATTCAAATCTTTTAGCCAAAAGTTTAATAGTATATGCTTACTGTCACCTAAGATTATACAATTATTCCCTTGAAATTGTCTATAATTAGTCAATGAACTTTCCTTGGGCCAAAATTTCCATAAAAAGCAAATATTTCCTGAGTAATTACAAAAATAATATTTTTATAAAAATCAAGTATAAACCTCACATGATAGCAGAAACTAATAGATTGAGAGAGGTTTTTGTATTTATTTTCATAAATAAATTTATTTATTATATTATAAATAGATTTATTTTGTTGCAGCCATAGAAAGGCATAAGTTCAGCCATTTTTTTTTGTCAGTTATGGGACTTGAACTTGGGGCCTGGGTGCTGTCCCTGAGCTCTTTTTGGCTCAAAGATAGTGCTCTACCACTTTCAGCCATAGAGCCACTTCCAGTTTTCTATTTGTTAGTGGGAGAAAAGAGTCTCATGGACTTTCCCACATAGGTTGGCTTTGAACTGTGATCCTCAGATCTCAGTCTCCCAAATAGTGAGGGGTAATAGGTATGAGCCACCAGCGCCATAAAGGAAGGTCACAGATTTAACACAAATACATAAGGAGAAAGAACAAGAGAATCAGATATACTTTCATTAGGAGTAGATATGGCCAGGTAACAGATATGAATTCTGATCTGAGACAGAAAAAGAGATGGACAAGAGATATGATCCAAGGAATCATTCAGACAACACTGACAACAAAACCATCAAGAACAAACAGGTCCTGCATGGAATAGAAGCCAAAAAATGAAGACATTTTGGAAGAATATCTTTCATATATATGTATATATATATATATATATATAGTATAGGTACACTATATATTATATATACTATATATTATTACTATAATTTATTACTATATTTCATATATTATATAATTATATTATATTATATATAATTTAGAGTTCAGGATCTAAGTAAATACAGAACTTGGTGGCCATAAAGCTTATGAACAGTATCTACTCCAACCAGTGCCTTTGATGGTTAGATTGGTTAGATTATCAAAGACATTTAAGACAGCTATTTTAATCTAGGTGAAATTGATACAATTTAATAGAATAATCTGGTAGTATCCTACATATAATTCTAGTATAGTGGTGATTCTACTTATGTAATATTACTTGTATATCCCCAACCCTAAATATATTTCTATTTGTGTATACACACCATATTATAAAAATTGCACAAAATATGGAATACCATTGAATGAACTTTCACCAAGTGAACATATTATGTAGCTTGCACTAAAGTGCCTAAATCTCATGTTCTCTCCTCTAGTGACTACCTCCTATGAAAGGGAAATCAATCATGTATCATCTTAACCAGCACACCTCACAGTCCTTGAAATTCAATAACTTCATTTTACATATTTTAAAATTATTATTGCAAATTCCACAATGGATATAAAACAAGGAATATACTAAAATGACCAGTTACTCAATATCTATGCATATTATGTCATATTGGGCATAAAATAGGCTCCAGGAAGAAATGGCAGAGAAAAAGAAAACATAATCATGTTCTCAATAAGAGTTTCACATCCTTTAAGTGCTTACATATATAATATATATTATATATAATAGTTATGCAACCAGAACCTAGAATACCACCAATTTGTTAGAATTGAACTTGCTTGAAATATCTCAGTAGATAAATATTTTCAGTAGATAAATTCACACCCAGAAACTGGTGAGTATGATGGATACAAAGAAAGATTAAAAATTAAATACAAAATCATTTTGCCATCATAGACCTTAGCAATGACATTAAGACACAAATTACTCAAAACTTCTAACCCCATCCCTATATCAATAATCATCCACAAGCACCTGTTGCGCTTCTCTTTTCTCTGTACAGAGAGAGGATAATGAGATACCCTTGTTCAAATGCTATACCATCCTGTCAGCCACCAAATAATTCTTTTTAAATATAATCAATTGCTGTTTCATTTGTATAATTATAATTTTCCTTACATCTCAAAAGTTAAGTACCTTTTCTTAATCACATCTTACCACTATTTTCTCTCTTCCTTACACAAGGACTAATTCGGGAAATGGTTTTCTGTATTTGTTTCCATCTTTTAATCGACTTGGCATGTAACTCTTCTTGGTTTGTATTCTTCCCTTATTAGTCTAGGTTGTGCTTTGTTTTGTCTTGGTTTAGCAGTATATCTAGTAGCAGTCATGTGGATAAAAGTAAGTGGGATTTCTTAGTTTTTATTTTCTAAACTTTCTATTAGTGAATCACTCCTAATTTTCTAAGTTAAGGGTCCTGAGCAATGTCTACAAAACAGAAGTGATTCAAGTGATTCAACATGAAGTTATAAATGGTCCACAAAATATTATTTCTCAGTATTAAAAGATTTATTATTAAACTTTTCCCTTAAGAAAAATAATACAGTTCCATGACATGCACCAAAAAAGGAAAAGAAGGCTTAAGAGCAAAGAAAAATAATATATAATAAGTGGAGCAGTAAACTGTCCTAAAATTGAGACTTCTAAAGAATTCAGTATATTGGATGTTATTGGAAGTACTTGGACTTTCACGCTGTGTAAGATGAGAAGTTGGGCCAGAGGCTCACAGTGCAGTGGCAGAGTGCTACAAACTAGGGCTTGTAGGAGGCCCTAGGTTAGAGAGAGAAAGAAGGACACCCTAGGAGAGAGAAAGAGAGAGCATTCAAAACTTTTGGCTATAACATGACACAGTCTGACTTTTAAAAGGACAAATGGTAAACTAATTCACAGTGATACTCACAAGACACTCTGCTGCAAATGAACTGTACAACTTGTGGGGAAGGGGGAAGGGAATAAACTAAGAGAAAACAGGGAAGGGGTGACACTGTTCAAAAAGAAATGTACTCATTACCTGACTTATGTAACTACAACTCCTTTTTGCATCACCTTTGCAATAAAATTGTTTTAAAGTATTCTTGTGAGAACAGGTAAGCAATGGAGCAAAAGGAAGCAGAGGGTAGACGCACTAAAACCAGATGAGAAGCTAGGGACATAACCCAGGAGAACAATGATGGTGAGTTTGGGTTAAGATGGAACCACTGAGTGTAATGAGAGCTGACTCAGGGTCTAGATTTAATTTCAAAATTTAAAGTAACGACCTTTCTGGATGATTAGAATGTGCCTTGTGGAAAAGAGGAATCAAAACATTTCTGCCATCCTATTATTTTGTATTATTCATAATGAAGGTAATAGAACCATCAGAATTCACATAGTTTTCTATGTGAACCTGAACATAAAGAGTTCACATTGGGATATGGAGAGAGACTGACTAGACAATTTGAGATGTGAGTTTCTGGAAACAAGTACAAAAAACCATTTCCTGAATTCACTGCTATTTAAGGAAGAGAAAAAAATAATGGTACAATATGAAGAAACAAAGTTTGGAGAATTCATGAGAAGACAAAGTTCAGAGTCAGTAGCATAAACATGGTGTTTAAATCATTAGTCTAAATGAGATCACTAACAGAGTGAATTTAAAACATGAACAGGAACAAAGAGTAAATTTTAGATAGACTCAACATTAAGTAACAAAAAGAGAGAGAAGAACAGAAAAAAGGAGATTTAGACAAAAATCCTCCACTGAGAAAGTAAAAAGAGGGAAGTAGCCTATCTTCTAGTGAATGATGGAAGTACATCAAGAGAGAATCTAACAAATGTTCATTAATCCTATTCTTATGCTTTTGGAAATATTAATGGGAAATAAAAACAAATGAATGTCCTCCTGTTCCAAGAATCTATGTATCCGTTTCTGTATTTATCTTTGTTTTTGCTATTATCTTTGAAACTGAGGCCTGATCCTTTCTGGAATATTCTGCTACTATTATCAGCTAGCTGTATTTTCAACTCTCTAAATCTTGGCAAACTGAAGTTGTTAAATCATTTGAACTTAGAGAACATTTCTGCAAAACTAAAGTATTAGAAATATAGTTAAAAAATAAAGATGATTGCTCTGAGTGGGTGGATAACTTTTTAATCAGAGAAACAGAACAAGCAGATTAGTATATATGAGTTATCAGGCAGCAAAGGGACAGAATTAGGAGTAGAGGAGGGAGAGAGAGAAAATAAATTGGATTACAACATATAGGGATGCCTAAATCCATATGTAGGGCATTCTAAAAGAAAAATCACAACAGGTTTAAATGCACTGATTTATACTGAACTGATTATGCATGGACAAAATAATATACTAATTCACTCATTCTCCCCTCATTCTCTGGTCAATGGTGATTTTAAGATCTTTCAACTGCTTCAAGTAATCCCTGCCCATTTTCTTTCCTTAAAGTCACATGATTAGAAGTTTTAACTATAACTGTAAAATTCCTTGTTCCCAGCAATTAGATCAAAGTTTGGCTGAATAAATGGGACTGTAGCCTGGCCAAGTTGTGATGTGTGTGTGTGTGTTTGTGTGTGCGTGTGTGTATATATATATATATACCAAAAGATATCTTCCAAAATTCACTCTTCTTTCTTCAAGCTAGTCCTGAAATCTGTAGACCTTATCTTAATTTAAAAAAAAATCCTATTACACTGCTTAGCAACAGTTTTACCACTCTAAGAGCTTAATGATCACAAACACTTTTTAATTTGCCCTCTCTTTTTAAATTCCAAAGACAAAATTAGGGTTCCTTACACAAATGCATGATTAATAACCTTCAAACATTAATTAACCTCTCTTTTCTCAGAGTTCATATTTTTTGCAGTTGCATTTTTGGAAAATAATTTTCCATTTAAAAAAGTTTCTTTTCTGTCAGTGTGGCAGACTGCATTGGCTGAGAGAGTTTCCCAATGAGAACAGTTGTGAATGCTGGACAAAATATATAAATACTATTTGTAAATGAATTGCCTATTTGGCATGGAAATAGAGAAAATACAGAGCAAAAATCCAAAATTCATAAAGCTACCCTGGCAGTAATCAAATGCCAAGACTAATATTGTCCCTAATGTTTTCTGCCAAGCTCCAGAGACTCAGAGAACAAATGTTAAGCCTGTGGCCTTCTGTAAAGTGGACATTTTGAGGAGAACTCCCACATGAAACTGGAAACCTGAGGCTACTATGTACATATAAATAGAGAATGAGAGCTAAAATATAAAATCAACTCACAAAATTAGACAATCCAGAAATTGGTCAGTCCTGACTTTGTATTCAGTCACTTTTGCTTTGTATTGTATAGGAAAAATAATTTTCTAGTAATTATTGTTGACTATAAAGAGATCTACAAGTAAGTTTTTTTTTTAAATTTCTTTTTTTATTATGTTCTATTAGTGGTACAAGGGGGGTTCGATTTCACAAGTATTGTTTTTTGGGGGGGGGTCCGGTCATGGGGCCTGAACTCTGGGCCTGGGTGCTGTCCCTCAGCTCTTCAGCTCAAGGCTAGTGCTCTACCACTCTTGAGCTACAGCGCCACTTCCGGCTTTTTTCTTTTTTTGCCTATGTGGTGCTGAGGAATCGAACCCAGGGTTTCAAGCATGCAAGGCAAGCGCTCTACCACTGAGCCACCTCCCCAGCCCCCACAAGTATTTTGATGTGTACAGTGCCATGTTGATGCATCACTTGTTTCACGAACACCAACGCTCCCACCCATATACGTTTCATCCAATTTTCTAGTTTTAAATCTGAATGCACAATAATATCTTCATCTTGAGAAAGAAAACAATCTTCAATTGAAAACTTTAGAGTGGTTCTGGATTGACAGTGTCCCTCGATGACTGTCAACACAAACAAAAGGCTTCTTACACACATAAACTGACATGTTGAACTGACACCATTGTATAATTATTTAAAGAGAAAGTCTACTTTTCTGAAAATGTTCTGTAGGTGAAAATATCATAATTTAAATTGTGCCTATAATTAAAATATTTATGGTGAGAAATAAATTACACATGAAACAGGATACCAAAACAGAGTCAACAGAAACAACAGAAGAAAAAGAAACAAAATTGTAAAATTCATATATAAGAATTCTCAGTGAGAGAGACCAGAGGAAGTTGGCAGAGATCTAGCTGGGCTATATGTGAGTTCACTCCAAGAAACCAGTTTTCACAGTTCAGGGAAAATTACACTATGGGAATTCACTATGGGAAAATCACACCAAGTGAGCCATAATAATGCAGAGATTCTGCCTAACGAGGAAAAATTCAGGCAGTTTGCACAGGAAGACAGACTTGAGCACAAACGGCTGCCACCGCCACTGGCAGCTGGTGTAGGACCGACCAGACAAGGCTGAAGCAAAAGGCTGGAGATGGAGGGCCGCCTCTCTTCATCCACCTCTAGCCCGGACTGGACAATCAGGAGAGGAATTCCACATCATGCTGACCAACAGTGCAGATCTGGACCGGCCAGAAAGCCAAGGGAAACCTTGGGTATCCCCACTCCTTTCCACAGAACAGCTCAGGGAAGGAAGCCCCCACTCTCCGCCACCGGAGAACGATGCCATATTGGATACTGGCACAGACTCTGCCATAATAGCTAGCAGATAACTCGGGACACAAAAGCAGCAGGCTACCACATTTTTCTTCAGGGCAAGAATTGGACCTGTGAGAGCTGGCTCTGCCCAGGGGAAGGCTGCTTGGCCCAAAAGGGAGGAACTCCTCACTACCCAGGTGGATCCACCTTCTCGACTCCCTGTGGGCAGCAAAGAAATTCCACCCATACCTCAGCCAAGCCAGCACCTTAGCCGGCTGTAGGAATCTCACCAAAATTCATTAAAAATAATAAAACTGGACAAGCTACAAAAGCAAGAAAGGATACAGGTTAGTGGCCCAATGGGGGCTCCCCACTGTGGGAAAAGCCACTGACTCCAGATGGGCCAAGACCCCAACCACCAAAGCTCAGTCCCAGCAGCAACAAAAGACGGTCTCCAGCCACCTCCTCCTGGCAGCACAAAGAAGAAAAGCACATCATGCTTATTAGTCTGGGAAGAAGGTCTCAAAGTTGCCAAGCCCATAAAGCAGAACTTTTTTCTGCACACCCAAACAAGCTGATTTGAGAAACCAACCAAGTAACTGGGAAAAATGACCACTACAAACAAATCAAGTATGCCATCCAGGGGCTGGAACTCAAATAAGAGCCCCCAAATAAATAGAAGATACTTTTTTTCTTTCTTTTTTCCTTTTTCCCCAATTGTATATTTTTTTATTTTTTCTTTTTAACTTCTTAAAAAAAATTTTGCTCCTTTTCCTCCTTTGCAACTAGTTTAACTCAATGTTACCTTTTTCTTCTGTCAGTTTTTTTAATGTGTTTTGGTTTTTAGTTTTGTTTCTTGTTTTTACTTCTTGTAAAGTTTTTTCATTCCTCACTGATGTTCTGTTCACAACTGGATACATAGCCTATGATGACCACTAGGCTTCCTCCATAACCGTGTATTGACAATTCAGAGTATAAATTGATTACCCAATTCCCTACTGCACTATATTGGTATTCTTAATTTTAGTATTATTACTTCATATGTACATGATTGTTCAATTTTTTATGTATTTTTCATTTTTATTTGTTTTGGTTTTGGATTTTTGTTTTTTTCTTTTGTTTTGTTTTGATTTTTCTTCTCTTTCCTACTTAGAAATTAGGTCATAATTTTCCACCCTCTGTTCCTTTCCTTTGATACATCCCTCTAATCTTATTTTTCTCCTCCTATATTTCATTGTATATCTTAATATTTCCCCTAACTACACCTCACACATTTATAATTATTTCTATTCCTTCATTCCCTCTTTGCTTTTGTTACTCTGTTAATCCCCAAGTGTGAAACATTGAGCTAGATTATATCTGTAGTCAGTGAGACTGTGCAAAATGGCTCAAGATGTTATCCCTTCAACCCAAACTGTTCTAAACCTCAGAACAAAGCCACTCACTGATTAGAACTGCTTATAATCCCCACTTCTGAAACACAATACCCCTCCCCTGACAAAGATAAGCAGAGAAAAATAAGGGAATATTTATCTATGATTTGGAAGCTCTAAAATCAGTGAAAACGATACTGCCCAGTGGGGATTTTGTCTCAAAACTTTGCTCAGTGGTGGTATTGGGCCTACTTACATATCCAAAAGAGGATAAAGAGAATGAAATACCTATTTGGATTGTGTACCTCCAAAGTCTGCACAACCACAGGGCTCTGAGTTGGCGCTTATCTTAAAATTGTGTTCTGGTGAGGGACTGGATATACTTTCATCTCCAAACAAAGAAGAGGTATAGGAAAAACACCTATCTTTGAGTGAGAACCTCCAAAGTCTGGGCAACTACAGGGCTTTAGGTTCAGGCTTGCCATAAAATTGTGTTTTGGTGGAGATATTTTCAATTGCAAAAAAGGAGAAACAGTGAAAACAGCCATTTTGAGTGTGAATCTCCAATTCCTGTGTAACTACAGGGCTCTAGGTGGGGACTTACCTTAGAGTTGTGATTCATTGTGTAAATGATATAATCTCACTCCCCAAAAAGGTGAGATACTGTGAAAACACCCAAAGTCTGTGCTACTACCATGCTCTGGGTAAATACAAGTCTTAGATGTGTGTTCTGGTGTGTAATAGGATATAGTCACACTCCCAAAAAGGTGAGATAGAGTGAAAATACTCATCATTGATTGTAAACTCCTAAAGTCTGTACAACTACAGGGTTCTGGTAGATGCTTATCTTTAGAGAAAAGATCAATCACCTATAAAACTAAAGATTTCTCAGCAAAGACCATAAAAGCAAGAAGAGCCTGGAATGAAGTATGCTACACCCTAAGAATAGTGTACCCAAGCTTAACTTTCCTTCATAACTGAGAAAAAATAACAACCTTACACAGAAAAAAAACCCCAAAACTGAAACAATATCTCTACAGCAAACTAGCACTATGAAAGATACTTGAAGAGGTCTTACACATAAAGAACCAATTAGAACATGAAGGAAGAGAAACAGCTCCCAAACAAATAATCAGATAAACATAGGCAGAACCTGGGTTCTTTCCCTCAAATCTCACATAGGTCCAAAGACATTAATCGTTGGGGACTTTAGCATGTCATTTTCCCTGCTGAATACATCAACTTGGCAAAAACTCAACAGAAAAATAGCAGATCTAAATAACTGCACAGACCAACTGGACTTAAGAGATATCTTTATAACCCATAAGAAGGTAGATAACATGACAGTAACTTTCAAACAGCTCTCAATCCTAATTCTCAATATTAATGGATCAACTCTCAAACGACATAGAATCTCTACTTGGATAAAAAAAAAAAAAAAAAACAGGATCTGGCTAACTGCTGTCTTCAAGAGACACAACTTCCCCACAAAAACAAACATATTCTGAAAGTGACAGGCTGGAATAAAATCTACCAAGCAAATGGCCCGCACAAACAAGCTGCAGTAGCAATCCTAATATCAAATAAAATAGTCTTCAAATTAAAAATAGTGAGAAGAAATAAAGATGGACACTTCATATTAATAAAAGGATCTCTCCTACAGGGAGATATAACAATTCTAAATATCTATTCACCAAATATTGGAGCAACCAAATGTATCCAAGAAACACTACTTTCCCTCAAATCTCACATAGGTCCAAAGACATTAATCGTTAGGGACTTTAGCATGTCATTTTCCCTGCTGAATACATCAACTTGGCAAAAACTCAACAGAAAAATAGCAGATCTAAATAACTGCACAGACCAACTGGACTTAAGAGATATCTTTAGAATATTTCACCAATCAGCAACAGATTACAGATTCTTCTCAAAGAAAGTGTATTCTATTCTCCAAAATAGACCACATTTTACAACACAAAACAAATCTATCCAAATTCAGAAACATTAAAATTATGCCCTGCATTCTCTGAGACCACAAGGGAATAAAACTAAAACTCAACACCAAATGCCACCAAAGAAAATCATATAACACATGGAAGTTGAACAACTGAATGGGTCATGGAAGAGATTAGAAAGGAAATTCAGATGTTCATATTTAACAAAAATGATCACACAAATAACCAGCTCCTCTATCACATGGCAAAGGCAGTACTCAGAGGAAAATTCATAGCTGTGAGTTCTTACATTAACAAATTGGAGATATCTCAAGCTAACAATTTAGTGATGTACCTGAATCTCCCCGAGAAAGAGCAACAAGCCAAACCCTAATCCAGTATACAAAAACAAATAATTACAATTAAATCAGAATTAAGTGAATTAGAGTTCAAAAAGGCCATAGAAAGAATCAACAATACAAAGAATGGGTTATTAGAAAAAATTAACAAAATTGAAAGACCTTTAGCAAATCTTACCAGAAAAAGAAGAGAACACACCTAAATAAACAAACTCACAGATGAGAATGAACACATCACCACAGAAACAACTAAGATAATGAATATTATAAGGGAATATTTCTCAAATCTATCTATGCTAATAAGTTTGAGAATCTGGAAGAAGTGGAAAAAATTCTAGCAAATATTGAGATGCCCAAACTAAACCAAGATAATTTAAACCAACTTAACAGACCCATATCAAGCATCAAAATAGAAACAGCAATAAGAGACCTCCCATGTAAGAAAAGCCCTTGACCAGATGTGTTCAATACTGAATTCTACAAGGCCTTCAAAGCAGGACTCACACCAATACTACTCCAAATCTTCAATGAAATTGAAAATGAAATTCACTACCAAACTCCTTCTATGAAGCCATCAAAACCTTCATCCCAAAAGTAGGCATGGACTCATCAAAGAAAGAGAACTATAGACCCATTTCTTTGATGAACATCAATGCAAAGCTTTTCAACAAAATTTTGGCCAATTGATTTCAACAACTCATCAAAAAAAATCACCATGATCAAACAGGACTCATTCCAAAGATGCAAAGCTCATTCAATATATGCAAAACAATTAATGTAATTCATCACATCAACAAGAGCAAGGGGGGGCTGGGAAGGTGGCTCAGTGGTAGAGCGCTTGCCTTGCATGCTCGAGGCCCTGGGTTCAATTCCTCAGCACCACATAAACAAACAGAAAAAAGCCGGAAGTGGCTCTGTGGCTCAAGTGGTAGAGCTCTAGCCTTGAGCTGAAGAGCTGAGGGACAGTGCTCAGACCCAGAGTTCAAGCCCCACGACCGGACCCCCCCCCCAAAAAAAAAAAACCAAGAGCAAGGGTAAAAACCACATGATTATCTCAGTAGATGCAGAAAAAGCATTTGACAAGATCCAACACCCCTTTATGATGAAAGCTAGGAATCCAGGGAACATTTCTCAATACAATAAAGGCCATGTATTACAAACCTACATCAGCATTATACTTAATGGTGAAAAGCTAAAGCCATTTCCTCTAAATTTGGGAACAAGACAAGGATGTCCACTCTCTCCAGTTCTCTTCAATTTAGTATTAGAATGCCTATCTAGAACAATAAGACAAGATGCAAATAGAAAGGGGATCCAAACAGAGAAAGATGAAATAAAACTCTGCCTCTTTGCAGATGACATGATCTTGTATTTAAAGCACCCTGTAGACTCCTCTCCCAAGTTACTCGAACTGAAATTAAACTTTGGCAAATTAGCAGGATATAAAATTAACCCTCAAAATCAATGGCTTTTCTAGATGCCAATAATGAGAAGAGCATGGCTAAAATCAGGAAAGCAACTCCTTTTGTAATAGCTCCACAAAAAATAAAATACCTAGGAATTAACTGAAGAAGTGAAGGACCTCTATGATGGAAACTTTAAAACCTTGAAAAAGGAAATTAAAGCAGAACTAAGGAAGTGGAAAAACTTCCTGCACTCCTGGATAGGAAGGATTAACATCGTCAAAATAGCAATACTGCCAAATGCTATCTATAAATTCAAAGCAATACCTATCACTATCCCAACCTCATTCTTCAATGAACTAGAAGAAGCAATCCAAAAATTTATATGGAACAATAAAAGATTCTGTGTAGTAAAAATAATCCTTATCAGAAAGCACAGTGCTGGAGGAATAACAATACCAGACTTCAAACTTTACAACAAGGATGTAGTAATCAAAACACCTTGGTATAGGCACAGGATCAGACCTGAAGACCAATGGAATAGAACTGAAGACTCAAAAATGAACCCACAGACCCTTCAATAAGGGAACCAAGAAAATAGAATGGACGAAAGACAGTATCTTCAGTAAATGGGGCTGGAAAAATTGGTTAAACTAAAATTAATTTTAGTTTTCTACAAATTTTACAAATTTTAGTTTTCTAAAGTTAGTTTTAGATGCCTCTCAGTAGATGAGTGGATTGAGAAAATGTGATATATAGATATATAGATATATATACACATATATAAGTATATATATATATGTATATATATATACTTGGATAAGTGTATATATCTATATTTATACATATACATATATATATATATATATATATATACTTGGAAAGACTTGGAAAAATCATATTGAGTGAAGTAACCCAGTCACAAGGAAATTTAGGTACCATGGTTTCCCTTATTTGCAATAATTAGTATACATATAGGATAATATTATCAGATGACCTGAAAAGCTCAAAAGCCATGGACATATGACCATATAAGATGATGCTAAGTGAAATGAACCACAAGATATGGACACAAGAGGTCTGTCTTTATTATTATTTTAAACAACATATTTGTTGTTGTTTCATTTGCATGTTCTTTACACTATGGCTTATCCCCTGTTGTCACTGAACTTGATTTTGGTACCCTGCATCTTGTATATACGTATGTCTAATCTGGGGAGGGGAGGAGGAATAACAAAATGCTGACACAAGGACACAGAATGACTCATTGCAACAAGGATACCCACAGGACAGTATATTGGAAAGGGATTATACAAATTTGGGCGGGGGAGGGGTGAGGAAGAGATGGGTTAGGGTGGGGAGGAGTGTGGGAGGTGGGGGAAGGAAGGGACAGTAGGACAACAACAAGGGAAGGGGTAGCAATGATCGACAATAATGTATTCATTGCCTTATTCTTGTAACTTTAACCCCTCTCTACAGCATCTTTACAATAAAATTAAATTTAAAAAAGAATTCTCCAAGAACAATAACTTGTTTGGTCTATTTAAAAACTGAATATTACAGTATAAAATTATTTGAAAAATTGTACAAAATCTGAATATAATCTCTGGAGGCTAAATAAACACTCAAAATGAGAATAGCAACAGAAGGTAGTGAGCATAGAAAAAGAAGCTTATAAAGGCAGGAAGACATGAACAAACTACCAGTGAAAACTTATATAAACAAAGTAGAGAGACAGGGGAAGACACAGAATGGAAGATATTATATTGTCAGGTCTTCCTCCATCCCAGGAAAGATGGAGGAAAGGTGCGGCTGCTTGACCATTCCCCAGCCTCCCTTAGCCCAGCAGATAATCAGACCCAGCAGGAAGTCAAGACAAGCAGGAACTCATTTATTAACACAGAGCAAGCCCTTTTTAAAAGCAAAAGACTGCGTGGGAGGGGAGGAAATGGAACCAACCAATCACTGTAAAGGCCACACCTTAACGTGCACCTAAGCTTCCACAAGCTGTTTACACACTGAACTTAGACAAATCGGGCTCTGCCCACTCAACTTCCTCTCAGGGCCATCTATGCTGCCTGTGTGCCCCACATTATATCTCATAATTCTCCACAATTATGGGATGATTACCTTTGGATCATAAACCCAATAAATTCTTATTAGTCTTCAGAGCAAATAAAAAGCTAAACCACAGCATTTACAGTGAAAATATGGAAACCAAAAGCATGAAACCACCTTTGTGAGACTGGCAATTAGACAGAAGTGGGCCTTCTTGATGTAAAAGGAAAAGTAGAAAAATTCAAAAGACTATACTAAATGAGCTGAAGGAAAATGACTACCCTACCACCTTAAAATTTTAAACTTAAAATTACTTTTCAAGAACAAAAGGGCTGAGAAGGTAGCTCAGTGGTAGAGTGCTTGCCTTGCATGCATGAGGCCCTGGGTTCGATTCCTCAACACCACATAAGCAGAATAGGCCAGCAGTGGGGCTGAGGATCAAGTGGTAGGGTGCTAGCCTTGAGCTGAAGAGCTGAGAGGCAGTGCCCAGGCCCAGAGTTCAGGCCCCACGACCCACAAAAAACAATTAAAAAAAAAAAAAAGAAGAACAAAGGGGGTAGGGGGTGTAGAGAGAGGGGGAAGATGGGAAGGGCTGGGAAGGGGAAAAAAGGAGGAGGCAACAGTGCTTGATAAGAAATGTACTCATTACCTTGCCCATGTAATTGTAACCCCTCTGTACAGTATTTTCAAAAAAAAAAAAAAAATCAAAGCTATCTTAAAAAAAAAAAAAAAAAAGAACAAATTCAGGAGCTGGGATGTAGCTCAGTGGCAAAGCATTTGCCTAGCAAGTGCAATGTCCTGGGTTCAATCCCCAGTACCAAAAAGATAAAGATCAAAAATAAAAATGAATTAAACCCCCCAACAACAAATCCTCAAAGAAACAACTGCCCAATAAATAAGTGGGCGAAAGACTTAAAGAGAAACTTCTCTGAAGAAGAAAGAAGGATGGCCAATAGACACATGAAGAAATGTTCAACATCCCTAGCCATAAAAGAAATGCAAATCAAAACAACATTGAGATATCACCTCACTCCAGTTAGAACGGCAAAAATCAAGAACTCTAACAACAACAGATGCTGGAGGGAATGTGGACAGAAAGGAACCTTACTTCATTGTTGGTGGGAATGTAAACTTGTTCAACCACTTTGGAAAGCAGTATGGAGGTTCCTCAAAAGACTTCACATAGAACTCCCCTATGACCCAGAAATCCCACTTTGGGGCATTTACCCAAATGTTTACAAACAAGACCACACTAAAGCTACCAGCACAACTATGTTTATTGCAGCATTATTTACCATAGCTAAGATATGGAACCAACCCAGATGCCCCTCAGTAGATGAATGGATCAAGAAAATGTGGTATATATACACAATGGAATTCTATGCCTCCATCAGAAAGAATGACATTGCCCCATTTGTTAGGAAATGGAAAAACTTGGAAAAAATTATATTAAGTGAAGTAAGCCAGGCCCAAAGAAACATAGGTCCCATGGTTTCCCTTATTTGTAATATCTAGTATATGTATGAATCAAGCGGAAAAGGTCAGATAATGCGATGTCAGGAAAATGAACCCTTAGATGTGTATTTTAATGTTTTTTTTCTTTCATGCATGTGTTTCTAATGCATTTATAAGATTATCTCTTTGTTGCTTTGTATATCCCTCCCCCACAGTATAACCCCTGCTTTCACTATATTTGATGTCAGTATAACTTGTGGAGGAGATGGGGAAAAACCAGTTCTTTAAGGATACAGGTGGACCTGTTGCAACAATGAGAAGTACAAGTTGTCATGTCCAAAACTAGCTTTACAACGTCGGTGCGCGGGGGGGGGCGGGGTAGAGGGAGAAGGGGGGAAAAAAACAAAAAAAATAAAAAAATAAAAATAAAAATGAATAAACAAAGAATTAACATACTGACAAAAGAAATGAATACGTATTTTTCTCTATTACCACTAGGAATAAAGTTCCAAAATAATTTCAGACAGATGACAGTGATGTCAAATGGAAGGTCTGAAACAGAATAATGGCAACTAGACAAATAAATAAAACAGATAAATAAATCTATACGTTTACTATGAAATGTTTACTGTAAAATATTTAGTTTGTGCTTTTAAATATATTCGTATTAATTATGATGCTTCTTATTTGAGATGTGAATAAAAGTATTGAGTATTCCTAAATATGTATAGTAAAATAGCAAAATAGCTCATCATGGCTCAAAAATTTCAATTCAAGGAAATTGAATAAGAAAAAATAAGATCTTCAATCCAAATTATGTCATTAAAAAAGTTTCTAAGAACATGGCAGCACACATTTGTAATCCCAGAACTCAGGAAGCTGGGGTTCAACCTGGGATACAAAACCAATGAGATTCTGTCTCAATTAAACATATATGCATATATAGTATGCTTAATATGCCAATAAAAGTATTAGATATAAATTTAAATAAGCCAAAGATTCACATTAGAAGCTAAGAATGTGAATGTTTAAGAAGAGAGAGAAAGAGGAACTAGAAATTCAGGGATGTGTTAATATTAAGAGAACCTCCTGAAATAGTCATTGAGACCATTAAAGTCACTAGAACAAATGCATAAAAACCAAACTAAATGAATCAATACTGAATGAGAGTGCCAAAGCTAACATTTGGCCAAACAAAACCATCTTGAGACCAATAGACTAAGAGTAAGAGAAAGACATCATTAGGTTAGTATTATACAAAATCTGTATCTTCTTAATAATAAAAGCACTCTATATGAAGCAAAAAGTAGTTGAAAGGAATAAATTAACAAGCTTGTCATCATGACAGGGAAGTCTAGAAAGTCTAAGTAATTCATACCTCAAGTTGACACAAACCTGAGAAAAAAAAAGAGGAGTAACACAAAACACAAGGGTTGACTACATGAACTTAGATTATAAACTATACTCAAAATATGAGAATGAATGAACACTATTTCTAATCAAAAAGTTACCACATATGATAGACTATAAAGGAGGTACTACCATTTCAAAAGATTGATACATGACCACCCTTTCTGAAATCTGCTTAGAGCCAGGTCCTATATTCATAGTTATTTTAAACTTGAAGTATTTAAAAATAGTATAATATTAACACTGTGAGCAAATTAAAGAAAGAATCATAGACCTTAGTTTAAGAACAGTCTTAAGACTATAAAAATAAATCCAGATACGATGGGGGGGAGTAAGAAGATGGAGTACAGTGACAATTTAAAAGACAAAACTGAAAATCCTTAGGAAAAAATATTGAGGGATACCTTTGAGACACTGGAGCAGAGAAGTCATAATTAGACACAAAAAGTATGCAAGATAAAAATAACTATTGATGATTTATTAGATCAAGTTAGAAAGCTGTCTTCATTTACAGATGCCATAATGACAAATTACAAATTTGAAAAACATAGTTCCCATGATCAGTGGTACATTGAGATTAATTTATCAGTTCAGATTATTTAAATACCTAAATCTCCAGACTCCTAGGAAACCCTTTTAAGGTTTTCTGCAAAACAAAACTTCCCATCAGCGATCATCTTTGGGATGGTGGTAGTGAAGAGCTATTGTCAATAGTTTGCTATGACAAAATTAAAAAAGAAATTGAAGAAAGTGTTTCAAAAATTATACTTAGCAGAATATGTATTGTAAAAGTATTTGTGGCTCATGCTCTAGTGATGTATAATGAATAAAGCAAACCTGCACAGTCCCTACCCATAAGATGCTGAACTGAAGGAGACAGACATGAAACATAAAGGCAAGTAGAATACTAATTATAGCTTGAAATGGTAACTAGGAGGAACCTCCCTACTCCAAGTACCATGACAGAAAATAATCGGAATGAGACAGGAATCTAGTTTTGATAGAATGGTCACACCTAAGATGATGATTAAACTGAGCACTAAAAAAACGTATGCCAATGGAGAACACTACATGTATTGATCAAGTTAGGAGAGAACCAGCAAGTAAGAGGAACTGAAAGAAGACTGGTGCGGCCTTATGAACGAGACAGGTACTGTTATGTGAGTTATGGCCATCCAGACAGTGCAGAATAAGGAAAGGAGTTTAAATTTTATTCCATGTGTAATCATAAGTCCCTAGGCAACTTCAGAGTTACGATATGTCATGACCTTTTCCATATTTCCCAGAGGTACTGTATTTTCTTTGTGAATAGATTGTGCAGTAACAAATGTCTAAGGTAGGGGAGAATAATAGTAAAAGAAAATAGTATAAGAATAGTATAAGAGAAGGGACACCAACAGTAGGCAACATGAGGTTTGGTTTCAACCGGTAAGTGGGAAAGGGGATGTTTGAAAGTGTTATGTCAGCACTTTTCTGTCTAATTTTGTACCTATGCGTACAAGTTAATGATCTCAACCAAAACTAATGCCCTGTGAAACAAATCTCTTCCAAGTACTCTACCTAGCTTAAGTAATCCATAACCTTGAAGTGATAAATCACCAGACAAACTGTCTAAATGTCAAGACAGAAATTTGGAACTGTGCAAAAAGAGGTACATTGAGATTAATTTACCAGTTCAGATTATTTAATTAGCTAAAACTCCAGACTGCTAAGAAATTCTTTTAAAGATGCTCTGCAAAACAAACTTCCCATTAGTGATTGTCTTTGGGATGGTGGAGTGAGGAGCGATTGCCAATAGCTTGATATGACAAAATTAATTTATAATCCTCTGCTGCATATGATTCTCACATAAAATTGCTCAACTTCATGATGGACACTACAAACTAAAGTCATAAACCTAGATGTATTCATTAATCAACACATTTTATTTGAGACAAAAGAAAATGTTTACAATCAAAGAAAAGTATTTGCCAGAATAAAACTCATAAAAATCAAAGGTAGTGCTTCTACCCTAGTAATTAATGTTAAAATAAGATAATAAGAATAAACACTATATGAATTAGCCTATTGTAGATCTAGAAGAAATGATTAATTAATCCAGTGCAAACACTATGATACATGATTGAACAATTACAAGTTTCAAGATCATTCAACCTTGAAGATAGGTTTAAATTATTTATCTACTTGGATTTGATTAACAGGTTATCCAATACACTCCCAAATCCCTTTCTTTGCACAGTAACTACCCAAATCTACCAGTCTTCTATTATTTCTATAAAACCATACATAGCTAATGATTCGCTTCTGTTAAGAAGAGCATATCATTTATCTGTTGACTTTCAAAATCTTTCTAGACCAGCTAAAAGAGTAAATCATGCATCCCTAGGTCATAGTATTTTGTGCATGCAAAAAAACTGTTCATTTTCTTAGACATCCACCAGGGAATATCATAATCCTTGTTCATGCTGCTCAAAATAACAACATTCTCATGCTGAGTATCAAATAGAAATGACTTGAGCCTTTCCTATGTTATTATAACTGATACCTGAAAAACAATTGTATTTTTCTTAATGGGAGCTGGTTATGAAGACCAGATGCCTTTTGCTCTCCTCCTGCCCCCACCTTTCTATTTAAGATAAAAACACTAAATCTGTAGAACAATTATATTCTGATGAACAAGAAAAATAATACTTAATAAACAAGAAGGTATAGAGTTGTGAAAATCTGTTCAGTTCAACTTTCATGCTTACTATTTACTTTTGATAAAGGAGTAGTTAATTGACATCAAATTCTATTCTATTTATGTCTCCCTTAAAAATATTTCATAATAATTCCATGGACTGTATTGAGTGTGGGAGAGGGTATTCCTCACTATCTGTTAATTATAAACAAGCTTTTTCAACTTTAACAAAACTAGAAAAAAGGGTATGATTTTTAAACAGTATGTGCAAAGCACAAATACAAAAAAGAAAATGAAAAAGCATAACTATATTAAAAGACAGTCTATAACTCTATAATGAAAAAAGAATTGTTTCATTGCATGCATAATTTTGTATCTAAAAATTTATTGGCACGATCATTCCTATTTTAAATGGAAAATTCTACTGAAGAACAACATACAGAAAAGGGGGGAGGAATAATTATGTATACCAACAAAATAACCATATAATTAATCACTCATTCACACATAGAAATTAGATTTGAAATTTTTGGTAAATATTTTCTAATTAAGATTTATGGAACTTGGGAAAGCTGTGAAGAAATAGCATTACTAGAATGCAAAAGAACAACACTAAAATAAACTACATTCAGTACATGCATTTTGTTAAGAAAGTATGGATGATCTCTTTACTCTAGTTAACTGAGAATGCAATTTGCATAAATACTATACTCCAGTTTGTAGCATTTTAAAAAATGAAGGAAAGGTTAAAAACTAGCAAATTATAAAAATATTATGGAGCTAAAATTTTGTCAATTACCATTTAAAGTGCAGAAATTACATTAGCAGGTTAATGATGATTTACTGGAATCATTAAACCTTCACAATTTTTTTTTGTATAATGTCTCCCCCATTATATAGCTACTTTTCTGAGAAGAATATTTTAGGTCAACTGCCTCAAGTGAAAGACATGAAATATGTAGGAAGGCAATGACATTTCTACCTCTTATTCATGCACATTAATTTATTTTCCTTTACAGAATATTAATTTAGTAGTTGTAAACTAATTAATATTAGCAGACAGCCATGGACAGGTAAAGAAAAATCTGAAGCAAAGATCTCTATAATTCAGAAAGTTTTAAAAGCATTAGGTAATTAGTCAAACTTACTCATAAGAATTCTGAAGAGTTCTTTAATGCCTGCCAGACTAGGGGAACAAATTTATTTTCCCACACATAATTAGTGCTATATAATTTTTTAAAACAACAGGCAGTTATACCATTTTTCTAATGGAAAAATGTACAAGAAGACAGAAATAACTTCATATGTTGTACTACATATGTTTTGTTCTAAGCACCAACTTAAATGTGTTTATAATAGTTAAAAACAAAATGTATCAACATTGAAGCAATAAAGTATCATGAACACATGCAAATAAAGCAGCATTGGTGATTTTTGTACATATTTACCTTTATGTCCAAAACTAGAACAAACTCCTTTGGTTTACCACAGGCTTCAGCACACACATACACATAGACATACACACACACATCACATCACATCACATACACATACACATCATTTCTCATCTTACACAGATTCTCTTCCATGTGATGAGATTTACATGTGCCTTACCTTGTCCCCTCTACCCAGATCACAAGGGAAGCCAGCAAATACTAAATCTCCTTGACCCAAGCCAGCCCAATTAGATAAATTTCTGGAACTTTTCTATAAGGACTATATGGATCAGTGTATTTTTTACATAGGAATTTCTTGCCTGGTAGGATGTACATGTAGTCATTTAATGAAAATTAACAAACTAAGAAAATATAGAAAGACCATAGTTCTTAGAAATAAATGGCATGACTTCTGAGAGGTAAGTTTTGCCAGTATGTAGGAAAAATCTAGTGTGGAATTCTAGGATGCTGAGGTTAGGGAGATAGAAATCTAGCTAAACTATCACCTGGAGCTTCCCATAATATGGCAGAAGCCTGTCCAGGAAGAATACTATCATATCGTCCTGACTACATATAACATATACATATATATATATATATATATACACTTATATATGTGTATATAAATGCACATGTATGTACATATCAGAGACTTCAGAAACTACTCTTTACAACAATCATTATAGATATGTCTTGATAATATTTTTAAATAAAAAATTTCCTTGATCATAGTGAAATATAATTTCTCAAACTGCCCTATTACAATGTTTATCCTGGTAAACATAAAGCAAAGCTCCAGGTAGACAGAGAAAGTAAAATTAGTTTTCAAAGGAAAAATAATTCCAAACATAATGCTATTTGGTAACAGAACTAGTCATAATAGGATTTGTAGTGATTTTTCTATTTCTGAGAATAGAATCAACTCTCCATACTTGTTATTCCCTGTGTGCTCATGAATTGACACCTGCATTAATGATTCTCTGTTGAACAAGTAGAGAATGTCATCTACCTTTTTTTAACCACATACTGCACTCTTCTTAGAATTGCCTTACCTTTTTATAATACTTTTACTTCATATTGAAGTTTCATATTTATTCAACAAACACCTCATCATCGTCATCCTTCCATTTAGAGCTTCTTGCTTCATACCTTATTACTGTAGCATTTTAAATCTTTCCCTGTTTGTGTCTTATCACTTATCTGACTTTATGTCTATTTCCTGTGGGACTAGAAGCTTCTGGAAGGTATGAACCTTCTTATTTGTTTCCCTAGCTTTTTGCACAGAATTATTATATAGTTGAGTACTCCATCTATATTAGTTAAATGCATGAATGAATTATATTTCGTAAATACATTTTATCATGAAATAGTAAGTAAAGGACTATGATATCAACATGCTATATAAAAACAACAAAATTTAAACCAGTCACACTGAATTAATCTAGGAAATAATTGTTAACTGATTAAATGTAGAAATAGATCTCATGTACTTTTTTTAGATTTAGGACATACTAGTAGAAACATTTTTCTCCAAAATATTCATGATATCTTATAAAGACTTTTACAATTAATAATTACTAAATATTATACCATTAATTATAGAAATATTAGACACAATTGAAAATAAAAGATTTTGAAAATGGTACTGTATAGTGGAGAAACTACTAAGGTGTAAATAAAAACAGTAATTAATACCAAACTCTTTGACTTGGATTTCAATCCATACTTTCCTTTGATGACTTTTTTGAACTTCTACAATCTCATTTCCATGAGATTCTGTATTGAATCTACTATGTTTGAAGGCCCTATCCACACTTTATAACATCATCCATCACATGTCAAACAGCAAACATTGTGATCAATTGTCACATATTCTTCAATTAGGGCTTTTCCCTTTTTATCAGACAAACTAATATGTGATTTATAGAAAGATGGTTTTAATTCTCTGAATTCAATACTACAAGAAACTTTAAGTATGAATAAAAAATGAGAATGTTAAATGTACATAGAAACAATTTAATCCAAAAATACAATTACTGTAAATTCTACATATAGACTATAATCCAGAAAAAAAATCCACCTGCTAGATACAATTCCATAGAAGGTAGCAATTTAAGAATTGATGAATGATAATAATAGAAACTTAAAGGCTGGGGTTGGGAAGGTGGCTCAGTGGTAGAGTGCTTGCCTTGCATGCCTGAGGCCCTGGGTTCAATTCCTCAGCATCACATAAGCAGAAAAAAAAAGCCAGAAGTGGTGCTGTGGCTCAAGTGGTAGAGCGCTAGCCTTGAGCTGAAGAGCTGAGGGACAGAGTCCAGGCCCAGAGTTCAGGGCCCACGACCGTACCCCCCCAAAAAAGAAACTTAAAGGCTGATTTGGCCAGAAGCATTTACTCTCCACTTGAGCCTACAGATGTCTTATGGGTAACTATATATGGTAACCATAGACCTCTGCTTTCATATTGCATCTATCTCCTTTCATACATTGAAATTTGAGACAGATTCCTGCTGACTTCTGCATATAGATCAATTAATCATGTAAGGAATGTTTGTCTAAAACTTGGTAATGCAAGGTTGATTATCCCTACATTTATCTAACCATTCTGAACCTCTTCAAAACTTAAGTTATCAAGATCAAAGTATAGCTAAGAAAAATGTCAAGATTCCAGGAATAGTGAGTGAGCCTTGCAGGCAGATAACCCCATGTTGGGAACTGAGATTGCCCAAGGACAAGCAATTACCTCATGGCAGGAACTATACAGCCTGAATTGCTCCCTCCTAAGCATTAACAATTCTCCAGACACCAGAAGAGCTTAGAGAACTTGCAATAATTATTAACCCGACCACAATCTGGCCTAAATCGCTTGAGTATGCCTACTTTTTGTCCATCTTCAACTGCATTCTTCCCCTATATAATCCTAGAGCTATTGCTAATATGCTATTGTCAAAATCCTTTCTTACTCAGTATCACCTGTCTCTCTAAACACATGAGGTGTGGGTGGCCAAATCCACTTTGTTGTAATCTCGAGAGTCCAGTGTCTGGCCTAAGACTCAAGTAGCAGTTAATAACATTAGTGGAAATATTTTACATTTTATTATACATAATGCATACATATAGTAAATATTGCCTAGCACAATCGACTTACAAAATCTTAGGCACCTAGATATTCAATACTCTGCAGTTGTATAATAACTGTACCTAAGTCAGTAATGAAGATCTATAACCTTTTGTTGCAATTCCACAGTGCTGAGAATTCTGCATCAGGTATCCTTGGTGACAGTGTGACAAGGAGCACACATTAAGAATTGTATTTTTCGACTTGAAAGCAGGAAACAGAATAGATGAAGTGATTAGAGCATTTGAATGCATCGGGCAGCATAACTTGACATTCATTTGAAAGGTAGTAGATGGAAGTTGTGAGGCACCTACGGCTATGTTAATCTTTCCCTGGGAAAGTGTTGCTCTGTGTATAATAGCTTTAAAGCTTTGAATTTCTCATTTCAAACAAAAGAGTAGCAAAAAGAAATGTTTTGATATCAGAAATGGCCACTGTTTGAACGGATCTGAACAATGAAGTAATTCTCTAAATTGCCAATGTAAAAGACCAGCCACTCTAACATAAGGAAAACAGTGCTTTGAACAGGCGTCCTTAGTGGCCCTCAGAGAATAAAATTAAAATCAAAGAATTGCATCTAAGAGTCACTGAAATTTCAGTGTTAATCTTACTACCATGGAGGGAAGAGAAATAGATAGGAAATAATAACAACTGCTTTCATGAAAAGCATGTCAAGCTGAATTTGTAGAGCAGAGAAATAAATGGGACATTCTAAAGATTAAAGAGAAAGAAACATTCTCTGTCATTTTATGATTTCTTCTTGATATTACATTTTAAAAAGCCTAACCACATAGTTCATCATATAAAAACTAAGTATCTTCACCTCCTATTATTGCAGAAGCTATAGATGTTTTTAAAAAAAAAACAGCTGATTACAATCTACACAGTGTAAGGAAAATATGCTTGCAATAATGCTAACAAGACCAAGCTTCATGAAGGACCATCAAACTGTACCCCCTTACCATCTTTGTTCCACACTTAGATTCATTCTTTTGTGTTCTGAGGATACAAAAACATCATTACTGACACCTCTCTAAAATTTCAGTTTTGTTTCCACTTTACATTTTGTATGTGATATGTTCCTTTGCAAACGGATTGTGTGCAAGCAAGCATGCATGAACACATGCGTGCTTACACTGAGGTTTGAACCATTCCTGAGATTTTTCACTCAAAGCTATCACTCTACTACCTGAGCCACAGCTCTACTTCTGTGCACATACGCACTTATGTGCATGTGTGTTTGTGTGTGCTCATGTGTGAGGTGTGGGATATAGGTGGGTGTGGTTAATTGTAGAGTCTCATGGCCATTCTTGCTCAGATTGGCTTTGAACCACAATCCTCAGATGCCAGCCTCTTCGGTTGCTAGGATTATAGATGTGAGACACCAGCACAGGCAAAAAGATTTCTAATATAACATTGGAATTAAGAATTTACCAACTCATTCATTGTCACGGTGTCTTTCTCAAGATCTTATGGGCTCTCAACTGAACTGTCTTTCCCCCTCTCTTTCTCTCTCTTTCTCTCTCTCTCTCTCTCTCTCTCTCTCTCTCTCTCTCTCTCTCTCTCTCTCTCTCTCTCTGTCACACACACACACACACACACACACACACACACACACACACACACACACACACACACACACACACACAATTAGGAACTCTCAACTCTCGTTTCCAAAATGGACACACATGGATTCTTTCTTTACATTAAAATAGCATTTTTCTTGGGGTTCATTTCGCCTAACATCAACTTATCTGACCGTTTCTGCTTGACTCAGACATATACTACATATTGAAAATAAGGGAAACAATGGGACCTACGTTTCTTTGGGCCTGGCTTACTTCACTTAATATAATTTTTTCCAAGTCCTTCCATTTCCTAACAAATGGGGCAATGCCATTCTTTCTGATGGAGGCATAGAATTCCATTGTGTAGATATACCACATTTTCTTGATTCATTCATCTACTGAGGGGCATCTGGGTTGGTTCCATATCTTAGCTATAGTAAATAGTGCTGCAATAAACATAGTCGTGCTGGTAGCTTTAGTGTGGTCTTGTTTGTAAACATTTGGGTAAATGCCCAAAAGTGGTATTGCTGGGTCATAGGGGAGCTCTATGTGGAGTCTTTTGAGGAACCTCCATACTGCTTTCCAAAGTGGTTGAACGTTTACACTCCCACCAACAATGCAGTAAGGTTCTCCTCTGTCCACATCCCCTCCAGCATCTGTTGTTATTAGAGTTCTTGATTATAGCCATTTTAACTGGGGTGAGGTGGTATCTCAATGTTGTTTTGATTTGTATTTCTTTTATGGCTAGGGAGGTTGAGCATTTCTTCATGTGTCTATTGGTCATAAGGATTCAAATGTTTTTTCATTCTTGCGATTGTTTCTAACATATTTATAAGATGATTTCTTTGTTTCTTTGTATGTCCCTCCCCCACAATATAACCCCTGCTTTCACTGCATTTGAACTCGTGATCCTCCTGCCTCATCCTTTGATTACCGGCGTGCGCCACCACGGCCGGCATCACTGTATTTGATATTGGTATAATTTGTGGAGGGGAAGGGGAAAAACAAATTGTTTTAAATAGGGATATGGGTGGACCCATTACAACAATGAGATGTACAAGATGTTATGTTGAAAAAGGAACGTTACAACTTTGACCGGGGTTGGGGGCAGGGGGGAAGGGCGAAGGGGGGTGAAGAAGATGGGAAGGGATGGGAAGGAGAAATGTACTCATTATCTTGCCCATGTAATTGTAACCCCTCGGTACGGTATTTTCACAATTAAAAAATAAAAATAAATAGTATTTTTCTTTAAGGTAAATCTCTTTCATTAATCTGCTTCATAACTTATTGTATCTTTGAAGGATTATTTCTATTTTAGTCTGTACTATAATCATTCTGTTGACATCTAAATACATTAAACTATCTACTGTATTAAAAAATTATATTACGTGAAGTAAGCCAGGCCCAAAGAAACATAGGTCCCATGGTTTCCTTTATTGGCAATAGCAAATATATGTCTGAGTCAAGCAGAAAAGGTCAGATAAGTTGATGTTAGGGAAATGAACCCCAAGATAAGAATTCAAATGTTTTTTTTTCTTTCATGCAATTGTTTCTAACATATTTATAAGATGATTTCTTTGTTGCTTTGTATGTCCCTCCCCCATGGTATAACCCCTGCTTTCACTGTATTTGATGTTGGTATAATTTGTGTAGGGGAAGGGAAAAAACAAACCATTTTAATAAGTATACAGGTGGACCCATTGCAACAATGAAAGGTACAAGATGTTATGTCGAAAAAAGAACTTTACAACTTTGGTGGTGGGGGGAGTATCGGGTAGGGGGGTAGGAGGAGTATGGGAAGGGATGGGAAGGGGAAAACAAAAAGGAAGCAACAATGCTTTATAAGAAACATACTCGTTATCTTTGCCCATGTTCTTAACATTCCTTGTTGGTATACCTAAACAGTCTTTCTTTTAATGACAGTTTAAAATTATTGTATAGTAGCAATTTCACCACACTCTAGAAAATATTCTCTTTGAATTGAAGTTGGAAAACTCTTCAGGAGTGAAGTTTAAATAATACATATGTGTATTCCAGATAAGGATGGATTAAAGATGGATGAGACCCTGAATGTCAAAGTATGGAAGAGTGACAGAAGAGTGGTTCTGGAGCCCACTGGTGTCAGAAAAAAAGTTTGTGTGTGCGTGTTCATGTGTGTCTGTTTGTCTGCCTGTCTGTGTGCATGTAAACATGAACCAACTTTAGTGGTAACTGGAAATGTAGGTAACACTTGAACTTTTGGAGAGTTTAAAACAGGTACATAAGGAATCACTGACTTGTAAAACCATTTGTGAGTAACGTGATCAGATTTACATTTTAGAACAACTCCTTAAAATAGTTTGCCTCAAGGATACTGATAGATAGTCTTAAGTTCAACTTTGGGATATCTACTTAACATCTCTGTGTCTCAGTTATATATTTCATAGCAATATTACTAGTTATCATTCAATTATGTAGATTAAAACATATATTGAATGCACACATTACATATATCCTGATGTGCTCTAGGAATCAATAAAATGTTGGAGGCAATCTGCTGTTATTTCTGTTTCTCAATATTGACTCTAGGTAAACAATATGAAAAAGAATTTATGCAGAATTCTTTCTTGAGCATAAACAAAGTTCATAACAGTATCACTAACAACTGTAAAAAAAAGGAAAAGTGGATAAAACAACAGAGAAATTGCTTTAGCTCATTTGTTACCAACACATAATTCTATGGCCACTGAATTAGGAAAGTATATTTGGAATGGACTGACAGCTTATCATTTATACAGAGCACATAAAATTCCCTTTGTGAAGTAAGAGAGTGATGGGACTGCAGACAGATGGAATATGTTTTCTCATGGGGATCCAAGGTGAGCAACTGAGCACGTGGAGAGGAAGTAGAGGTTACAACACTAGAGAATGGCTGAAGCTGAAGTGTAGCACGTGCCTCCTCTGAGGCTCATGAGAAATTTGTTCAATGAGAGCCATCTTGTCTCCCAAGGAATATCTGTCTTGCAATTGCATAAGACATCAAATACAAATGGAAGCATTTTGGGTAAAGGGAAAACAGAGTCTTGCATGATGTGTACAAAATAAGCTTCCATTTAAAGATAATCTAACATAGTTATAAATGAAAGGTGAATGAGAAAATAGCCTGTACGACATAACATTATATTAGAATCAAGTACTATAAAATTACTCTGAATAGTAGAAGTACAAATATGGTAGAAAGATTCTTCGTGACAAAATTAAGAATAATTATAACTCTATATTAGTTATTATAATTGTGTTTCATTACTAAAACTCCAACATTAACTTTTATATATATATATATATATATATATATATATATATAGAGAGAGAGAGAGAGAGAGAGAGAGAGAGAGAGAGAGAGGGGTTACAGTTACATGAGTAGGGTAGTAAGTACATTTTGTAGCGAGCATTGTTACCTCCTCCTTTGTTTTCTCCCTACCATCACTTCCCTCCCCACCTCCCCAACTCCTCCCACTCCCCCACCCAAACATTGTAAAGTTTGTTGTCAACATAGTGTCCTGTCCATCTCGCTGTCACAATGGGTCAGCCTGCATCCTCATTTAAGCATTCCCTAATATCCCCTCCCCTCCCCAAATTACAAAAATGAGTATATACAAGGTGCAGAACACCAGCATCAAATCCAGTGAAAACAGGGGTTATACTGTGGGGGACAAACATACAAAAGAAACAAAAGAATCTCATAGTGCATTGTAAGTACATTAAAAACACTAGCAAGAAAGAAAACCAACATTAATTTTTTATTACACCTATTTAACAACAATAATAATAGTTAACAATTCCTCCAATCAATTTAAAGTACTCTATCTCATTAATGTATAAAACTGAGCTCATTCATGTAATAAAGCATTATTTAATTAATTAGAAAAAATGTCAAAAGCTATGTACATATGACCATATAACCTGATCCTAAGCAAAATGAACCCCAAGATAGAGACACAACAGGTTTTATCTTTGTTGCTGTTCTTTTTAATGTACTTATAATGTACTATGTGATTTTTTTTGTTCCTTGTATGTTCTTCCCCCATGGTGAAACCCCTATTGTCACTGTATTTGATTCTGGTGTCCTGCATCTAATTTGGGGAGGGGAAGGGAAATAACAAAATGCTGAAATAAGAATACAGTATGACCCATTGTAACAAGGAGATGTACAAGACAGTATGAAAATGAACTTTACAACTTTGTAGGGGGGCAGGGAGTGGGAGGGAGAAGTTGAGTAGGAAAGGGACAGTAGGAGAAAAATGAAGGAGGGTATAATAATGCTCAATAGGAAATGGACTCATTACCTTGCTCATGTAACTGTAACCCCTCTACACAGTATCTTTACAATAAAAAATATATATTAAAAATGTGTAACCATTTCATTGAGTTAGCCCTACTAGATGGTGACTAAGAAGTTGTGACATTATTCTTTCATTCATTTTTCCCATTTTCCTTATAGATCACAAGACTATTGCTTTCATTCTTAGATATTATTCTTTTTTATACGTTTTTATTGTGAAAATATTGTACAGAGAGGTCACAGTTACATGAGCAATGTAATGAATACATTTTTTATCAAGCATTGTTGCCTCCTCCTTTGATTTTCCCCTACCATCCCTTCCCTCCCACTTCCACAACCTCCCCCCACCAGCCCACCTAAATTGTAAAGTTCGTTTTTCAACATAGTTCTTGTACATCTCATTGTTACAATGGGTCAAACTGTATCCCTATTTAAACATTGTTTTTTTCCCCTTCCCCTCCCCAAATTATACCGACATCAAAAGCAGTGAAAACAGGGCTATTCTTAGATATTAACAAGGATTCTCATTTCACAGGTGTTAACAAGTCCTCTCAGGTATAATGTGAGGCTTCCATGTTGTCTGTTTAATTCAGTTTCTTTCCCAAGCTCAGTCCTGCCTCAACTTACAGAATCTCTCTTGGGAAAAGCAAATTTTTTAGTGATTACAATTTTCTCAAGGCTGTAAAATAAATAAAAGTTTATAATCTGTTTCATGTAAAGTCCAGAGATAGCAGTCCTGGCCTGGAAGAGTGGTACCATACAGCTATTGAAAATGCATGCCCCACTGCCAATTGACCCATCACCTGGCATGACTAAAAAACTCAGGTCAGCCAGGCGCAGGTAGCTCACACCTGTAATCCTAGCTACTCAGGAGGCTGTGACCTGAGGATTGCATTTCAAAGCCAACCCAGGCAGAAAAGCCCATGAGACTCTTATCTCCAATAAACTACCAGAAAAACTGGAAATAGTGCTGTGGTTCAAGTGGTAAAGCGATAGCCTTGAACTGAAGAGCTAAGGCCCAGGCCCAGAGTTCAAGTCCCAGGACAAAACAAAACAAAACAAAAATGGCTCAGGTCATCAGCTTTACATTCTCCCTGGCAGACATTTCTGCCCTTTATATTTAAGAAAACTATATAGAAGTCACAAATGGCATTATAGCATATATCAAGTCAAAATTCAATCACATAATCTATCTTAGTTGGCAGGAGACCAAGAAATGTTTGGAAACAAGAATATATTCAGTTAAAAATTATGTAATTACAAAATTCTGTTGTCCAGCATCAAAAAAGAAGGGAAATAATAAGACCAAAAAAAGTCAAGTAGCAATCTTGGGCCAATTACACCGAGTTGGCTTCTTTATCCGTTTTCTGTTGTGCTTTTCCATTTCTTCCCACTCTGGCCCTTTTTCTTCCAGGTTATAACAGATAAAGAGGTAAAGAACGGCAAGGAAAGGGTAGAAAATATCTGGCTGATTCTAGAGCAGCAATCATATGTTGGTACCTTTATGAGGAAGATACCCAGTGTTCACTGTTTCACTCCTTGGGATACCTTGATGGGAAAGTGATCTCCAGAATGAAATTCTCAGATTTCAGTTGGCTACAATGGGAGTTGCCTTCTCTGGGAGGTTGTGAATAAATACATTATTTCTGGAACTTGCAACAACCCAGTCTATAGCAGACCAACATTGTATCTATCCTGTCGATCTGTGTAATCAAAATTCTTTTCAAGATGACTCATAGCCAGCCATAGGCTATTCATGGCCTACTCCAGGTCATAGTACATTTACTGGCATTTCCAGAACACAGCTCACAAACACTATGTCCTTTCTTCCAGTTGTTCTGACAGGCAAGTGGCCAGGCCCTGAGCATTGGAATTATGAACATGCATATTATATGCTAGTCAGACTGACCAGCTTTCAGAGCTCACAGCCCTGTCTGTATGTACTTATTGCTAGAGGCCCCTTACTTGTTTACTTGATTAAGATGACTTTGAAGTATTCTCTATCATAACAGGAATTGATAGGAGAATAATAATAATGATAACAAAATGATTAAATAATAAAGGTTCTCTAACAGTGATCTCACTCAAAAAAAAATCCCTTACTCATCCACCTTTCCTGCTCAGTAATAATGTATCCCCTCACATTCTCAAGTGGTAATTAAGAATAATCCAAGGAAATTAACCTTACCACAAAAACAGGTCAGTCAGGATAAACATGACACCGGAGAAGTAAGCCTCATAAGTTTTAATCCTTAGGGTCTCATTGAAATGAAACAATATAGGACTTTGATTTGTAAATTATTTAAAAGCTTTCTTCTCCTCCAATACCAGGGGTTGGCTTACTTGGATGTATGTGGCTTGTGTTCTACCCCAATTGAACCATACCTTCAGCACAGCTTTTTGCTGGTTAAGAAAGAAGGAAGAGGAAGTATTTTGGACTTTTCTGCTCACTTCTCCTCTTGAGTATCTAGGATTTCAGCCATGGACCAGCAGTTCTTGCCCTAAAAATGTTTTGGAACTATAAGAAACCTTACATAATGAATGTATACTTTTAGTTCCTGACATACAACATAACAGAACAAACACATCCATGACTGTCAGTTTCCTAGATTCCATTATACTACTTGTTCCCTTGACTCCTCAGCCCCTAATTCTGGCCTACACAACTAACTTATCTGTTTCCTTCTGCATAAATTTCTATGTATTTTCTAGAAAATAATACATAGAAAATCAGACACCATCTACCAATTTTAATCTTGTTTCTATCATTTAAAACTTTCTAAAGTTGATCTAGGTGCAACATTCTCTTTATTGCAGAAAAGTTTACTATGAAAACATACCAGATTCTGTTTGTGTTTTCAACAATGCATAAAAATAATTCTAGTTTTGGATTAATATCAATCATGCCAGCATGCAACATTTGTGTACCAGTCCTGGCATAAATATATGCTTTGATTTCACTTAGGTAAATACAAAGAAATTCAATAGACAGGTCATATCACTCATTTCACTAAACTGTTAATAAATTGGCAATTTCCTAAAAGTCATATAATTTTTTAACCTACCAGCATCATTTGTGAGAGTTTTTACTTCTACCAAAATTTGACTGTCATCAAAACCGATATAATTAGTATTTTAAACTTCGGCCACTCTAAAATATAGTATAATAGTATTCCAGTTAGGGATCGGTTTGCATTTGTCTAATAACTGATGCTTGAAGAACTCTCCAAGGACTTATGTGCCAGTTATATTAGTTGACTATTTCTGCTGTAACAAATCACCATGAATTAAGAGATTTAAACAAACAAACTTTATTATGTTATAGTTCAGAAGCTTGGGAAAGGTACTACTAAGGTCAAATCAAGTCATGGGCTATGTTCTAGTCTGAAGGTTCTTAGGAGTGAGTGACTATTTTATCATCTCTAACCCTCATTCCTTCCACTCAGTGTCTATTTCTCTGACTTTAAATTGTGAGCAGTTATTTTCTCCCTAGCAATTTTTCCAAGTATTTGGTAATAATAATGATTAATGACTAATTCATTGAGTTTAAAAAGACTTATTATTGGATATATATGCATATAACATTTTCTGGATATTAATCTCTAGTTAATGTATAACATGAAGCTTGACTTGTATGTATTTCTAAGCAATTTTCAAAGTAGAAGTTTTGAATTTTGATAAAGATCATTTTATCCATTTATTTTAATGGATTATAATTGGATATTAAATCTAAGTAATATCTTCTGTTAATAGATTATAAAGATAGTTCACTTAGGAATTTTAATAAAAGTGTGTAGTTTTAGGATTTATCTTTAGTTCTGTAAATCATTTGAGTTAACTTTGGCATGGTGCAAAGAGATGTGGATTGAAGCTGGGCACAGCTGGCTCACATTTATTATCCTAGCTACTCAGAAGGCTGAGATCAGAAGGATCATGGTTCAGACTGTCCCAGCCCAAAAGTCCCCGGGTGTCCAAATTAAAGATAGCTGCATATGGTAGCACATGCTAGTCATCCCAACTATGCAGAGGCTAAAATTGAGAGGGTTGTAGGCTGGTGCCAGCAAAAAGTGAGACTCCGTCTAAAAGTAACAGAGCAAAAAGGGCTAGAAACATAGCTCATGAAGTAGAGAGAGAAAAGTCCTAAGTTTGAACCAGAGTACTGGAAAAAAATATTTTTTAAGAGATGGATTAAAGATATCTAATTGCTACAAATTGTTAAAAAGGCAATCTTTCATTTACTAAATTGCCTTTTTTCTTTCACCAAAAGTCAATATATATGTTCACTTCTGTGCCCATTATTACATTTGATTATCCTTAAATAAATACAATACTGTCTATTACCTTAGCTTTACCTAAGTTTTAAAATCAAGTAGCTGGTCACAGGGCCTGAACTCAGGACCTGGGCACTGTCCCTGAGTTTTTTGCTCAAGGCTAGCTCTCTACCACTTGAGCCACAGCTCCGCATTCAGTTGTCTCATGATTAACTGGAAATAAGACTCTCATGGACTTCCTCTCCAGTCTTGCTTTGAACCACAATGGAAATACAAGTCTCATGGAGTTACTGCCTTTGCTAAACTTTGAACGGCAATCCTCAGAACTCAGCCTTGTGAGTAGCTAGGATTACAGGTATGAGCTGAGATTATATTTTTATATGTGAATTTGGAGAGTATTAATATTTCAGTACTACATGTTTGATATGTGCATATCTCTATGTTATTTAGATTTTTTATTTCTCTCAGCAATATTTGAGCATTTCATTAAATCAATTATATATAGTTTCAGATTTATCTCTAGTATTTTATAAAAGTTTTTTAAAATTTCAAATTCTTACTTACATTTGTGACACAGATATAGTTTGCTCTTTGATGTGTTATACATTTTCCACTTTCTTTGTTTTTTCATTTTGACCTTTTTTATTGCTCATTGACCTTTTTATTGTTCATTAATGCTTTCTTCTGCAGCCTAATCTATTATTAATTCTATTTAATATATTTTTAATCTCATTCCTTGTCATTTTTCTCTTCAGGAATGAAATTCTGGTCCTTTTCTTATGTAGTTTATGCCTCTCCATAACCTACTCTGAACAGGTGGAACACAGTAACAATAATTGTTTTCATGCCTTTGTCTATAATTCTATAACCTGTGTCATTTCCAGAACATGCCTCTGTTGACTGTTTTTGTCTTAATTATAAGTCAAATGGTCTTGATCTCTCTCTCCTTATAAATATTTTTTTTGCCAGTCCTGGGGCTTGAACTCAGGGCCTGGGCACTGTCCCTGAGCTTCTTTTGCTCAAGGCTAGGGCTCTACCACTTGAATCAAAGTGCCACTCCTGGCTTTTTCTGTTTATATGGTAGTGAAACCAGGGCTTCATGCATGCTAGGCAAGCACTCTACCACTAAGCCACATCCCTAACTCCTCTGCTAGAAATTTTTACTATCCAATAGATGTTACAAATTGTTACCTTATTAGGTACAGTTTTATACTCTTATAATTCTTATGTTCTGTTCTAGGTTGTGGTGAATTTGTAATAGTTTGCTTTTAAGTTTTATTGTGGAGAGACTATTACATAATTTAGTCTAGTCTAATAATAACTCACTATTAAGGCAATGTACTTGAAACCACTCTCTCCAATAGTCCTAGAATTATAGCATTTCCCAATATATCTGAGAAGAGTAGGCACTATTCCCAACATCCTAAAGATAATCTCTTTGATTCATTCAATTTTTTGGTAAAATTTTTAATATTTTTATTGTGAAAATACTGTACAGAGGGGTTACAGTTACATGAGCAAGGTAATGAGTACATTTCCTAACAAGCATTGTTGCCTCCTCCTTTGTTTTTCCGCTACCATCCCTTCCCACCCACCTCCACAACTTCACTACTCCCCCCAACTCTCTTGCCCCTTGCCAAGGTTGTAAAGTTTGTTCTTCAACATGTCTTGCATATCTCATTGTTACAATGGATCAATCTGTATCCCTATTTAAACATTTTGTTTTTCCCTTCCCCTCCCCAAATTATACCGACATCAAATACAGCAACACCAAAAAAATCACATGGTACCTTATAAATATGTAAGAAACAATAGTGAAAGATAAAAACACTTGTGTCCCTATCTTGGGGTTCATTCACTTAACTTCATCTTATCTGGTCATAGGTACATAGCTTTTGATCTTATCTATTTGTCCAGACATATACTAGTTATTGCAAATAAGGGAAACCATGGACCTATGTTTCTTTGGGCCTGGTTTACTTCACTTAATATTTTTTTTTCCAAGTCTTCCCATTTCCTAACAAATGGGGTGATGTCATTCTTTCTGATGGAGGCATAGAATTTATACCTCTGAGTTCCTACATGAACAAATTGGAGAGATCTGAAACCAACAATTTAATGAGTCATTATTTTGGTAAATTTGCACATATTGTTTACTGTTCCATTGAAGACTTGAAAGGTAATTTTTGCTCAAGTAGTAGAGCTATACCCTTGAGCACAAACATTCATGGACAGCATATAGTCCCTGAGTTTGTCTTAGGTACAGCACAATATAAATTTATTTATTTATTTATTTATTTATTTATTTATTTATTTATTTATTTATTTATTATAATTGTAGGACCTATTCATGAGAATTCAAGACTTTTTCAGCATTTTCAGAATTCAAGATGTTTCCTTTTGGAGGTCCTAAGGGAGAACATGTTTCTTCCTCTTTTAGCATCTTGTAGTTACCATAATTCTTTGGTATCTTAGCATGTGGCCACATTATTCCAGTCTCTATCTCCATCTTCATGTCCCCTTCCCCTGTATGTATTCATTCTTCCCATTTTGTCTGCCTTAGTTAATTTCCCTTTTTCCTATAATGATGTTTGTCATGATGCCATATTATCTCATCATCTCAAGATTCTTAAATGTACCTGTAAATATTGTTTTGTAAATAAGGCAACACTGATAGGTAATGGGAAATAAGGCTTGCAGATACCTGAGGAAGGACCATAAAAACCACTCTGCTATGTGATAATACAATACTTGATCATTACACTAATCTCTGTAAATGCCTATTTAAATCTTGGAACATTATGTAGAAACACAAGTTAATCACTATTAATCAATAATTATATATTCTTACTTTGGACCATCCTAATTATGGAATCCATAGAGATGAAAGTAGAAAAATGAGAATTGTGACTGTTATCACCACAAATGATAAATATTTCAGTATGTTAATTGTTATGATTTGGTCATTACATGATGTACATATAAAATTAAACATCGCAATGTAGTTCATAAACGTGAAAAATTGTCATGTGTTAATTAAAAGTTAAGTAAAGCTGTTTTAAAATTAGTGTTTTAAAGTATATATAAATGATTTTTATAGTAGTGCATTAATGGACAGGCATTAATGTGGACAGAAATGTCCACAAAGAAAACTGTATTTGTTCTAATTAAAAAAGCTTATTAAGGATGTGAGGGCGATCTGGCTGCGACATCTGTCACCCCATTGATTGCCAGGGTTGATTCGGCTGATCTGGCTGGCTAGGCGGGTGTCCCCTTCCTCCTCTCCATGTGCGTCTCTCCCGAAGCTGCACGCTCGGTCGAAGAGGACGACCATCCCCGATAGAGGAGGACCGGTCTTCGGTCAAGGGTATACGAGTAGCTGCGCTCCCCTGCTAGAACCTCCAAACAAGCTCTCAAGAAAGCTTGTTAATATTTTAACTGCAATATACTGATTCCCTAAGATAAATAACCAAAAATATCAAGTATGGCCTACTGGATTATATTCGGGTAAAAGTATGACTCTCGGGAGATGTGATATTCTATATAGAAAGGGTATCGGTGCCTACAATTGCTGGGTGAGAGGGAAAGAAGAGAAACGGGGACTCTAAGGTATTTATTTTGCCAGATATGTTACCAATGGAGGCTTTGGTTTTCAGAGGTAGAAAGAATCCTTCATGTTACCAGACACAATAGAAATGGAATTTGAAATCCAGCAATTCACAAAATCCGCAATCCTTTACATCTAGTGTTAATCTAATATATGCAATGTATGTATTAGTATTCTACCAATGAAAAAATATGCTTCTATATGACTACCACATGTATAAAAAAATTATTTGGGGGAATAACACAAAATTTTAATTTCTTCTTTCATCCTACCCCTGTAAGCCTAAACATAGATATTTTTCATCAAAACAGTCATAGATAGTATTTTCCTAGATAAAATAAATCTTATCGCTATGTGGAAAGAACTATTAAAAACTATAGAAACAACACATGGAAGACAAGGAATGCCTGTTTCCATTCAATCCAGAGTGGATTTAGCTTAGTCAAAAGGAAGAAGATAACTAGATAACTAGGTCCAACACATAGAAAGCAATTAGAATTGAGGGATGACAGAGAAAATGAAGGTAATGATTGTGCCAAATATTCGTATGACATCATAGGGCCTAGCAGTATCGTTGCTCAGGTATGGCAGTAAAAAGGATATTTTAAAATGAAGACTTCTGCTTCAGGGTATCTAACTTTACAGACAATGAGACTCATTTTTATTCAAATGCTATTGAAGTTTGACTGAGTTTCATAGCAAAGGTCTGTGTTTACCTGCTGATATGCTCTCATTTCTTTCAGTCCTTGCAATTGCATGGCAAGTTTCCAAGCTAACTCTATGCTGAAGTCATGTGGCTAGTGGAAACAGGGTCAGTATAATGGAGGTCTTTGGTAAGGGAAGGGCTCTTAGGCATTGCAATATTTCTCACTCATTTATTTCATAATTCAGAGATTTTTAGGTGGAGAATGTACATTGAGTTTATAAAATACTAGTACTTATTTATAAACTAGGTGGAGAAAGATATTAACCAGTCATATAAATTTGTGTGGATAGTGACACAATGAAACTGCAATTAGAAATAGAAAATGCTTTACAACCCTAGAATATCTATTCTAATTCATCTTCACGTTCATTCTAACATTCTCAACTGATACCTAATCTTTCAGTCTAATTACTGCATAAATTTTCCTTTACCTTCAAAGGTGCCCAGTTTTACTACCATATAGTCACTTAACTATGAAATTTTCCTTTACCTTCAAAGGTGCCCAGTTTTACTACTATACAGTCACTTAACTATGAACACAAGAAAAATTCTAAGTAGATATATTAGTTAGATTGAAGTCTAAGCTACTGTAGCCAAGAAACTGAAAGAATATTTAGAGCATAGAAATGAATTTTTGCAAGAAAAAACATCCCAGTATGCAGACTAGACAGATAGTTCTTCCATTTATAATGTGTTTAGTTCAAAGATATTTTTCCATTCTGTTGCCATTTTCAACAATGAAGAAAGAAAAGATAGAGGAAATCCAGGGCATCTAAAACCATAAACTAGACAATCAACATATACCATAGTTAAGAATTTAATTACATGTTTACTTCAGTAAAAAAATAAGGATTTAAGAGCTAACTAGCAGATCTTCCCAAAATGGGCTTT